>NC_067399.1:245968955-246323121 GCF_016432865.1 Antechinus flavipes | reverse complement strand
CTCTAGCAAATGTGACAAAATAACAAAAGAAATCTTCATTTTGGGGCTTTATTTAATTTTTTTTCTTTTAAAGATGCTACATAGTCCAACAGGATTGGTCATTTACGGCATAGAACTAATTTACAGTCAACTCTCAATTATCTGCTTTGTAGGTTAGTTGGGGGAATGTTTCCCCTGATCACCAAGCCTCTCATTTGGGGTGGGTCTCCTCTCTCCTGCCTCCCAGTTTTCTCTCCAGGACTATCTCCCCTAGTCATTTCTAGGATACTGTCCCCTCCATACTACTGGGATAACTTTCCATGTTGCTAATCCAATTAAGGGCCAAATTTGGGGGTGGGGTGAGCAGGGGATAGGGACTGAGACTAAGCACAGTGAGGGAAAGTGAAATAGGATGAATTCAAGAGTGACATTAAAATAACATTTTTTAAAAGGTTATCTGCACTATGGCTACCCCTCCACCAGCAGGGTAATCAAGAGTTGACTATTATTACTACTGGTATAATTTCCCTCCCTTCCCCAAGATAGATGTTATTTATTTACATAGAAAAACATTTCCTGACCGTTGTTTTCCAATGTTCAAATAAATCCAAAGTCCACATTTATGTAGTGCCCCTCCAAAAAAAGAAAAAAAACAAAAAACAAAACAGCAGGAGAAAGAAGGATCCCACAGATCTCCAGCAGCAATGACAAATCAACTCACCAGCTTTAGAGCGGTGATTTCTATGCCATAGCATTAGTCATAACCTTGTGACAATAAGGAAACATGAGATGAAATACATTAAATAAGTTAAATAGGCATTAAACATCTCTGAATAACAGTTTAATTCAACTAAACGAACCAATAGCAGTTTAGCTTGGTCCCTTTAAGAGAAATGAGGCAATAACCTTTCTCCTAAAATGTTATGTACCATTAATCAATTTATGCCTTATATTGGTGACTAGCACATTCAATGCCATCACTTAATTCTTTTCAGCTTCTGAATTCACTTAAGTTTCCAAAAAATAATTGATAACTTGTACAGAACTGAAGACATGGACAGAAACTCTTAAATTCATGAGCAGTATGTATGGTGGATTAATATATTTTACAGAGATTCCTGACCTTTCCTGCTTAGCTCTAATTCCCACTATCTGAAGGGGAAACTCTAGCAGTCAAGGAACCAGTTTCTCATTTTAAAAGAGGTAATCCAGCAACATGTACCAAGGTCTAAAAATGTTTAAAATTGCATTTACAACATATCATTTGAGTATTAACCATGATTTTCCTTGCATTTAGTAAAGATCATTCTTTTTGCATTTAGTTTTTGCCCTGATTACTCACTGTACATTTCAAACTTTCTAGGATATTATGTTATGTTATATTTGTGCAGGGGGAGGGGGGGTAATTTAAAGGCAAGACCTGTGAGATGTCATACATTAATTTCTTTGTTATGAATAAATTTAAATCCCATGATATGGCAGATCCATCAATCCAATTTACCAGCCTTTGCATGCTGCCTCTATAAGGCGATTTTCCCTATAATTACACCGACGATAAAGAACAAAACGACCAGAGCAAGAAGTCGGGTACTAAGCCCTTCTTCTTTCACAATGGTGGCTGAAGCAGAAGCAGGGCTGTTGCTTTGCAGTGTCTTCCTCATCCGCAGCCCATCTTCTTCCTGTTAAAACAAATCCACATTTACAAAAAAATCCCAAGTGCCAGAAATAGAGTTGCTTGTTTTCTGTTGAAATATGCTTATGGTTTGACTGATTTCACCTTCAAATGACTGACTTACTACTCACTATCCCTGCAACAGGACAGAGCTAATCATGACAAAGAACATTATGTCAGTGTTAATGTTAGAACCATTTATGGGATGACAGAATTAATTAAGTGCTGGAAGAGACCTTAGCAGACATCTAGACCCGGATGTACTATAGATATTAAGGCCATGAGCTAAGAATTTTTTTCTTTTTACATTTTTAAACAAAGTTTTATTGTGTTACATAAATGAACAAATATAGCTCTGTACTGGAGAGGTCACAGTTGGCTGACCCTTGATCTAGCCTAGCTTCCTCATTAAGCAGAGCTAAGAAACAGAGACCAATGTACTTTATAGAATCATACAGGTAGATTAGAGTTGCAAACAGAAGCTTGGTTTTCTGACTCCTGGAAATTAATGCTTTATATTATGCCACAGTGTGACAGAATGGGAAAAGCACTGACTTTGAATTCAGAAGGCCTCAATTCAAATCCCACTTTTGTCACTTATTCCATGTATGGCTTTGGGCAAATATATTCATCTCACTCTCATCTGTAAAATGAAGGAGTTGGGCTAGATGGCTTCTAAATTCCAATCAGCTCTAAATCTATGATCCTATAATTTAGAAATATATTATCAATCATGATACCTGGTTCACTTCTCCATAAATAATTCATATTGCCAATCCTTTCTCTGGGCCTCAGTTTCTGTCTTGGTAGAATGGAAGATGGAGTGACCATCTACCTCTAATGCCCTTTTTAGCTCTAGTACTCTATGTTTTATTAATAACTTATTAGATCTGAAGGTATAATACAACATTGCTGAAGGCAGCAAATACTTGTTGCCTTGCAAAGAGATGAATTTTTTGGAGACTATGAATGAAAAAAAGTTGCAATTTTAAAAATACAATCTCAAATACAATTTTTAACTCATCAATAGACCCCTATACATCTCTCTATCTCCATACACACATGGTCACATGCAGACACACTATTCCCACTGTGAGGAGATATAAGAAATCATCAGTGCAAGAAATTAGTAGGAGAAAAACCTGTCACTCTTCAGTGATTCCCTATCACCTACTGGCAAATCAGACTGCAGTATAATTAAATCACTGTTATGTGATTAACTTCAAAATCCAGCAAGACAAAAAATATGATTTATTTAATTTGTGTACAGGCTACTTCTACTTATTTGTCACTCAAAAAGTAAAAAAGAAAATCCATTTCTAGGGAGGAATATGCTAAAAGAGGGGCATGTATATATTTTTATATATACATGAACAGAAATATTTTTAAAAATTTTGGGGAAGGCAAAAAAAGCTTCACAATCAAAATATCTTTTTCTAAGTAGTCATCAGGGCTCATAAATTACAACTACTGCAGAGCAAGAAGCTGATGACAGATGACATTTTCTCAGGAGTTAATGTGCCTACAACTAACCAATGTGAACGAATGGGAAGGAAAGCTCAATCCCACAGGATTCCCTGAGCAGCAAATAGGGGTTAGAGTTGAAAAGTCTAATATTGTTCATTTGTTTGTGTGCAGAGAGAAGTGAAGAGATCTGTGCATTCACAGAACTTACAGTTATTGCTGTGGAAAAATATACACATAAATATCGATCATTTTAAAATAATGTATGCTGTATAACTAAGGTAAAGACAAAGTTCTACGTGAGGAAAGGTTGCTACTAACTTTGGGAGGAAATATCAGAGATAGCTTCCTAAAGGAACTAAGATTGGAATTATATTTTGAAATATGGACATGAGTTTAGTTGGAGGGAAGTGACCACAGGAGAGAAAAATGAAGTGAGCTGCAGAATTCTAAGAATAAGAGCAATGTAAGCAAAGGTGGGAAAACTGCAATGTAGTTATAGTCTAGTTGAGGCACAAAATACAAGGAAAAGAATACAGTAACAAAATAATTGTCATTTATACTGTAAGGTTATCAAAGCAATTTAAATACATATCTCAAGCCTCATAACAACCTTGTGAGGTAGTTACCATAGATGTTTTTATTCCCACTCTATAGATAAGGAAATGAAGTTTAGGAAAGATAAATAACATACATATGATCACTTAAGTAGTAAATGTTGGAAGTGAAATTCTAATCTAGATCTTCTTAATTCTAGTCTTAAAATTCTAGCTATTACAACATGCTAAGAATAGGCTAGAAAAGTAGGGTGGTGCCAGATTATGGAGGAACTTGCATGCTAGGCTAAGGAGTTTGAAATTGATTTGTTAAGTAATAGGGAGCCCACAGAAAAGTATCTGAGTAGGAGTGACATGACTAGTTAAATGCATAAGAAAGATTGATCTGGCAGTGGTATGATGAATGAGAGGGAGAGGATGATGATGGGGGAAGAAGAGCAGAAAGAGAAAGCAAGAGGGAAAAAGAAGGGAGGGAGAGAGAGGAGAGGAAGAGAGAGAGGGAAAGAAGAGAGAAGGAGAGGGAAGGAAGAAGGGAGATTGGAGGAACAAAGAGAGAGGGAGAAAAGGTGGGGAAAGGAAAGAGAGGAAGAAGGGAGAGAGAGAAGGAAAGAAGAAATAGAAGGAAAGACGGAGGAAGAAGGGGAGGAAAAAGAGAAAGGGAGGGAAGGAGAGGAGAGAAGGAGAGAGGGAGAGAGAGAATGGGAATGAATGGAGATGAAAAGGCCTGTTAGGAGGCACTTGCAGTTTAATTCAGGACAGTATTAAAGAGAGCTTAAATTAGGGTGTTGTACTAGATTAGATTTGTTGTACATAGAAAGGGAGAATCAGATGTGAAGGATTTTATTTTGGCAAAAAAAAAAAATAGTTTTTGACATAGTGAATTTGATATATTGGTGGGGCATTTGGGTATCTTAGGGTCAATAATTAGTGGTGATATGCTTATGGAAACCATGTAAAAGTAGATAAAATCACCAAGGAACAGAATTTAAAGAGATAAGAGAAAGGAGCCATGGGCAGAAATTTGGAAATATGTACTTTAAGAGGTTAGGGAAATAAACTAATCAAGAAGAAAAAGAGTTATTGAAGAAGTAGGAGAAACAAAAGGCAAAATGCCTCTGAAATAGAACTGATGTTTGCAAAATGCCACCCCTCCACATCCACACACACGATTATTATCTCATTTGAGCATCACAAAAACTTTGTGAGCAAAGTAAAAGTATAATTGTACTCATTGGACAATTGAGGAAACAGCTGTTCAGAGGGTTTAAATGTTACACAAATAAATGATCCAAGACAAAATTTTTTTACTCCAAAGCTAACACTCTATAAACTATGCTGTGTTCCTCAAGAAAGGAAAAACAAAGCAATAAAAAGCACTGAGAAGCAAAAAATGGTCAACAGCATCAAAGCTACAAATACAAAGCTACTGGGGATGATGGGGGAAAAAATGTCAGTGGAATCAAAAACTTGGAAACCACTGAGAAAAGTGCTAATGCCAGAGAAGATGGCACAAACAGGAAGGCGTGTATAGATCACTTTTTCCACGAAGTTTAACTCTTGGGGAAAGATAGTGATAGAAAAGACTAGGAAGAAGGATTGATTATTAGGAGTGAGAAGACATGACCATATTTATAGGAAGGTGAGAAGGTTTGGTAGAAAGAGAGCAACTGAAGATGCATGAGAGAAAGAGGATAACAGTTTGAGCAAGTTCCTAAGAGATATGGAATATAAGGTTCAGGGAAAGGAATTAATCTTAGTGATGAATAAGAATACTTTTGTCTTTGAAATAGGAGGGAAACAGAAAAGAACTGGTATGATGATATGGACAAATTTTGAGGAATTAAAGAGGAACTGTTAAGGCAATACTCAATCTTTTAAGACAGACAATCTTCTTGGTGAAGTACAGTAAGAGGTTAGATGTTCTATAGTTAATTAAGTGGGCAAGGGCTGAGGTCAGAGGCTTGGGAAAAGAGAGAGCAGATTAAGAGAACAATTGCTGGTGGGAATGATACAGGTAGTTGAGAGAAACAGAATTTAAGAATTGTGTGGCAATAGTTGACAACCCAGCTGAGGTGATACAACAAAATTTACTGAGCTGGTAGAGGGGCTACTCTGAGCAGTTTTAAAACTTTGTTTAACAATCAGATAAATCATACAGTGAGTTTTATTTTGGTTTGAATATTATTAGCAGGATAGGAAGAGCATTAGTTTAATGGGACAAAGGGTTTTAAGAAAAGTGAATCATTAAAGAGAAAAATCATGTGATCAAATATAGTTATTAGAAGCTATTGAAGCCAGAATGGAGATGACAAACTGAGAGAATAAAGGTCCAGGGATAGGAAGCCATGTAGAAGACCATTAGTCAGAGTAAGGGAAAGAAAGAGATTAAAGGCTAGAATGTTGTGTTCCAATGGTAGGAATTAAAGTTAGGAAATTCTGAGAGCTGAAGAATACTCATGACCAGCCTAACATGTGAAATGTTACATGGATGGAAAAGTAGAAGGTTGTACTGAAGGAGGTGGAGGAATTATGTAGTTTGGGTATTATTACAACACATAAACATGGATAATGAAGTTCCTATGCATGATGTATGAGAAAGAGGAGAGGAAATCCATGCACTAGGTAATAACACCGTTATGAAAACTAAGGAAGGGACCTGAAAGTAGATACTTCCAAAAACAATGATAGCAACAAGAACGTGGAAAGAGGATGGTGTAAATGAATTGCGTGGATGTCAAAGGAGGAGGAGAGTGGTCTGGAGAGAGAAGCAAGGACACCAACCCCTTTTTCCTAACCCTGAGATGAAAAAAAAATAGGTGAAATTAGAAACTGTTGCAACTTTGGAGATCATGAATAAGATTTTAAAGTTTTAACTTAAAAAAAAAAAAAATCCACACCATTCCTGCAATAACATTCATAGTATCTGAGACGTTTAATTAGTAATATCCTCCACAAAACCTTAGTTGAAAGATTTCTGTGTCTGAAAGGCTTCACCGTTGTTGAATATTAATTATATGGTGTGCTCTACCATTGTGTTGGGCAATAATGTTTCCTCCTGTAAGAAGAGGTATTTCTCTCAGGCAAGCTCTCCCGGCTTTTTCTCTCTCACACATTTAGGATCATAGACTTAAGAGCTAGAGAGGATCTTAGAGGCCATCTAACCCAACCCCTTCATTGTACATATAAAGAAATAGGGCAGCTAAGGGACTTGCCCAAAGTCACAAAAGGTAGCAAATGGCAGGAATGAGATTTGCTCCAAATCCAGCATTCTTTCCAAAGCATGTGCTGCCATTTTTACTTTTATGGCCATTAGGCTATTATCTGTCTTATCCCATATCTCCTCCCCTCAAACAGACCATACATTCCTTTAGGATAGGGAATGTGTCTGATTTAATCTTTGAAACCCCACCCTCTCCACCCCCAATTCCCTACCTTGCCCATCACAGGCATTCAGCAAACATTAGCTGAACTGAACAACTGTTCCCTGTATTTTCCAAAGCAAAGAAGGTCTGTGCTCACCCACTAGGAGAATGTCAGAAAACCCTCTTTTACCTTAAATTGTTTGTTTTCCTCCTGTAACCTCTGAACTTCTACTTGCAGCCTTTTACATTCTTCCATTACTTTCTTAGCTTCAGTATCATCCAAAGAAGAACTTATAGATTTAGACATAACAGATGATTCTGTCTTTGTTGCCGTTGTGGACATAATTTTATTTATTTCTACATCATGCTGCTCAAAAGCAAATGAGAGAAAAACTGTCAGACTAAAAGACTTGGGGGGGGAGGGGAAATCAAAATTCTCAGCAAAAGTTGCACATGGTAGAATTTCATCCATGTGATAAGGTATCAAATGGATCATGTAAAATGTTGCATTTTAGCCAGTCAGTCTCTTAATATTCATTTTATAGACAATTGGACCCAAGAAATTATAGTTAAGACTAGAGAAGGAAATCATGCTGAGGTTAATATTTCACAGCATGGAGAAAAAGTACAATATACTATCAAATTCCTCATTTTGAAAAATTAGGATGTCATAAATGTATAAGCTAAGGAAGAATTGATGATAAGTGATTATGGGGGGAAAAAAATCTGGGAAAAGTTTCCATAATGATTAGACAAAGGACAGGGTTGGAGAGAAGGTGATTTATTTTATTGAAGCACAGAATTTTAGAGCTGGAAGAGACCTTGGAGGTCATCTAGTTTCAACTCCCTTAATAGATGAAGGAAAATTAAAGTTCATAGAGGGGGAAATGAACATTGCAAGTCAAACAGCTAGTTAGTGAGTAGAGGGTCAAGGACTAACATCCAAGGCCCCTAAACTCCCTGTCCAGTGTATTTACTGAGAGGATGAAAAACAACTAATAATTAGCAGTTCCAAGAAGTAGGTTGATGATCTTGCCAAGAGGAAGTACTGAGTTGATTCAAGGAATAGATCACTGAAATACCATAAGTGAAGGTGGTACAGATGAAAGACTTAACTCTCTATTTCTGCAACATAATTAAGGAACATCTGCTCCTTACCTCTAGATAGTAATTGGTAATAATTTCTAATAGGTTAACTTCTTCCATCATCTACCCTCAGTGGTATTATAGGAATCTAGAGGGGAAAAAAGGGACTTAGGAGGCCATCAAACGTAACCTCTTCATTTTGTGGATGAGAAAATTGAGGCCATCGCAGCAATTTCCACTGTATTATGATGCTTCTTATTCTGCATGTTTAAAATATGGTTTAAGATCGGTACATTTTAGTAGGGACTATGAGAAGCTGAAATATGGCAAGAATAGAGCAGCCAGGATGGTGAGGGGGACTTGAAACCAGGTTAATATTTCTGATTTTAATGTTTTTAAAAATGTGTTGATAGCTTGGAAGAAAAAAATTATCTACCAAAATTCACACACTTAACTCAAGCCTCAAAAGCAGGTATTTGGACAGAAAAATTTAGCTGAGATAAAGACATAAGGAGTGGTGGTGAAGGAAAAGCCACTGGACCTTCCAGATGACCAGCATCAGGTCACACTCACTCTGTGGCTCCCTAGATCCTCCTTATCAATCAAGGTAGCAAATTACTTTTTTCACTCTTTTATTATTTCTACCCTTAAACTTCAACACATACTAGTTTCCTGAGAAGGAAAAGTTAAAGTTTTCCAAAGCTGACTTACATAAAGTCTCACTTATTTGTTGACTTCAATTTAATTTCTTTAGAAATCAGCTAGAGGAAGGAAATAATGTACCAAATGAAATCCTAATTTTGGGGGAGACATAGTATGTGAACAAGAATCAGCCTGACGCATTAATCTATCATTAAACTTTACAAAAGTACTCACCGGTTTATCATTCTCTGCTGGCAATTCAAACACACACCTAAGTTTTGAATCCATAAGATCTTCTGGTTTTGCTTCCTTCCACTAAAACAATTTAAATTTGAGAATCAGGACATAATAAAGCTGCTTGGAAAAGAATTAGGACTTTCTTCCTATAACAGTTTCAGAAAAAATGCACTTAATGTAAAAGCCCAACTGAAGACTTTAAAAATAAATGTAGTGAAATCTGTAATAAAAAGACCCATAAAATCAAACAAATTAATTTATCATAATATAAACATAAATTTCAAAGCTTCCTATGTCTTAAAACTTTCCTAATTTAGTATAAAATGTTCCTTCAGGGAGTGGATACAAATCTTAGGGAAAAGACTGCAGTGGCAAAGAGAAAATCTTTTCAAATTATATAGTACTTAGTAAACACTTTAATAGCTATAGAGATAGATAACATTTAACTTTCTTTTGCTCTGTTAGCATGTTATACCAAGAATCCTGGTATTTCATGGAATGTAAAAGAAGGGTTCTATGGGTTCAATGTTGGTGATCAATTATTTTAGTAGAAGAGAAGGGAAGGCAGCATCTTTGAGTTCCATTAATACATTTCAAGCCCAAAAACAATTCTCTACCAAAATCAGTCAGGAAACTCTAGGTTGAGAGAACAAAATTAAGTTACTTTTTACACCATGCTCTTTTCTACTATACCAATTAAACCAAAATTATTTAGGTGAAAATAATTCACTGAACAATTTAAATTTTAGGTTGCCTTCCCTTTATAACTTTAAGACATAGCTAGGCTGAGCTCCCTCCCTGCTGCTAATTGCTAGTGAAACATTCATAAGGAATAAAAACTCATTTTATTATCACTAGATAGATAGATAGAAGATTTGTTAAATAAGATAAAAAAAAATAAATTTCAAAACAAAAGGGAGAAGACTCCAAACAAAAAGCGTTTTAAACACCCCAATTTACCTAAATAAAGAGAAGCATAAACTTCAGTCCAATAATGCACTACTAAAAGGTAAAGTATTTGAGGGACTTCTTGTTAATGAAGTTATATGTGATGAACTCTTCTTTAATTTATCTCAACATGAAATCATCTAAAGTTTCCAATTACAATGTATCATAAATTAAACCAGGATTCTGCCATCCACTTATATTTTGATGAAGATATGAATGGAAATGCCACATGGAAACACAGAGTGGGCTACATGTGGGAGTAGTCTGTAGAATAGATAGATCTTTCTATAAATAGATATATTTATAAAGGATAATTTAAGTGAATGACAAGGAGATAACTGAATTAGCCTGTCTCTATTCCCTGGATGAACCCACTGTTCTATTTTTAGTTGGCTGGCTGTAAAGTGTTGAAAGCTTTGTGGGACATATAATTTGTTGCATCTGTTTATCCTAAGGTGACCAGATGTCCCCTTCTAAAGGGATGGCCTTCTTTGATTACATTTTGTTCCCTTGAATGAGGATCTCCCTTTTATAATCTGTAACTCCGCACCTCTTCTATTTTTCCCAAATGTGTGGACAGAACGGCACCTGTCTATGTGAGTCTTTTTTCATCTCTTAGATGGTAAGTCTGTCTTTTATTAGGTAATTTGCTCAGATTCTGTGGATGCTTTCTTTCCCCTCCATAACATAGTATAATAAAAAAGATGATTATGCATGAAACAGAAAATATATTGATAACATTTGGGAAGTAATTTACTACTGTATCCTTATTCAAACGAGACAGTTAAATATATAGTTATTATGCTGAAAACAAAATTAGAGGACTGAGGGTAAAAATTGAAAAGGTCTAGGTCCCTAGATTCATGATGGAAAAAAAAAAATAAAGTGACCATTCAAAGTGCCAGGATCTATGGGGCTCCCCATATCTTTTTTGGGAAAAGATAAGAAATTATAAATTTTAGGAAACACCAGAATATAATCTAAAAACTTAAAAAAAAATACCATATCGAAATGATTTATTATTATTATTACTATTGTTATTTTTTTTTAAAGAATGCAGACACAAAGCTGAGCCTAGACAGGTTTAGGTTTTTTTTTTAATTCCAAGGGAAAAAAAATAAAGAGAAAGATGTATTTTCAGTACTTACTACTGCTTCCATATCTGAGGTGTCAGTCGGAGCAAACATAGATTGAACCATAAACTTGTGTTTACTTTTCTCATTAGGATCATAATCGAAAGGCTGTAGCATCACTGAGGAAGAAAATATTTCATTAGGTTAAATTAGACATTATCTTTGCTCATGTGATAATAGCAATAGTAAAAAGGAATCCCATATACATTTTTTAATTGGGTGAAATAAGGAGAATCTAAGAGAAGATGAAATCACCAATTCTTCAAAGTATCTACATTTGCACAGTACTTTATCTCAGAAGCTTTTTGGCACGATGAATAAATTTGGTCATTAGGTGACCCTGACCATTTTTTTTTAACCTTTTAGTTATACTAATACTATAGAAAGATCAATCATTGGGAGCTCCCTCAGTCAATGAAATCATAGATTCAATTTCTATTTCTCCCTAACATTTAACATTGCTTTTACATGCATGTAATTTAGGCATTCCAATAACCCTGTGTGATAAGGAGGACAAATCTGATTATTTCCACTTTATAGATGAAGGGACAGAGAGAAGCGTTAAGGAAATAAAACCATCTGAATGACAATGGGAAAGACAAATTCTGAGACTTTGCTTTCCATATGTAAAATGAAAAGGGTAGGATAAGAAAGCCCTCAATGATCTCCTCCAACTCTAAATCCTATGATCATAAGGTTAAAATGTAAGGATTTTTGAAAAGCATTTTAGACTTAAATTCCATGATGGCTCCTTTCTCCCAAGAGAATGCTTAATTTAAGTACTAATGGGGCAGCAATGGAATGGACTCGAGTCAGGAAGAATTCCTGAATCTGAATCTGGTCTCAGATACTTACTAGTTGTGTGACCCTGGGCAGGTCACTTAACCCTATTTGCCTCAGTTTCCTCTTCTAGAAAAAGAAATGGCAAACCATTTCGATATCTTTGCCAAAACAACCCCAGATGGGGTCATAAATGGCAGAAAAGATTAAGCAAGAGAAACAAATAATATAAAAGCCAAGAAAGAAAAGAAAATACTACCCTAGTAGTAGTATTTATACACCCACAGCCTTTCTTTACTTTGGAATTCTTACCCAAGGAACATACCTTTATTACTAATGAGAAGAAAGCACTCTTTCTCTCTCTCTTTAAAGCTTTTTATTTTCAAAACATATGCATGGATAATTTTTCAACATTGATCCTTGCATAGCCTTGTGTTTCAGGGGAAAGCAATTTCTCTTTACCATTAAATTACTGGATTCATGTATCCTACTCTTTAGGAAAAAGGACTTCATTCGTGTCAATAAATTATTATCTAACATAGATCACATGGTAAAGAAAAAGAAAATAGAAAACAAGAAATTTTCTTTCCATAAGAAAATCTTGTCTAGTATAGTTTGAATTCTAGTGTTAACTCAATGTAATTGATACAATGCTTGTGTTCACACCTTTACTCATTGGTGTTCACAAGTATGAGAGTTTTACAAGGTAAACTTTGTAACTTTGTGAATTCACACCTCCCTTGAAGCTCTTAGGACCAGAGAGCACTATGGGAGAAAATCCATAATCCCTCTCTTTCGTATCCCACAATTCCTCTCTCTCATATATATAAGAAACAGACAGAGGCTCTCGGACAGAAATTCAGCTGAATTACATGAAGAGGGGAGCGTCAAGTCAGAAGAAGCTAGAACCAGGAGAGAGCTCTTCAGAGGCAAGACAATCTCAACTTGATGCTGGCTCTGGAGGCTGAAGAAAGTAGAGGCAGAAGCAAAGAACAAATCTGCAAGAGCTTTTAGAACCAAGGAGAGAGAGAGGCCTCTAAGAAAAGCTAACCGGGCTATATTGGAGATTGAGAGCCAGAAGCCCTCTCTCCGAAGCAAGAGAGAGATCTATTCCATTTCCCACTTGGCTGGCTGGAGGACTAAAGGACAAACATTTGGATTTATTTGGAGGGAGCTCTTGGAACCAAGCAGAGAGTTAGACCTCTAAACTAACCGGGCTATATTGGAGGCAATAAAAGATCTGAACTTTTACCACCTGGCTGCATTTTGAGGTGATTATTACTTTCAATTGCAACTAAGGCTGCCTTCGGAAAACCTCCCCGAGAAACTTGCTCTCACCCGGAGAGAACCATCATATATTATTATATTTTAAAGAAGAAAAACACCACAAATATACACTCCAAAGCAATATTTGATAGCTAGAATTTATTATATCAATGTGGTATAGTGTGGGTAGATTTCTCCCCAAAATAAGTACATGGAGGAAAATTCTAACATAGCATGGTTTTATCTGAACCAAATGACACCCCTCTCTCTTAAGTAAATAATATTGTATTTAACACATGTATTTATTTTAAAAGTCATTTTGTTCTCTGAGATTCTATAAATATATTTCAAGACTGCTCACCTTATTTTCTTCATAGAATCACACAAAAGATGTCAGAAGAAACTCAACCCTTATCCCATTTGGTTCAATTTTCTCACATTAAATATGAAAGAAGTAAGATTTGAAGAAAGTGGTTCCATAGCTTCTTGAATATTGGGTTTGTGGATTATTTCACTTAGGTTAGTACAGAGATCATAACTGATAGAATAATAAATGCTTGTTTGATACTTCATATAAACCTCATTTCTTATGGAATGATGCATGATAGAGACTTAAACCTTATTAGTCACTTTCATGCTTGCTGTAAATGCAGAGTTTTCTTTTCCACAATGAAGGCAGGAGAGGAAATATTAGGAATCAAAGGGCCTAGGTTCAAATTTCAGTTCCTCTATTTACTAGCGATGTGTATTCTCTCTATAACCTCCTTTACTTGTGTTATTCTTCAAATTCAACTCAAAGTGCTACCTTTTACAGACAAAGCCTTCGAAGATTCATTTCAATGAGTGTAGACCTTTCTTCTCAGATCTCATGCAACCCTTTTTTCTTATGCCCAATGCTTTAACTTGACAATAGCTAATATTTATGTAGTGCTACTGTGCTGGGCACTATGCTAAGGAGTTTTACAATTATTACTTATTCAGTACTAAGTATGACATATTCATTTACATGTGTTTGCTCCCAATTTGATTAGAAATGTTCTATAAGGACATATTCCACTTCCACCACCATCCCACTCTGGCCCACATATATAGTAGAGGTTTAACCATTTGTTGAATGTTTGTAGACTACAAATCTTTAGTCTTTAAAATTGTCCTTGGTATATTCCTCACAATGTTCACTCAAGTGTGCTCTTTGCTATGAATAACCCTGTAAGAAGAAAATACTAGGCAGTTTGGATATTCTTTTTTTTTTTTTTTTTTTTTTTGACAAGGATTGAACAGCAGAGGAAAAGAAAATATCAGTATCTTAGAAAGTAAACCTTTTATAAGGTAAGTCCCTGAATGCCCCAATCTAGCTAAAAAAACAAAATGCTAGGAAAAATACTTTCATTCTGTGTATAAGCAGTAGATCAAGGAAGGTCACTAAAGAATGAAAGGTCTTCATACCTGGTGTTTAGTTCTTGCAATTTCCTAAGTATGTTTTTGCTCTTATACTTTTTACTGGTAGCTTGCATACCTGAATGGAAAGAATTTCCATGTGTTGAAGGTCACTGCTGGCACCCACAAGTTAGAATGTTTTTTTTTTTTTTTTTTTTCAGTGAGGTACTACTGGTTAGCATCTCTCACCTAAACATCAATAGTAAGAGCTTGCCCTGAGAGTCCTGTTGCCAGTGATAGACTGGCTATAGAGTTGAACTCATTTAACCCCCAAATAAAATTCTTTCCTTCATCTTCCAATTCCTAATGAATAAGTCTGACTCAGACACTCCCTTGTTCATAAACATCCAGTGGCTTCTTAGTAGATATAATATAAAGTTACTTCCATAATTAGGGCCCTAATCCAAATCAGTTTAATAAACCTTTATTACTATGTAAAGGATCCTATGCTCCTCTCCTAATCATCTTTCTAGCCTTATTTTGCTTTAGTTTCCTTCATGTTCTCTCTAGTCTGGTCATAATGAATTACAAGCTACTTTCCAACTAGAACTTCTGCCTTCAGCTTCCTTACATTCTTCACACAGGTTGATTAAATATCTTCTCCCATCCCACCAATGCCTGAAGCTCAGATCAGGTACCATTTCTTCCATGAAAAAAGCTTTGCCTGTTATCTTTAGCTGAAAATGTTCCCCCCTCTCCCCCCCTCCAAATTTTCCTAGATCTTGTCTTTTTCCTCTCTGCCTTGTATTATGTTTTGAACAACATTTCCTCCAGAAAATCCAAGCTAAAGGAGGAAATCTGTAATTTTAAATTTTTTCACCTCCCCTTCAACACAAAAGAGTATACATGTTTGCTGAATTCAACTGATTCAGTGGCAGATGCACAGATAGACCAGATAAACACCCCAAAATACTAAAAATGAATTAGCAAAATGATCCTTTTTTTTGGAGAAAACTATTGATGGAGACCAGTACTTTCTGAGCAACTTACATCCTTAGAGCTGCCTAGAGCACTGAGAGATTGAACGACTGCCAGAATAAATAAACACAAAGAGTATGTCTCTGTGTGTGTGTATGGGGGGGGGGAAGGAGGGGTGAAGGAAAGGCAATGTGGTGGTAAACGGGAGGGAGAGTTAAGGGGAGGAAGTGGGGGTGGGGAAAGAGAGGGGAGGAGAATCAAGGCAGGTCCCAGACATTAAGAATGTAAGCTTTCTGAGAGCAGGGCATGTCTCAATTTTCTATTCATATGTTCACCATCTTGCACAGGGCTTAGCACATAGTAAGCACTTAATAAATTATATTCATTCATTGAAAGCACATCTCAATTTGATTTTAAAAGGCAGGTATTATACACAGATGAAATGAGAAAGAAGACAATTGTGGATATAGGGAATTACTTCTGAGCAACCACAGGGAGGTGGAGATAGAATGTCACATTCAGGAAATAGCTAACAGACCAGTTTGACTAGAACAGAAAATAAAGCTGGAAAGTTATGTGAAATGCTATCTATCACTCGAGAGTAAGGTAGGGATACTGGAGTCTAGATTGAGACATTCATTTCTGGACAGGGTCAGCATATGTATTTGTTTTGCTTAATTATTTCTATTTGTTATAAGAATTGTTTCCCCCAGTGGGGAATTACCTGTAATGAGATGGAAGGAGGGAAAGGGATACACACACACACACACACACACACACACACACACACACACACACAGATAGAATTTGAAGAATTTTTTTTTAATATGCATAGAAAAGAGGGTGGTTCAGAGAAACAGAGAAAGACAGCTTTGAAACTGTGTTGAGATTATGCTATTCTGAGAAGAAATACAAGCTTTATGTAATGGAGATATATTAAGTTTACAGACAATACATTTTTTCCAGTTTGCTGTATATAGAAATGTACATTTTTTTCAATGTTTGTTAAATTTGGAATAATAGAAAAATTTTGTTTTAAAGAATGAAAAGTGGGAGCTAAATTATATATAGTTTTTTGATAGCCTTTGAAGACTAAGACTTGGTTACCATGTGAAGAATAGACAGGAGAGGAGAAAATGGAGGCAGGGAGTCTAATGAAAAGGCTATTTTAATAGTTGAGATGATGAGGCTGATATGGAAGTAGGTTTAACAAGGGACTTTTCATTTGAAATGAAATTAAGGGAGAGGAATAGGTAAAGACAACTCCAAGTTTCTGAATCTGGATACAAGCATTAGAAACATATGGGGGGAGGGTCCTCAAAGTCATTCCCTATTGCTACTAGAAGGTCCTCCCTTCTTTCTTGTTCCTCCAAAGTTACCTGCTGAGCTTCAGACCAGTTTTAAGAAGAAAGTCTAATCCAACCATTCTGGAGAGCAATTTGGAACTATGCTCAAAAAGTTATCAGACTGTGCATATCCTTTGATCCAGCAGTGTTACTACTGGGCTTATATCCCAAGGAGATCTTAAAGAAGGGAAAGGGACCTGTATGTGTAAGAATGTTTGTGGCAGGTCTCTTTGTAGTGGCCGGAAACTGAAAACTGAGTGGATGCCTATCAATTGAAGAGTGGCTGAATAAATTGTGCTATATGAATATTATGGAATATATTGTTCAAAATGCCCAGCAGAATGATTTCATAAAGGCCTGGAGAGACTTACATGAACTGATGCTGAGTGAAATGAGCAGGACCAGGAGATCATTATATACTTCAACAACAATACTATATGATGATCAATTCTTTTTTTTTAAATTTTCACTTTATTTATTATTATTATTATTTTTTAAAATAACTTTTTATTGACAGAACCCATGCCAGGGTAATTTTTTACAACATTATCCCTTGTACTCACTTCTATTCCGATTTTTCCCCTCCCTCCCTCCACCTCCTCCCCCAGATGGCAAGCAGTCTTTTACATGTTAAATAGGTTACAGTATATCCTAGATACAATATATGTGTGCAGAACCGAACGGTTCTCTTGTTGCACAGGGAGAATTGGATTTAGAAGGTAAAAATAACCCGGGAAGAAAAACAAAAACGCAAGCAGTTTATATTCATTTCCCAGTGTTCTTTCTTTGGGTGTAGCTGCTTCTGTCCATCCTAGATCAATTGAAACTGAATTAGAATGATGATCAATTCTGATGGATGTGTTCATCTTCAGCAATGAGGTGAACCAAATTACTGCTCCAAGGGAGCAGCAATGAACTGAACCAGTTACACCCAGCGAAAGAACTCTGGGAGATGACTATGAACCATACATAGAATTCCCAATCCCTCTATTTTTGCCTGCCTGCATATATTTTTTTTTATTTAAATTTCCTTCACAGGCTAACTGTATACTATTTCAGAATCCAATTCTTTTTGTACAGCAAAATAATTTGGTCATGTATACTTATTTTGTATTTAATTAATACTTTAACATGTATTGGTCATCCTGCCATCTAGGGAGGGGGTGGGGTGAAGGAAGGGAAAAATTGGAACAAAAGGTTTGACAATTGTCAATGCTGTAAAATTACCCATGCATATAACTTGTAAACAAAAATCTGTTAAAAAAAAAAAAAAAAGAAGAAGAAGAAAGTCTATATTGGGAACTCTTCCTTGAATCCAGAGCCAATCCCAAACAAAATAATCAAACTAGTAAAAGTTTTTGTCCTTCATTGCCTGATAACTGACCAGGTAACGCAGACATTTGACTGTCTTAATGCGCTGTTCTCAATTCATGGCCAATGTAAAGGAAGAAATAATGGGTTTATAACTAGGAGACTTGTCTAATCCTAGGTGGTTCTACTAAAATTGGGTGACACTGTCCCTAACTTCTCTAAGCCTCCTTTCTGTTACCTGCAAAACAAGAGGGATAGGCTCTTAAGACCCCCTCCAACTCTAAAACCAGGATCCTATATTTAAATCAGTTTTGCTTCTTAAGCTATGTTTGTGACAGATAAAAAAACAAAACAAAAACAAACAGGAAAAGAAAACAAAACAGAAAAAAGCTTTGAATTTTCTATGATAATCATCTCTAGGCACTGTGCTCTCTGTGGCAAGATGGCAAGGACTACAAATCTGTTTTTAATGTTTGCAGACTTTACTACTCTAAAAGTAAAAAAATAAAACTGGACTGATTAAAAAAATACAACACACCACCACCAACAAATGAATACCACTAGACCAGATGGTCTCCAAGGTTCAGCTTGATCTCTCTATGATCAAATGTTATAATTTGCACAGCTAGATTTAGCAATTTAAGAGGGAAACTTTTCTACAGCCTTAGGGGTTCCAAGTGAGCTGGAATGTGAACAGTGCACTCTTAAGTGAACAGTTGCTGATGGTAACAGATTACCTTATCAAGTAGCTCAGCAGGAGGGTATCAGATTTCCCTTCCAGAATTAGAATACTTATGAAATATAAATGTAGATGTCATATAATAGAATTACAAGGATGTCAATATAAAAACCTTTAAAGTATGAATGGAAATTGTGGCAAGCCTGTGAACTTCTAGGATCCCCCCTCCCCGCTGAAAATTTAAACAATTACTGCAGGGGGGGAAAAAAAGAAAGATATTTAGGATTAATTCTGAAACATTAACGGTTCTTTCTTGGGACTCCTGATCGAAGGAGTGATATGTAGTTTAAAAGGTCAAATAATCATATAAACTTCCTGAAACTTCAGGATCTTTCAATGTACTCTGTCTTTTGCTTAACAACAGAACTAACATTTTCCAATTTATATTATTTGCCTCTGTTACTTTATGTCAAAATCCATTACTTATAATCTAGTATCATGAACTATGTATGAAAGAACATTAAAATTTAAATAGCACAATCCTTTATTCTTTTAAGTACATACATGTAAATTATGACAACTTAAATGTGACTCTTGCATTTCAGCTATAAAAAAGCAAGAATGTGTCCACAAAACCTATCCTAACTGATCAAAAGGTACTTATTGCTATGGTATTAATTGAGACACATTGTCAGACAGATTGCTATTGTTGTTGTTGTTCAGTCATTTCAGTACTGTTTGATTTTTCATGATCTCATCTGGGACTTTTTTTTGCAAAGATACTGGAGTGGTTTGCCATTTCCTTTTCCAGATCAAGAAAATAAGGTAAAGAGGATTAAATGACTTGTCTAGGGTCACAGAACTAGTAAGTGTTTGAGGTCACATTCTAGACTTGGTCCTCTATCCACTGTACTACTCAGCATGCTGTAGGAAAAAGAACTGGATGTGGTGTGAGAGGAGGCATGGGTTCAAGTCTCAAGTTCAATATACTAGCTGTCTGAGTGAGAAGTAAAATATAACTTTGACGAGCTTCAGTTTCTTCACCCTAACTACACTCTCATCTGTAAAATGAGAATGCCTGTAAATACTTACAAGTTTGTTTTGTAGGTGAAATGCCAATATGTGTGCAAAGCATTTTATAAATTTTGCATGAATATCAGCTACTATTAACTTCAGTAGAGTGATGATTCTGGGACAATCCTTATCCAACTGATATCTTTGCTATATAGCTTTTAGTTAAATAAAAATTATTAAGTAAGATTTTGTTATAGAGTGCCTGTAGACTTTCTTTCAAAGAAACAAAAGTAACTCAGAATATGTCTATTTTCAAAAACCAAAGTAAGTTTATAAGAAATTAAGATTTGATCAAATAAAATAATCAAAGGAAACTAAGCAAGTAACAAAAACTTGTCCAATGACCAAAAATATAAAGTAGGTGATACAATACACTACTAAAATAGCTCTCACATTACTACTTTTCTTTACATTTTCCTTACCACCATCTTAATCCAGGTGCTTCTCTCTTTGTATCTAGATTGTATCTGGATTTCTACAATTACTTTTGACTGATTCTTCCCACCCATCTAAGATTAATCTTCCTAAAATATCACTTCCTTTCGGATTCAAGAACCTGGAAATGGCTCCCCATTACATGAAATCTAAACAACTATGCCTATCTTTTCAACAAGGAGGTGATTCAGGACAATTCTAAATGATTGTGATAGAGAGCCATCTATATCCAGAGAGAGGACTGTAGGGACTAAATATGGCTCACAACATAATGTTTTCACCTTTTTTGCTAGGTTTTTTTTCTTTCATTTTTTTCCCTTTTTAATCTGATTTTTCTTATGCAGCATGACACTTGTGGAAATATGTATAGAAGAATTGCACATGTTTAATATATATTGGATTGTCTGCTGTCTAGGGGAGGACGTGGGGAGAAGGGAGGGAGAAAAATTTCGAACACTTGGTTTTGCAAGGGTGAATGTTGAAAATTTGCACATATTTTGAAAATAAAAAGTTATTATTTAAAAACAACTATGCCTAGCTTTTGTAAGGTTGTCAAAAATTTGGACCCACTCTTTATCCAATTTTGCTTTTTAGTTTTACAATTTTTTGGTTCTCATTTTTGTTTGATCAGTCTCCTTTCTTTTCCCTTACTCATATTTTCGTGATTCCTACCTCTGAGCTATCCCTCATACTACCCCTCAAAGTCAGTACATACTGACTCATTTTCAAATTGTACTTTGTATCTTTGAACTATCCTCTCCTTTCTATATACATCCTAACTACTCATCACTCTTGACCTATCGGAGTGGTTTTCTAATGGTTTCTTTGCCTCCAAAGTATCATCTCATTTCAGTCCAATCTCCACCTAGGACCACCTGGATTTTCCTCAAGTGCAGGTTTGACTTTGTTCTTCAAATTTCCACTCAAACTGTAATGGCTCCCTATTGTCTCTATGATCAAATATAAATTCTCTGTTTTATATATCTATCTTTTTGTCCTTTGGGTCCATATCAAATCAGCTGTCTTATGTGACACTTCATACCAGATATATACATATTGTTTTGCTTACTTAAATGGCCCCAGACAGCTACAATTTAAGGGTTTATTTTTTTCCTGTTTTTTTCAATATGAGACTTGTCACTTTTTACTTTCAGTGCCTACTTCATTTTCAAATTTGCTAGTGGGTAAGAAATTACATAACCATAATTATTTGAACTATGTGCAAATTAGAAGTAAACAGATTTGAATGAAGGGCTCAAAATTAAAGGGGCATGTACTTCAGGAATTCTATTATGTTACCTTTTTGGAATTCTTGGCTATGTATTACAGAGTTTGAATAACACTGCTGGAGAACAGAATGGATACTTTTAAAAACAAACACACAATTAATTGACTTTTTTCTGATCAAAGTCAAATCAAATAAGCTTTTTAAGGACCAGTGTGGATTACTCTTCTCTGACAGTGATGCAGTTAAGTTTATTAAAACCTTTTATTGCCTACTGTCTCTATCAGACTTTTAAAGAAAATTCTATCTATGGAAAGATAAAGAAAAAAGAATGTGGCTGGGGAAAAAGATAAAACTTCCCAAATTCTCCTTTCACTATCAGCATTCCCCTCCCACCCCCCCACCCCCCCACCCCATCCCCGATAAATGAATTCCTGGTCATCTAAAACACACTCAGATCTCTGGCACTTTTTGTAAAAGGCCAGTGTCCAAGACTGGCCACTCCAGATCAACTAAGTAGCCAAATACGCGGAGTCAGCAAAGTCTCAAGAGGATGAATTATAAGCTGCAAATAACACTCTAATTACACTAACTGGCCAAAGTCATGATTCTGAAAGAAAGAACTGCTGCTTTCTTCCTCAGGCTATGCTTGGGAATGCTTTATATTAATTATATAATTTTAAAAAATCAAATAAGACAGCCTTATGCTCACCTTGAATTCTTTGAATTTAATTTTAAAACACAATTCAACAATAGGCTTAAAAAAAAAAAGACAAATTCTCCAATAATTTTTTAACTCTTGAGATCACAGAATAAAGTATAGTTGTTCTCTTTCTCATATTCTGAATTTCCTCCTTTGGGAAATGCATGTACAACTAAAATGTAAAACTGAACGGCAAGTAACAGAACACTGGCTGCTTTGGAGAAATCATAATTCAGAGATGGTATCAAAAAAATGTTAAACTTGGTATATTACAAGAAATGTGAGCATTCTCAATAGATCTACAATTTTACTACTTTACCTATTATATCTGTTGGCTGACATGGTTTGTATTATGAATGGGGCAAGGGTGGTGGTAGAAGGGATAATCTCTTACACTTGAGAAGCAATGTCATAAACATCTCTAATAGCTTGTCACAATTTAAAAAAATCTGACCATAACAAAAATATTTCCTCACATTATGTTTTGAAAAGTAGTGGACAGAAATAGGAACAGGTACTGTGATTTCATTAATATAGGGCACTGCTAGGTGAAGAAACTGCTTCTTCTTCCAAAGTTGGGCTATATCATCTTTGGAACTTAAAAATCTTAAGAAAGTTTGGGGGGAAGGGAGAGAGCAATGAAAGGAGAAATGACTTGCTTAAAGGGGCTAATCCCAAATCTGCCTGACCAGTTCTTAATCCAGGATATCAAAATGCCTCTCAAAAGACTTTTTTTATTTTGAGGCATAGAAGGGAAGCATATCTTTTATAGGGGTCCATAAGAGCTAAACAGAAAAGGCATTTAGCAATTCAACAATGATTATCAAGTTTTATTTGCTTTAAATTTTTAAAATTTGACTTTGGGGAAAAAGCAAATAAACTCAAACACTCCCTCCTTATATCGACTTGATTATGCTCATTTTCCTGAGTTCCAAAAATATAGGTTGCTGTAAAATAGTAGAAAGAACAACAGATTTGGATGGAATCAAAAGTCTTGGACTAGGATACCAGTTTGATGCTTTGGTGGCTTTAAGATATGGGCAATCACCTAGGCTTTCCAAGTCTGACCCTTTATCAATAAAATGGGGATAACTATAATCCCTACCTGAGATTAAGTGAGACAATGTAGTACTTTGTAAATCAGAAGCCATGTTTTAGAATTTCATTTCATAAAACTGTGTGGCAGAATGTGAATGGATAGGCACCAAAATCACCACCACTACAGGCACCAAACATTATGGGCCCAAGAGACCAAGATCAGGAATCAGCATTTCACCTAGGGGTACATTTTAAAACTGGTTCACAGGGTAACAAAATTCTTTTTGCCTGATTTTGTGATGTGGAACATTTGGAAAAACAAACAAAATCAAATAATGCTCACTTATTCTTTTCCCCCTCCCTCCAATGCCAAAAACTGATTTACAATCCTTCAATGAAAGGCACTCTAGAGTTCAAAGTAATATGATATTATGGGTCTTGAATTTTGTTGAAGCATTAATTAAGTTCCCTTTAATATCAAGTTCCTGAAAGTTGAGAAGAAGTCCTTACAGTGTTTCTGGTGGCTTCCTGACAGCGAGGAAGCCTGGCTTCCCCAGAGCACATCACTGATTTATAGAATTCCCAAAGTCTGGTTCCCCTGGCCAGCTGGACAAGCAGTTAACACCATTATCCTGAGAGTAGGGATGGGTTGGGAGAGGGAGAGAGAATTAGGAAAGAAGATAAATTTGAGAAACAGATACACATATACTCTCTACTCCTTTATCTTGGGGGCTTTCAGAAACGGGAAGCAAACAATGCTCCAGACATTTCTTTCTCTTGTACTGCAACATTCCTTTTATTAATCGGGGCCATACTATAAATATCAAGTAGAATTCTATATTATATTTTATATAGCATAAATTAACATATAGCATTGTACTTTTAAAAGAATACATATATATCTTTATAGGTAGAGAGAATATCTACTTCTTTTAAAGATGTCTTTCAAGTATTTCTTCTATTTTGGGTAAGACTGGACAGATCTATGATTTCAGTGGCATAAAGGAACTCTCAATGAGGAAACTCCCTTTTATAATCTTAGACCGTTGTCTGAGGCACTGAGAAAAATGGTAGACTCTAGGTTACCTAGATAGTATATGTCAGAGAAGACTTAAATCCAAGGATTCCTAATTCTAAGGCTGGCACTCTATGCACCATGTCCCACTGCCTCTCATTCATGAATTTCTCAAATGGTGAACACCTTCTATGAAATCTGATAGGAAGCCTAAAACAACTGAAAGAATACTGGACTGGGGTTCAGCAAACCTAGGTAATACAAGTTACTTATTGTCTCTGGGCCACAGCTTTATCTGTAAAAGAGTAGGACTCCACTGGCCTACATGATTTCTAACCTTCCTTTCATTTGTGAGTTTTCAATGACTCTTTTCTTTGAGACCCCAGCATTAAGTAGTACGTTACATTTTCTCTAATTCACCAGGGATATACTTTCTTAAATGATCCCTTGAAATGAAACATCCTTCTTCCCACTTCACTTTTCTTTTAAAGTTATGATTTTCTTTATTTTTATAGTGATCTAGATTGAAACAGCTCTCTCCAAGATTACTAATGACCCTTCCATTGCTCAATCAGGTTATCTTTTTCTGTCTTCAGCTCTTTGAATACTCATATCTATATAGCAGATGATCCCAATTAAAGCTACTTTGATAGGAAGGATGGATAGATAGGTAATGGAATGCAATCAGATGGATTCAGGATTCAAGGGATATTTGTTCCTTGGGTCCAATATCAATATGGTGGGGGGGGCTGAAGGGTCTCTAGGAGTACTCCAGGGACCTCTGTGCTTGGTCCTGTATTGGCATTTTTATCCATTAGTGGACAAAAGGGTAGATGGTATAATCTTATCAAAATAGCTGATGTTAAGATGCAATACTTGGAGAGAAAGCTAACATAGTGAGAGAAATCAGGGTTCAAGACTTGAAAGTTTAGAAATTCTCCACCAAAGCACAGAGGACCACTTATTGGGTATATTATAATGGGGGATTCCTTTGTATATGAGTTGGGTAGATGGTCACTGAAGTCCCTTCCTATTTCCAAATTTTATTCTATTGCTCTCCCTTGATTCTCCTACTGACATGATCTCTCTTTGGACTTGTCCCTTCTGCTCTTTGCTTTTATACAAGGTCTTCTTCAAACCTAGAATAGACTCCTCTGCCCTGAAATCCTCACCATCCTTAATTCCTCAGGGATGTCTTCCTAAATTTCCCCCCAAAATTAATGCTCTTTCCTCCTCAAACTATTTTATGCTTTTATATGTATAGCCACGGGGTATGAGTTTTTGTAGCCCCATCACTAAAAACAGTGCCTTAAAAATAATGGCTACTTAAAAATTTGGCTTTCAAAATAGCTGGATTTCTCAAAAGTGAAAAATTATTAAGATGCACATTATATAATGGCTTTTAAAGAACAGTATTCAGCAGTGGACAATCATGTTTCTGGCCTTCCTCTTTTCCCTACAGCTTTATTATGAGTAAAATAAAGGATTTGGTTATTAAAATCAGTAATTCTAATCTGCTGATGGCGATTATGCTCAAATTCTATTTGGATAACGAGAATGCTTTACAAGGGGCTATTTGGATTAAGTAGCTGAAACAAGGAAAAGTAAGGCTCTAATTCTCTTCTTTCCAAACTTCCTGGATTCTTAAACACTATTTCCTTGTTCTTGTTCTTTTTTTTTTTTTTTCCACTTTGATCTAGATGCCCAAATCTGCCAGAAAGTTCCAGCAGAAGAGTAGAAAACCTGGGGAAATGGAGCCCAATTAATCTCACTATTAAATTCAGGGAGCAAATGTCCATGAAATCACTGAATATTTGCACTACATGAATGAATCTTTCAATTAGTTGTTGCTGAGTGGCTGAGTGACTTCATGGCCCTGTAGAGCAACTGTGTATATTTTTTTAAATTTTAAAGTTTTGAGTTACAAATCCTGTCCCTTTTTCTTCCCCTTCCCTGAGATGATAAGCAGATATAGGTTATATGTGTACAATTATGTAAAACATTTCCATGTTAATCATTTTGTATAACATTCTAATAAAAGAAAAAAAAAAGAAAAGAAAAAAAATTCTATCTACCCTCATTCAATATCAGATTTTGATTTGTTTTGTTTTGCTGAGGCAATTGAGGTTAAGTGACTTGCCCAGGGTTACACAGCTAAGAAGTATTAAGTGTCTGAGGCCAGATTTGAACTCAGGCTCTTCTGACTTCAGAGCTGCTACTCTATCCACTGCACCACCTAGCTATCTCTAATATCAGTTCTTTCTCTGAAGGTGTTAATCCTTTGGGATTGTCTTGGATTATTATTGCATTTCTGAAAATATCTAAGTTATTCTCAGTTCTTCATCAGACAATACTGCTATCATGTATAATGTTCTCCTAGTCTTGTTCACTTTACTATATATCAGTTCATATAAGCTTTTCTAGGTTTTCTGAAATTATCCTGATTATCATTTCTCATAGCACAATAATATTCCATTGCAATCATATATCAAAGTTTGTATAGCCATTCCAATTGATGGGCCTCCCTTCAATTTTCAATTCTTAGCTACCACAAAGAGCTACTACAAATATTTTTGTATAAATAGGGCCTTTTCTCTTTCTTTGCAATATGGAATATAGAATAAGAAAAGTATTGATCAAAGGATTTTTAGCACTTTGGACATAGTTCCAAATTGCTCTCAAGAATAGTTGGATCAGTTCATAGCTCCCATCAAAAAGGGCACTAGTTTTACCATATCCCCTCCATTTTAATATTTTCTTTTCTTTTTTTTTTTAAATGACAGCCACTCTGATAGATGGATTATTTACTTATTCTATTTCTTCTGGGCAATATATATTTGTGTAAATATTCATCAAATTTATTGGCATAATGATGGGGTCAAATAGCTCTTAACAATTATCTTAATTTCCTCTTCACTGGTGGTGAATTCACCCCTTTCATTTTTGATACCAATGATTTAGTTTCCTTTGTTCCTTATCTATTTTATTGGGTTTTTTCCCCCCATAAAACTAGTTTCCAGTTTTATTTATTATTAGTTCAATGGTTTTCTTACTTTCAATTTTATTAATCTCTGACTTTTCAAGATTTCCAATCTGGTGTTAATTGGGCATTATTTGTTCTTTTTTCTATTTTTTTTTTAGTTGTATGCTCAATTCATCAATTGCTGTTCTCTATTTTACTAATGTAAGCAATTAGATATAAATTTCCCAAGTACCATTTTGGTCCCATCCTATAAATTTTGATAAGTTGCCATTTTCTTTACTGAAATTATTGTTTTTTTCCTATGATTTTGTTCTTTGATCCATTCGTTTTCTTATCAATAGATTATTTAATCTCCAATTAATTTTAATTTCTATTGTCCATTATCCTAATATAATCTGAAAAGATGTGTTTACTATTTCTGCTTTTATACATTTGGTTGGGAGATTTTTATGTCCTGATACATAGTGTCATGTATTGCTAGAAAAAAGTTTTATTTTTTTCTTTTTATTCCCATTCAATTTTTTCCAGAGTTCTATCACATTTAAGAATTTCTAGAATTTTATTCATCTCCTTAACTTCTTTCTTGTTTATATTTATCTTGTTCTGAGAGGAGAAAGTTGACATCCCCCACTAGTATATTTTTTTAATTACCTATTTCCTACTGTAATCATTCAATTCTTCAAAAATTTAAATGCTATATGATTTGATATATATATATTTAGTACTGATATAACTTCATTGTCTATAATAACTTTGAGAAAGATATAGTTTCCTTCTTTATCCCTTTTAATTAGTTTTATTTTTGCTTTTGTTTTGTCCGAAACCATGATTGCTACCTATTCTTTCTTTGTTTCAGCTAAAGCATAATAGATTCTGTTGCAGCCACTTATCTTTACCCTATATGTATCTCTCTGCTTCAAATGTATTTATTAAAGAACACATAATAAGATTCTGGTTTTTAATTCATTCTCTTATCTGCTTTCATTTTATGTGTGAGTTCATTCCATTTCCATTTATATTTACATGAACTATTTGTTTTCCTTCATGCTAATTTTTGCTTATCTCTGCTCCCCCCATCCCTCTGAAGAAGCATTTTAGTGATCTAATCACTGCCTTTTTCCAATATGCCCTCTTTTTTATTAGCTATTTCTCCCTGTTCTAGTATCCCTATCCCTTTTAACTTCCTTATAGGGTAAGACAGCTTTCTATATTTAATTGAGTCTGTATGTTATTCCAATTTGGATTCATGTCATTTCCCCTCCATTATAATACATTTGTGTGGGATAATTTACCCCATTCAATCCTCCTTCCAGTACAATTTTCTTTCTCACCCCTTTGTTTTTTGGGGGTAGTATCATCCCATCAAAGATACCTTATATCCAAATCTTCTGTCTACATATACTCTAATTGCTCTTATAATAATAAAATTGTAAGAGTTACAAATATTGTCTTTCCATATAGAAATATAAACATTTTAACCTTATTGAGTTTCTTATGTTTTCTCTTGTTTCTTTTTTACCTTTTTATATTTCCACCGACTCTTGTATTTGGAGATCAAAATTTTTTTTAGTTCTCTTCTTTTTATTAGAAATGCTTGAAAGTCTGCTATTTCATTAAATATCCCTCTCCCTCCCTCTCTGTCCACTTTTTCCCTGTCCCCCTCCTCCCAAAAGATATATTCAATTTTCTTGGGTAAATAATTCTTAGTTGTAATCCTAACTCCTTTGCCTTCTGATATAACATCTTCCGAGTCCTCTCTTTCTTTAATGTGGAAACTGACAAACTTGTGAACTCCTGACTGTAGTTCCTCAATATTTGTTTGAATTGTTTCTTTTTGGTTGCTTGCAATACTTTCTCCAAGATCTGTGAGCTCTGGAATTTGACTATGATGTTCTTGTGAACTTTCATTTTGGGATCTCTTTCAGAAGGTTATTCTTTCAATTTCTATTGTGCCTCCCGGTTCTAAAATAATTGGGGCAGTTTGCTTTAATAATTTCTTGAAAGATGTTGTGCAGGCTTTTTTATTTTTTTTTTAAATCATGGCTCTCAGATAATCCAATAATTTTTATATTATCTTTCCTGGATAAATTTTCTAGGTCATTTGTTTTTCCAGTGAGAAATTTCACATTTTCTTCTGTTTTTCTTTTACTTTTTTGTTTTTGTTTTATTGTATTTTGATATCTCACAGTCATTAGCTTCTTCTTGCTTAATTTATTTTCTTCTTTTTGCTTTTGTACTTCCTTTTCCAATTAGGCAATTTTATTTTTTAGGGAGTTATTTTCTTCATTAAATTTTTGTGTTTTCCCTCCCATATTATTGACTCTTTCCTCTCTACGACTCTCTTGCATTACTCATTTGTTTTCCCAGTTTTTCTTCTAATGCTCTAATTTGCTTTTTAAAATCCTTTTTAAGCTCTTCCAAGAATTCTTTTTGGGATTGAGACCAAATTATATTTTTCTTTGAGACTTCATAAATAGCCATTTTGACACTATTGTTGTCTTCTAAGTTTATGCCTCCTTCTTCCCTGATTATTACCATACTAATTTTCTACTCTCAAGCTCTCCCACACTCTGCTCATTTTTTCTGTCTTTTTTTTTTTTTTTTTGGTGAAGAAGCTTTTTTGTGCTGAGATTCTGATTCTTACTTCTGGCTTACAACGGATGTCTGGCTTAACTGCTTGCTTCTTCTGGAGGGTTCCCTTCTGGCTTGCATACTGAGGGTGGGGTTTCTCCATTGGCCTTCCCTAGGTGTTGGGGTTTAGCTTTTGGTCTACTCCAAGGTTAGGGCCTTGTTGTGGAGTTGATGTGGTATCAGAGTCTTTCTAGCCCTGAAGGAGGAATTTTGTTGCTGATCTGCCCATGGGAGAGGTTTCATTGTTGGCCAGACTTGGAGTGGGGGCAGTAGTGGATCAAGATCTCCCTGATGGCTTGTGCTGAGAGTGGGGTCTTGTGCTACACAGACTCTTCACTTACCTGCGTACTGCTGGCTTATAGGAGGAGGACCCTCACTAGTGGACTGTCCCAAAGCCTTCCCATGGTGAGTCTGTATCATTTTCCTCCCACTCCAGTGAGAATGACCTTTCCTGCAGGGCTGGTAAGCTGCTTCCCTGCTCCAAAATCAATTCTGAGATGGGTTTCTAGTTGTTCAGAGGGGAATTTGATAGGGCTTCAGAGGGATCCTTCCTTCCTTTGCCATCTTGGTACTGAAATATTCCATGATGTTTTCTTGGCTGCTATTTTAGAATGTTTTGCTACTTCCTTTCATAGTTTAATACAAACAGGGATCAAGTGACTAGCCTAGACACATCTAGTAAGCATTTGAGATCAGATATGAGCTGTGGTTTTTCTGACTACAAGCCCAATGCTCTCTATTCACCTAGCTGACCCAAATGAATCTTATAACCCCTTCATTTTAGAGATGAAGAAACAGCCCCAAAGGGATAAAATGATTTAGCCAATGTCATACATTTAAAAAATCACAGCTGGGATATGAACCCAGATTTTTAAACTCCATTTCTGGTCAGTTTTCCACTATATATAGAGAACATTCCCCCAGTGTTTCCTAAACTATACTGTAGAGAATCACAGCTTTTTCAGAGGAACAGCAATAATTGTCTGGAAACAAATAGAAGAAGGAAGGGTCCCTTTCTTGAAACTGACAAATGGAAAGAAGAGGAGAGGCAAGGCAAGGCAAGGCAAGCAAGGCACAGAGTGAGGGCTGAGATGCAAATAAAGTAAGGGGCAGGCAATTTCTGTCTTGATGTGGTGTCAGGAATAAGAGGCAAAGGATGGAGGTTAATAGACTGGTATAGGAGAAGTAGGACATGAAAGTTCATGGAAACAACATGAATGTTTAAAATTAAGCTCTTATTCTCCAGTATGATCTAAGCTTGTTTTTGTATATAACCTATAACAGAAATGGGGAATATCTATGTTGAAAATTCATTTGCTAAGGCAACCATAGGAGATGAAGAGCTGAAAGCTAAGTATAACAACCCCCCACTGCCCATAAATGATGTTATAAATATCCAATGGCCCTTGGCAGAAAAAAAAGGTTTCCCCACCTTTGACCTATAAGCTTGAGGTACCCAAGGATTATGTCTTCTTCCTTGAATCACTATTAATGTTATCTCAGTTTGTATCAAAATCACAAATATTCAGTATAGAAAAAAAGTCCAATAGCTTCCAAAATTACCCTGAATCCCTGCTTTATGATCAGTGTCAGTGATCACTCAAATCAGCATGTGTATGTGTGTGTTCTGTCAATTCAAGTATCAGAGTAGTCATAATAACTGATAGTTATATAATACTTTAAGGTTTACAAACTGCTTTAATATGTTATTTCATGGTCCCTATCAGAACTCTGGGAAATCAATGCTATTATTATTATTCCTTTACAAATAAGGAAACTGAGGCCAAAAAGAATTATAGAGCTTGCAGAGGATCACACAGCTATAAGTATCTCATAAAGGATTTGAATTTAGGTCTTTCACACTACAATCCAATACTACTACATCACTCAACTGTCTATCATACACTTTAACTCCCTATTCTTTCACCAAATTAGTTTGAGAAGCAGTGATAATGACCATCTTACGTCACTCTTAAAAGTTTACACAAGCACTTAAAAGGAACTGAAACTTTTCATTATTGAAATATATAAAAACAACATCCCATTACTTAGTTCTTCATAATTTTAAAACACTACTCACAATTTGGATCTAATACCCATAGTTCTTCACAAGTTGTCCTTCTGAGAAAAAACCAGCATTTTGTAATAGGTAAAATAAGGTCTTTGGAAACAAATTACTACCCTTGAGTATGGTCTAACTCCTAATAACCCCCTTTTCCTTAGCTTTCAAATACAATTATAAATTACATAATTAATTTTGGAAATAATTTCACTTAGATGAAAATATTTTCATTTAACCTTTTCCACAGAGCAAAATAATCAAATTTAATTAGGCTGTTATTTGTTGTCAAAGAGCATGCTACTTTTTTAAGGATTATTCTGAACCCATCCTGAAATGAATTCTTTGTTTACCATTTTGACTTTGCTCTAACCATTGAGGCATGAATATTGTAAACATTAAAAAGGTCTTTAAAATGTAACAGTAGAAGCTAAGCAAGATGTTAGATTTGGAGGGAAAGGGTCTTTAGAAGCTTTTTATCCAGTTCTACAATTTTGTATATGTGAAAAGTTAGGCACATAAGTTTACAAACAAAGGTCCTTGGAATCTTCTGAAAAGCCGATGTTAAACTTTCTTTAAGGTCTCTATTAAATCTAAATCCATGATCCTATATCTTAACTGTTCTTAATCTTGTTAAGGCCTTCTATCCTTTTTTTGGGAGGGGGGGAAGGAAAGGAGAGAGAAAAGTGAGGAAGGAAAATCAAAACAGTAGGGGGGAAAAAAAACCCAATATCTTTAATTTTGAAGAAGTCGTCTTTGAAATGCTGAGTTATCAACCATGGTTTTGACACTTACCAGACACATTGATTGATGTTCCTGCATCAATAATTCCACTATTGGGTCTCACACAGTACCGGCGGGGTGCAGTAGTCTTCACTTTAAAACATACATTTCGGTCAGAAGGGTTGCCAAGCTTAAGGTTGGTAGTGACAACATCTGTGAAGGGACCTATGAACAAAAAATATGAAGAGAAAATGAAGAGGATAAAAGCAAACCTCAAACTATATTCATCCACACTTTAATTACAACTTTGTGTTTTTCTGGATAAAAGATAAGTTCTTTATCACTTATATGAACTCCCCCTGAAGGAGGGATGAAAGAAGGAAATAATAAATATGGAGAAGTATACCTTGATAACTGTTCTTCATTTCTACAAGGAAGACTTAAATTCATAAAATGTGTAACCACTCATTTCTATCTACATGAATTTCCCTGGAGAAAGGGCTGTGTCTTATAACTCACAGAGATTAGAAAAAGTATAGTAAATAAGCAAGCACTCAATAATGTCTTCATTGTTGTAGTCAAAGGTGCTGAACAAATTATGTTAATTTAATAGGCTATTATTCTGGCCACTTAGTTCAACCTATACCTGAAAAGGGGGAACCTAGTCTATTCTACTTTTGGATAGATCTAATTATTTTTCTTTTAACTAAAATTTGCCTCTACAGGTTTGATCCTGAAGACCCTGCAAGTGCTTGAAGATCAATTATAATTTTCCCCCATAAGTCTTCTTTTCTATAGGATAAATATCTTCAATTCTTTCTACTGATGTTCATATGGCATGAGCTCATGGTCCATCATTCTAGTTGACCTTCTTCCTAAAACAAGGCACCCTAAACTGAATACTATACTCCAAATGTGATCCAATTGATGTAGGGGTATTTTTCCTCATTTCTAAAAGTTATGGCAATTCTCTATCTCCCCACATTAACAGTCAGTTGCCAAATCTCATCCCTTTACCTCTACAGCATTTTTTGACTCCCTTTTCTTTTGTTGCATTCAAGCAGTAACTATTCTAGTTCAGACCCTCATCATCTTAGTTGTTTCGTCTGTTTCAGGACTTTCCTTACTCAAATCCATCTTCCACCACACAACTACCAAAGTGATTTTCTAAAAGTACAAATCTGACCGTGTCATGCCACAATCAAAGAACAAATATGAACTCCTTTGTTTGGCATTTAAAGTCTCTCACAATATGGCTTCAATCTACTTTTCTGCTAAGGTCTGGATGATTATTTTCTCTCTCTCTCTCTTTTTTTTTAAATAAGGAAATTTCGTTTTCTTTATACACAATGCTATCTTTGCCCTAGCTGTCCCCATTGCTTAGAATGCAGGCCCTTTATACCTATCTTCTCTTGGAATCCCTGGTTTCCTTCAAGGCTCAGCTTAATGCCACCTTCTAAATAAAGCTTTTCTTGATCTCATAATAATTGCTCTCCTCCATTACTGGTCTCAGGTCATTTTAGTATATGCTTATATAAGTAACATATATAGTCTCCCCAGGCTAGATCATAAGCTCTTCGAAGGGAGAAGCTCTTTCACTTTTGAAAGACTTTTGAAAGGAGAGACCTACATGAACTGATGCTAAATAAAAAGAGTAGAACCAGGAGATGTACATGGCAACAAGATTATACATAGATGATCAACAATGAGACAATTCAGGCCAGTTCCAATGATCTTATGATAAAGAGAGCCATCTATACCCAGAGAGAGGACTGTGGGAACTGAGTATGGTTCATAACACAGCATTTTCACTCTTTTTGTTATTGTTTGCTTGCTTTATATTTTCTATTTTCTTTCTGATTTGATTTTTCTTGTGCAGTAAGATAATTGTATAAATATGTATACATATATTAGATTTAACATATATTTTAACATGTTTACATATATTGGATTACCTGCCACCTAGGGGAAGGGTTGACAGGGGGAAAAATTGGAACACAAGGATTTGCAAGAGTTAATGTTGAAAAATTATCCATGCATATCTTCTGAAAATTAAAAAGCTTAAAAAAATATCACAAGCTTTAAAGGAAGATGAGAGGATTTGGAGAGCAGAAAGGACAGAGTACATTCCAACAAGGGGTAATGGTTTGTTTAAACACTGCAATGCAGGAGGCAGAACATAGAGTACATATTAAGAGCCAGTAGGCTGATTTGGTTAGTCTGTAAGAGGTCATAAAGCAATATGAAATAAAGCTGTAAATGTAACTTCCTTTCTTCTTCTCCACAACCAATAAGACCGTATCATCTAGGTCAATCTCCTATTTTAGACATGATAAATAAAATGCAGAAAAGTTAAGTGATTTGCCCAAAGTTTGCAGGATCATAGATTTTGAGCTTGTGCGGACCTTAAAGATTAGGTTTAGGTTTACCTTAAATCCCAAGTTTATAGATAAGAAATCAAGACCCAGTGACTTGCCCATAGTAAACAAAACAAAACAAAAAAAGAGGAAAAGAAAAGGTGTCTATGATTGTAAGGAGGAAGTTGGCATAAGACCACTAAAATTTCACTAGGCCACACAATGACATCACTACCACACTGGTTATACCCTACAACAAGAGAATCTGGCTCTTTTTGAAGAACAGATTTTGAAGCTACAACTTAGACTTGAAATAATTTTAGTGAACAAAGGATAATATAGTATGAAGTTCTTCTAAGGTCAAATCAGATTGTCCCAAAGCTCTTTTAAAATCACCATGAAAAGAGACACACACAACTTTGACAAAAATTTAAAACACCAAGCTTCCAACACTTTTGCTCCCCAACTGTTATGCTTTAATGTGTTCTATCATGTGGATAGGGGTTAAAGAGAAGAAGTAGAATTTGACCTGAGGTCCTTTGCCTTCTTGCCTCCAAATCCAAATATTCTTGTATATCTTTGTGAGCCGCAAGGCTACAATGTAAACTAATAATTTGTCTGGCTCCTTATACACTGAAAATTGCTGTCACTCCTTCATTTTCTTATTTCATTTAAATTCATATTAATTTGGGTTTGTATTCCCTGAATACATAATGAAGAAGATAATTTCTGGAGTTGTAAAGATGGTGTGTCTATGTATGGGAAGGGGAGGGAACAAATTCCCAAATCAAATATAAACCATTTTTGGATTATCAATGTCATAACTTCCATTCAAAACTTAACCAAGGATTTATTTGCAACCCTCACCTCCAATGATTTAATCCCAAAGTTAACCAGAAGACATAAACAACATTTACAAAACATATAATGCTCAGTAGCCTTCTTTTGGAATAAGGAGAAGCTGTCAGCCCAACCAACAATAGCTCAGATACCCTCAAGTTGTTGGGCAGTGGTTACGACATGTGAAGTGTATATTAGAGTTACTCTATAAGATATATCCAGATGGAGGGACCAGTAAATTCCCTACAACTGACAAGGAATCAAAAGTCTTCTTGAGTTCAAGTTCCACATCAGACACATATGGGCTATGTTACTGTAATTTTCTAAGATTATAAGAGACCAATTGGTCTATGTGAATTGACACAGGGAATTTCCTTTCATTGAGTTCCTTACAATAGGTGTCAAAACACCTAGTAAAGAGTCAATACTCCTGCGTATGACCAACACTAAACTGAAATATAATTTGGAAATATTAAATTGCCAGTTGGACAGAGCAAAGTCATTTGCATAATCATAGCAGGCTAGAAAGAGCTGAAAGCTAGGTAGTACAATTTCCCATAGCTTGAGTTCTATAAGTTGATAATTTTGTATAGCCTAGAATGATGTTATAAATATCCAAATAGCCTTTGGTAGAAAATTGGTTCCCCACCCTTGCTCTAGATAATCTCTAAGGCCCCCTTTTAGCTCTAGAGCCTATGATTCATTCTTACCTATGGCTCCCAACCTCACAACTCCAACATTCACCTTCATTTTTATCAAGGAAAAGGCTGGGTGGAGACCCGGACCAGGCAGAGATGAAAACAAACAGAATACTAGAAGGATTTGAAAAATAAATTGCAAAGGCCTCAAACCCAATGATAAAACAAAACAAAACAAATTACAATCCAGATTTTCCAGAATGAAAGGTAGTTTAAAAATAATGATTCCCTGGGGGTAGCAAGCTTGGAAGGGGGTAGAGCCCGGAATTACTTTTCTCATAAATATATAAGGAAAAAGTTGCCTAGGAAAAAGATTTTCCAATTTGGTTAATGAAACTGTTTTTTTTAAAAAGAGGTAGTTATGTACTTAAGTGTCATTTGTAGAATGGGAAAATTAATGTGATGCCCCCAATAATTAGTGCATTCCTTTCCCCCATATTTCCTCTGTATATGTTCTTTCTCATATCAGTGTTCCCCATTTGAAAACAGGCTCCTTAAATGTAGGGATCCTAGTGCCCAGCAAATAGTATAAGTAGGATTACAGATTCAGAACTGGAAAGAACTTTCAACTATTGAGCTCACCTTTAAGTGACTTGCCCAAGATCACCCTGCTAGCTAAATGTCTAGGGACAGATCTAAACTCAAAAAAGATGAATTCTTCCTGGTTTCCAGCCCAGTGTTCCATCTACTATATCACCTTGCTTCCCTATTAGTTTTTTCCCTTAGTCCTAAAAAAAAAAGCAGAACCTTTTAAAAGTATTTATTACATTATATAAATTTCTTATTCTGAAAACATATATCAAGATTTTTAAAGTATCTACATCTCATCTCTGTCTCTTGGTGATAAGGTCCTAGGTAGCTAGGTGGGCAGAGAAAGGCTGAAGCACGGATAAGATTATAATACTCCCTAAGGTAAGCAGGGAAAGGAACAGCCTTAAGAGCTGGGGATCTCTAGAAACCTCACCTTTACTTTTCCAATCAGAAAGCAATTATGATGTCAAACCCCCAAGGTTATATTTCCCTTAGGAAAAAAATCTGATTATGGCCTATAAAAGATCTGCCTATGGTACAGCTATTTGCTAATTACTTTTCAGAACTAAGCCTGCTATGAGGTGCTCTCACCTCTTCATAACATCTTTGCTTTAATAGCTTCTTCCTCCTGATGAATTCCATTAGGAAATTGGTCTTTCTCCTTGTTAATTGTTAAAACCCTTTTCCTTGCTAACTCTTATGTGCTATTCATATAATAAAATAGTAAAACATTAATAACCTCTGATGGATGTCTAATTGTGGTTGCTCCATGTCACGTGAATTTTTATGTAATATTATTTTACTCTCTCAAATTTATTGCTCTCCCCAAATCACGCCTAGTGCCTAATTTTACAACTTCTCTGGCTTCTTTCAGGACCCTCTTCGATAAGAAGCTGTTTTTTGTCCTTCTCTTGGTGCCTCCCCTCTGAAATTTAGACCAATCTAGTGTGCATTTATAGTATCTGTATACATAGATGTTTACATTTGAGCTCCTTGAGAGCGCGAGCTGGTTTTTGCCCTTCTTTCTGTACAAATCCCTAGCACTTGACAAAGTGTCAAATATATCAAGTAATTAGTAAATGCTAGTGGACTAAATGATTATATTCCATTGGAAGACAAATTTCTTGAAGGCAAAAGATTTTTGTCTTTCATGTGGCAGCTTGATAGCACAGTAGAATGCTGGACTTGAGCTAGGGAGAGCTAAGTTCAAATCCAGCCTGAATATATAGTTGCTAAGCTATATATATCATGGCAAGTCACTTAACCTACCAGCCTTAGTTTTCTCATACTTAACATGAAAATAATAAGAGCACTTCTAAATTCTAGCTATTATCCACTTGTGATTCTGTTGGTGAAGAAATTAGCATTTATTAAGTCCTATTATGTGTCAAGTATTGTGCTAAAGTACATTACAAATATTATCTCATTTGATCTTTACAACCCTGTGGAAGTAGGTTCTATCATTATCCTCATTTTACATGTAGGGTAACCAAGACAGAGGTTTTGTAAGTTAGTCTTGAGAATTATACAGGGCCAAGCAATATATCGGAGAAAGCATTTGAAGGGGTCTTGTTGACCCAATTGGGTATCCCTTATCCATCTTCTCATCCTAGATCATACAACTGAACTACAATTTATTCACAATTCTCAGGATCTCAGGATACTTTTGCAGGTATGAGTATGTATAAAACATTTAGTATGGAAACTCCTATACAAAAGATAAAATCTGTAACTTCAGGGCTAAAAGAATTAACCATGGGGACTATCCCAGAATCACACAGCTAGTCTCATTCATATATATGGTACAACATTTGAATTTAGATCTTTGTCACTCTAAAACTTTCTTTATATAAAGCTATGAGGTAGAGAAGAAAAGTATTCTTCTATCTGACATATGAAGAAACTATGGCTCTTAGGGATTCAGTGGTCTGAATGGTATCAGACACTTAGGACTTTTAAGTTACTCAAACTAAAATGAAGGCTCTCCTTTCTAATTTATGACTATCCAAAGCAAATTAGCTGAATTTGCACAGCAAAATTCATAACAAGCATGTTTGACAAGGAGGATGAAAAAAATACACCAGAACTAACAACTTTGTCTCAGACTCTTCCGGGACATGCTCTAGGTTTTCATGGTATTGTTCTCACCAGTTCTTCCCCTAAGTATGTGACTATTCTTTCTCAGACTCTTTTTCTGGATCTTCAACCAGAGCACATTAATTACCGTATATACTCTCGAGTATAAGCCGACCCGAATATAAGCCGAGGCCCCTAATTTTAACTCAAAAATCTGGGAAAACTTATTATATCAGTAGGTTTAGGTAGCGCACCGGTGCCCGCAGAGGAGGAGAGCGGGTGCCAGTATACGTATGTAGAGCGGTTGCCAGCATTAGTATACAGTCCGGTTACCGACTGTGATACTACAGGAACAGCTGCATCACCGTAGCAACGGCCGCCCCTATAGTATCACAGTCGGCACTCGCGCTGTATACTACACAGCAGGGGGGCATTTAAAGGGATATTTACACATGTTTTATCTAGTGACTCAAGTATAAGCCGAGGAGGGGATTTTCTGCCCAAAAATTGGGCAGAAAAACTCGGCTTATACTCGAGTATATATGGTAATAATGTGCGGGCCACCAAGTCCCTGGCCCTAAGTCCTTTTCTTTAGCTGTACTTGGTGATCTCACTGACTCTCAGGGAGGGATTTGGTGATGGGAATGAGACATCCCAACAATAAAATGAAATTTACTTAGCCTTAATATAGAAAGAATATTCAACAAAGTTATGAGAGCTCAGCTAGATCACTGATTGACCAATAACAGCAACTAGGCTAAGCCCCAATTGGTCACAGTTTGAGATCTGATTTACTCAGTAAGTGTCAACAGTAATTGTTTCTGTTTTGGTCAGAAACCCTGAGGTCTTCCCTTTCCCAGTAGGATTTTTTTTTTTTTTAAACTAGGTAAAAGAAGCTATCCTCTGCCTCTTTTCTTACCTAGCCTTAATCACTGGTTGGGTGTTGCCTCAGTGAAATTGAGACCTGTTAAAGACTTTAGCTAAAAAAGGCCAAGGTCTCCCACTGTGACCAGAGCCATCTCTAGCTCTCTTGATCTGTATCTTGGACCCTTTGGAGGAGAAAATGAGCCTGGTAACCTTACCCAGTCCTCCCTCACTTAAATCCGACTCATTTGCATGTCATGGCATCACCAATCTGATATCATGGACCTTTTGAAGAAAGAAGGACAAACAATAATCTTGCCCTTCCCTCTTACCAATCTCATCTCCTGTGCTTCTAACATGAGATCTCAAATTCAATGCACCCCCCAAAAAGAATTCACTGTTCAAAAAAGAATCTTTTCCCTCTCCAAACTTTCCCCAACTTTCCTATTACTTTCAAGGGTACCACTGTTATCCTAGAGGCCCAGGATGGCACTCTTAAGCTCATTCTTGACTTTCACTTGATTATATGGCTCACACCGCGTGACCAATCTGTTAGTCAAGTTTTGTCTTTTCTACTTTTGCAACATCTCTTGACTTCCTCTTCTTATATTCACAATGCAGATCTTCAACATACTTAGACTGAATTACTGCAATAGTTTTCTGGTCTCTACTTGTCTATCAAAATGATTTTCCTAAAGGGTAGGTCTGACCATATCATCCTTTTATCCAATATATGCCAGTGGTTCCCTATTCCCTAAAGAATTAAATGTAAAATGCCGACTGTCCTTGACATGTTTTTTTTCCTCTTTTCTCCAATTACCTGATAAAACAGTTTTTAAACATCTTTAAAAAAAGTTTTGCATTCCAAATTCTATCCCTTCCTGAGATGGTAAACAATCCAATATAGATTATATATATGAAATCATGTAAAATTTTTCCACATCACTCATGTTGTACAAGAAGACTCAAAACAAAAACAAAAACAAAAAAAACCCATAAAGGAAGAAGGGAGGGAGGAAAGAAAAAAAAATCTCCTCCCTACCTTTCTAGACTTCATACACTTTACTCCCCTCTATAAATTTGTGATCCAATGTCACTGGTCAACATGATGTTCCTTTTAGATGATTCCATTTCTGCTTTTGCAATGGCTGTCCTTCATGCCTCAAATGGTCTTTTCCAATTCCTAGTTTCCTTCAAGATTCATTCATATCCTACCTTCTGCAGAAAGCCTCTTAGACTCTCCCCTTCCTATTGTTTTCTTTTTGTGATGGCTTTCCATTTTCAAAGCATATATTATGAACATAATTACTTATGTTCCCTTGAACCACATTTTTGTTAGTCAAGATTATTCTGTTAAAAAAAAGAACTGCTCAAGCAAAAACTATTTACCCACATAAGTTTTCATATTAATCATATCATAAAAATGCAGAATTGAAGGGGACCTCACAAATCATATAATTCATTCTGTACTTGTCAATTCAAAGTTTTGCCAGATTTCTAGTGACAGGAAATTCACCAGAAAACTTCCTTGTACTAGCAATCACAGTACCACAAATTTAGAGCTAAAAGAGATCCTAAAGGTCATTTAATCCAATACCTTCTTTTTTACAAAGGAGGAAACGAAGGTCCACATGGTGACTAAAAACCTTGCAAAAGGTTACTCCAAGTACAGACTTGGGATTTGAATCCACATTCCCTGACTCCAATAATCCAGTACTTCATGACAACAATGAGAAAATCTATCATTTTTACCTTCTCTTCCTTTATTAATGAATTAGGATTCACAGATTTGATTTTTTTAAAAAAGTAACTGATAAAACACTATTCAAAATTGTCACCTGTATTTCACAGAATTGTCATTTCCATGAACATACTAATAAATTAAACAACAATAACAACATTTTACACAGCAACAACTTACATCTGTAAACTGTCTTACAACCACCCCATAAGCTATACAAATATAGTCACTTCTGTAGAGGACATGAGGAAACAGACTGATATGGTAAATAATATTCCAGAGAATACATAGCTAGTTAAATTTCTTAAGTAGGATCAAAACTCTAATCTCCTGACTTAAAGTTTAGCATTCTTTTGATTATATTATACTACCTTTAGATCTCAAAATATATGTCTTTTGGCCTGGACTTAACATTTTGTATGCAGAACTCCTGAGAGATAATTCCTTCTGCCAATACAGATTGGTAGCAAGTCTGACATAGTGAAAAAAATTGGGTCTCATGATCAAAAAAAACCCTCACCCCTCCCCCCCAAAAAAAACAAACAAACAAACAAACAAACAAACAAAAAAACCAGTAAGACCTGGTCAGCTCAAGTCCTACCTGTAACAAACTGGCTATATGATGCAACTCTCTAAAATATAATTGCTGTTAAAGAATATAAGATCCTGGAAGACAGGAACCATGTAATTTTTGTATCTGGCATGTAGTAGCCAATAAATGCTGACTGATTAAAATTTTTCGAACACAGAAGGATAAAACATGTTCTTTTTTGGCCTCAGAGGGAAGAGATACAATCAACAGACAGATGTTACATGGAGGGAGATTTCAGATCAAATTGAGGATCACCCAAAGGACAATGAGAAGGTACATGGTGGGTATGAAAAGGCTGAAATGCTTCAAAGATTTATGTAGGAGATGCTATGTAAGGTATATCAAAGAAATGTATAATGGAAAATGGAAATGCACTTGTCATATGGTTAGAGTAAATGATGACTGGTATGCTACATTGGTTTTCCTGGGATGTCAAGAGAATCATTAGGTGGACCCCCTGGCAAACTTATGAAGGAACGGACAACTGTCACACAAGATAAGGATGTATCATTTGAGTGCTGAGTTAAAGGAATAAACAGTCTCAACTAGAATATTAAAGCAATAAAAAAGGGAAAGACTTCCTAAGATTATAATCCAATGATGAATGGGGGAATAAGAGGAGGGAAAGATGCATGGAATTAAAAGTTCAAGGATAGGCTGACTGTATGAAATTCATGCTTTAGCTATGGTTGGACTTTAACAAAAATTCACTTTAACCCATACTAAGTGATCTCAGATTTTGTCTAACTCAGATTCTATACTTCTATATGCTAAAATATAAATCATTGAATATTTATTTTCATTTCATCAAAGGAAAATTTTCAAAAGTTAGATCAGAAATTTTTTTTTCCTTTTACGATAATAAAGGAATAACTAGAAAAATATATATTTATCAGGAAGTCAAAATTATAAAAATTAAATTTCTCAACTTCTGCATGGACATTACCTAAAATATGAAAGGAAGAAAACGAGAATGAGAAAAGACTAGCATAATCCACAAAGTCTTCATGTCTTTTTCCTTCTAACTATATGTTCTTTTTATAATCCTCGTGATGTATCTATGCATGAAACACTCATGGTAGTAGGTTCTTCCCTCATTAGATGGTTTCAAGCAAAGGCTGGATGACTACTTGTTCAGTATAGAAGGAATTCTTTATGATGTATGAATTGGAGAAGGTGTTTACATATATTTCTTTCAACTCTGAAATTTTGTGTATATGAAATTGGGTAAACCTATTATTTTAATTATTCCTCAAAGCAATCTCATGTAGCAAGTATGGAAAGAATCTCCTTTTTACAGATGAGATAAGTGAAGTGAGGGATATTCAAGGTAACTAGGCTGCACAGTGGAGAGAGAGCTGGGCCTGAAGTCCAGGAAGACCTGAGTTCAAATTCACCCACAGATACTTCCTAGCAGTGTGACCCTTAGCAAGTCACCAAACTTGTAAAATGGGGAGAACAGCATCAAACTCAGGGTATTAAATGAGTTGTTTATAATGCACTTAACACAGTGCCTAAAACATATTAGATACTTAATAAATACTAGTCCTCTCTCACCTCCTCAAAGATACACCCAGTGTCACAGTGCAAAGGAAGCACTTGAAGTAGACCTCAAAAACTATAAGCTCATTTAACTTCAAAGACCAGGGTGTGTGTGTGTGTGTGTGTGTGTGTAAGATTTGGGGGAATGGGAGTGGTGAAAGATGGATGGGGTAGAAGGAGAACATCTTTAAATTAGTTTAAAAGAAAATATTTTCTTAGGGAGACAAAACCTGTGGTTTTATGGGTGTAGTAGCTCCAGGTGAGAAACTCCCTCAACCAAAGCAGATCTTTATCTTTTCTGCAACCAATCTTATTTTACTTTTTTTAAATTTAAATTTTATTTTATTTTATAATAATTTTATATTGACAGAATCCATGCCACGGTAATTTTTTTTTTTACAACATTATCCCTTGCACTTGTTTCTGTTCCGATTTTTCCCCTCCCTCTCTCCACTCTCTCCCCTAGATGGCAAGCAGTCCTATAAATGTTAAATATGTTGCAGTATATCCTAGATACAATATATGTTTGCAGAACCGAACAGTTCTCTTGTTGCACAGGGAGAATTGGATTCAGACGGTAAAAATAACCCGGGAAGAAAAATAAAAATGCAAGTAGTTCACATTTGTCTCCCAGTGTTCTTTCTTTGGGTGTAGCTGCTTCTGTCCATCATTTATCAACTGAAATTCAGTAGGGTCTCTTTGTCAAAGAAATCCACTTCCATCAGAATACATCCTCATACAATATCGTTGTTGAAGTGTATAATGATCTCCGGGTTCTGCTCATTTCACTTAGCATCAGTTCATGTAAGTCTCTCCAAGCCTCTCTGTATTCATCCTGCTGGTCATTTCTTACAGAACAATAATATTCCATAATATCCATATGCCACAATTTACCCAGCCATTCTCCAACTGATGGGCATCCATTCAATTTCCAGTTTCTAGCCACTACAAACAGGGCTGCCACAAACATTTTGGCACATACAGGTCCCTTTCCCTTCTTTAGTATCTCTTTGGGACAAAACCCCAGAAGTAACACTGCTGGATCAAAAGGTATGCACAGCTTGATAACTTTTGGGGCATAATTCCAGATTGCTCTCCAGAATGGTTGGACTCGTTCACAACTCCACCAACAATGCATCAGTGTCCCAGTTTTCCTGCATCCCCTCCCAATATTCATCGTTATTTTTTCCCGTCATCTTAGCCAATCTGACAGGTGTGTAGTGGTATCTCAGAGTTGTTTTAATTTGCATTTCTCTGATCAATAGTGCAATCTTATTTTACTAAAGGGCACTGGAAAGTTAACTGATAAATCACAAAACAAGCAAGTACTGGATTTTAACAGGGGTATGAGATGAGCTATCCATCTACTATGGCCTAATGCTTCTCAAAAAAAAAAAAAAAAAAAAAAAAAAAAGCAAAATTATACGACTGTTACCTAAAATATTGATCCAACATTTAAATAGCACCTTCTTAATAATGATTCTTCTGAGATGTGAGGCAGATTGTAGTACCAAAGCTGCCTCTCTGGTGCAGGCCCCTTATCTTCTCATACTTGTTGCACTAGCCTGCAGGTGGCTTGGACTGTCTCAAGTCTCCCCCACCCCAACCCACCTTCTGTTCCAGTCACCCTTTCCAATCCAGTCCTACAGATCCAACTATCTCTCCACCCCCCCCACCCCCCATAACATATAGCAGCGCCCTAACATTTCTAGAATCAAGTACAATAATACTGTTCGGCCTTTGAAACCCTTCAAAACCTAGTTTCTTCTCTTCCAATTTTCTTAGCATACTTAACTCTCTGCCACATACTCTTCAATCTAGAGACACTGGCTTCCTAAGTCTGTTCCATGATCAAGACATTCCATCTCTCAGCTGTCCCCCGTACCTAGAACCTATCCTTCCCCCTGACTTCTCTACCTTCCTTCCACTCCCAAGTAAAATCCTGTCTTCTATAAAAAGAAAGTCTTTCCCAACCTCTCTTAATTCTAGTGCTTTATCTCTGTTTATTATTTACTGTTTATCCTGAATACATATATGTATATATATATATATATATATATATTTTGTACACAATAGTTTGTTTCTAGTCTCTCCCATTAGATTGTGAGCTCTCACACAGGGGTCCTCAAACTTTTTAAATAAGGGTCCAATTCACTGTCCCTCAGACAGTTGGAGGGCCGGACTATAATTAATACAAAAAACTTTGTTTTGTGGGCCTTTAAATAAAGAAACTTCATAGCCCTGGGTGAGGGGAATAATAGCCTTCAGCTGCTGCATCTGCCCCGCGGGCTGTAGTTTGAGGATCCCTTAAATGCTTTTTGTAAAAATAGTGCCTGCACATAATAGGAACTTAATGTTTACTGACTTCCATTTTACAGATAAGAAAATTCAGGCTCAGAACTTATATAAGTTGTCAATACCAGGATCCAAACTCAAGTTTTCTGACCCAGTCCAACATACTTTCTATTACAGCATTCTGCCTCCAATAAGGAAGAAGAGAGAAAGAAATCCTTTAAGTTCTTGAACTCAAAGATAGAATGTTAAAACAACAGATGTGTAAGTTTCAGGTTTTCCAAAAAACTGTGCTCTAGCAAACTTCTCAGAACAATTAAGTTCCAGGTGTAGAAATATCAAGAGCAGATAAATTTACAGAGCAAGGAAGATAAAAATGCTTAGGAGATGACTAAATTGCACTAAATCTTTAAACACACTTGTTAAAATTAAATTTTAAAAATCCTCTCATTCAGTACATACTCAAGTCGCTATTTTGAAACTTAAATGAGGCAGCCTCCACAAAGTTTTAAAAAGGCGCCCCTCTTCTTTTAATTAATAAATATTAGTCCTCTCTCTTCCTCTCCTACCACATCAAAGATACACCCAGCCTTTTGCCAAAATGTAAGATATGCAATTCTCCAGGGCAGAAGGATTCTCCAGCTTTCTACTTCTACAGGGTGATACTCAGGACTCAATTTCCAAACAATTCTTTCTCAACCAATCAATAAGCATCTGTTAAACATCTACTTACCATGTGTCAGATACAGAGCAAAGTGTGGTTCTCCACCTTTCCTTATTGACCTAATTTCCTCAAAAGTATGTAATTATTCTGGCATTGCCTTACTCTACCTAGGGGGAAGACTTCCCTTCTCTAAAGATTCCTGCTGCCCCATTTGTAAAAAAGTCATCAAAGGTAGTCTACATTGGCTATATTAATGTCTCTCTGTGACCCAAATGTGGACTCCCAAATGATTTTATGTATGTATGTATGTATGCATGCACAGTGCACATAAAAAGCTTTAAATCATGTTGCCAAACAAAGGAAAAAAATTGCCAATAACAGATCTTAGGAACAGACAACTTTTAAAATTAGCATAAGTATATTCAAGAATAAGGACACTAGGAGTAAAGAAAAAAAAATTTTAATCCAATTTTTTCCTCATTGAACTGTCAGCTTACACACTAGATCAATACTTTAGAAAGGAAAATAAATAATTTCAACTAGTCTGATGGTTTAAAAGTGGCACACATTTTGTTCCCATATAGAAAATCTATTTATACACCATTTGAAATCATCATGTTTCATAAACAACTCCATCCCACTACATAGAAACACAACTTTTCCAGAGAAATAGCGAATTGAAATGCTTCAAAAATTTATTAATTCTTGCAATATCCCTGTGAGTTTTGTGGTCACAAAATATTAAGTCCTATTACTGTAAAAGAAAAACTGAGATAGTTCAAATTTTTAAAAATTTTCTTTTTTTGGTTTTCTGAACTATGTTTCAGTGTTCATCTTTTCCTTTACTCAGAGAACCATATTTTATAACAAAATAAGAAAGAAAAATAATTAAAAACTATATAATATTGTACATCCATAGGTCCCTGCCTCTACAGAAGGAAGGTGATGTCTTTTCTTTTAGAAGCCAGGCAGGGTTAATTAAAATTTTACAACTTTCATTTTTGCTTTGTTGCTGTTTCTATTTATACTGTTGTAATTACTGTGTACATTATTTTTTCTGGTTCTTCTTTCACCCTTGTCAGTTTACAAATGTTCTTGTCTCCTCCCTCCCTTCCTTTCACCCCTTAGTAAACCAATTACTAAATTCTGTACTATCCCCATTACTCTTGAATCCTCTGCCTTCTTGCATTGTCAACAATTAAATCCTGCCTATTATGTTAAATCCTAACATATATCACTTCTGCTCAAATGAAACTGGAGGAAATCACAAAACTTTTACTGGGCTTACACAAATTTATATTATTTAATAATCACAAGTGGACCCTTACTAGAGCAGATAACCATTCTAATCAACTGATTATCCAACTTTCTACAAACATTAAAATCTTTTCTCAAGCCTCTATGACATTCTTTGACTCATCTCACTTCAGTTGGTTATCTTCCCCAACTACCTACTCCTTTTCACACTTAGAAGAAATGGCTATTTGCCTTGCTAAGGCCAATATCAACACATGCGTTCCTGACTCCATTGCCCATGACTTTTGTGGAGTCAAGGATGCATGTAGGGGTGCTGATTTTAGCAAGAGGACCAGCGAACAAGGCAATGAATGCCTTCTATCTTCCAGCAGATTGCCTTCATCTTCCCTAAACTCTCATTTTCAATCCTTTGCCTATCAATCAACATACATGCTTCTCCCCCATGCTTGAAAAACACTCAGTCATTATTAGCCTGTATCTTTCTTTTTCTTGGGTGACGCAATGGTGGGTGGGTGGGGATGGTTAAGTGATTTGTCCAGGGTCATACAGCTAAGAAGCATTAAGTATCTGAGGCTACACTTGAACTCAGGTTAAATGCCGGTTCTCTATCCATTGGGCCATCTAGCTGTGGATACCAGGTGCTTCCAGTTCTCCTTCCTTTCACTGTTACAATAACATTTTATTTTTTCAATTACACTAAAAATAGTTTTCAACATTCATTTTTGTGAGATTTTGAGCTGCAAATTTTTTTCTCTCTCCCTTCTTTACCTCCCATTCCAAGACAGCAAACAATGTGATAAAGGTTATACATGGACAATCAATTCTTTTTGTTCTAAATCCTCTATAGTTGGCTTATGATCTCAATTAAGAAATTAAGGTTATTCACTCTCCAAATCTCCCAATGATCCCGAGTGCCAAATCTAATGGCCCTTTATCAGTTTTCACCCTTCTTGGCCTCTCCGCAGCATCTGATACTTTTGATCATCTCCTTCTCGTTACTCTTTACACTTGAACTTTTCTTGAGACTGCTCACTCCTAGTTCTCGTCCAACCTATCCTTTCTTAGTCTCTTCTCTTGGTTCTTCATGCATGTCACACCATTGACTTTCGGTGGCCCCTAAGGTTCTGTTCTGGCACTTCTCCTTCTTTACTATTTTACTTGGTGATTTCAGCTTCCACAGGTCCAAGTCATCTCTATAAAGACTTTCTAATCTTTCTTCTGAGCTACAGTTCCATGGCCAAAGGACATCTGGATATTTTGAACTGGACATTGTATAGAGATCTCAATTCAACCTGTTCACAATATAACTCATTATCTACAAAAAACCTTATCCTCTTCCCTAATTCCTTATTACTTTGTTAGATACTATGCCCTGCCTTGGTGCCCAGGTTGGCAACTGAAATATCATCCTTAATTCTTCATTTATTCAATAAACATGTTCAATCTGTGTCAAATTTTGTTGATTTGACTTCAGAACATCTTTTGTATAAACTCCTTTTCCTCTACTCTTAAAGCCACCCCCCCCAATTCTGGCCCTCATTCACTCTTATCTAGACTATTGCAATAGCCTTCTAATTCACTTTCTTGCTTCATTCACTTGCCAATGTGATTTTCCTAAAATGCTAGTCTGACTATGTCACATCCATTCCCTCCCTCAATAAACTCTAATGGTTCCCTATTTCTCCAGAATCAAGAATAAAATATCCTAAGTGGCATTTAAATATCACAACCTGGTCTTTCTCTTTTCAATATTTTACTCCTCCCTACATACTTTATGATTAATACAGGTCTACTTGCTATTTCTCGCACATTAATTATCTCTCCCATTTCTGTGTTTTTGCACTGGTTATTTTCCACTCTTGGAAAGCTCTCTCTCTCCTCAACTCCATTTTTTGGTTTCTTTGATTTTTTTTCAAGACTCAGCTCAGAGTCCCAAGCTGCGTTTTTGCAGGAAGTTTGCTCCCTTGGCTCTGCCTTCCTCTCTATGAGCTTCCAATCCTAGGTATATATCTTGTATATATACCTAGTTATTTACATGTTGCCTTTTCTGTTGAAAATGTGAGCTCTTTGAAGACAGTTTGCTTTGGCTATCTCTGAATCTTAGTTCTTTGAATTTGGAATTTAGGATAAAGCTAGGGACTGGCATTTCCCTGGAATGATAAACTGTGAGGAAACTCTCTTTACCAACATGAGTTAGCCCTTTCTTGGCAACTTATTAAGTTATTAAGGAGCTGCTTTAGAACAATGAGGCCAGGGTCACAAAGCCAATATTTATCATAAGTATAACTTGAATCTAGTTCTTCCTACCTCTGAATCCAACTTTCTATTTGACCTCATTCCTTTCATTAAATGCTTGATAAACACCAATTTATCACACTAATTCATAACTCCTGTTGTTTTTTTTTTTCCTACAGCCCCTCTAACAATAAGAATTGCCATAATTTGTTATCTTTTTGGCATTCAAATAAACATTTGTGAAAATCTTATTACATTCCAAGCACTGAGACAAGTACCTAGAATATGTAGTTTAGTGGATGTCTTTAGTGTCAGATGAGAAGCTAGAAGAGATAAACTGAATAAACCAACTTGAAGACAACATTAGCTATGCTATGCAGATAAAGAAAATATTAACTGCCAGTATATCATGACTGGTTCCATAGTTGTTTTTAAGGTAAGAAGAACCAACCAGGCTCCCTATTGGAAGACAAGAATTCATAGAATTGCCCAAATTGAGAATATGCTTTCCATACTTTCTATAGGTTTCAGAGATGAGTTGCCCACCAATGTTCTTTTCATAGTCCACTCTTGCCAAGAATGTCTTGTGCATACAAAAAGCAGAATCCTGAATGTACAGATGCTAAAACAATATTTAGTATATTAATAGCCATGGCTGTATGCTTTGAAAAACCACTTCAAATGTGTTTAGAGTAGCAGTAATATTGTTGTTCAGTCATGATTTTCTTCATAACTCCAGTTGGGGTTTTCTTGGCAGAGATATTGGAGTAGTTTGTCATTTTCTTCTCTAATTCATATAACAGATGAAGAAACTGAGGCAAACAGGGTCAAGTGACTTGCCTAAAGTCACACAGCTATAAAAAATCCTGCTATAAAAAAAAAATATGAAATCCTGCCTGAGGCTGGATTTGAACTCGGGAAGATAGGTCTTCCAGACTTGCAGGGTAAGGCACTATCAACGGTACTACCTAACTTCTCTTAGAATAGCAATAATTTCATTTAAATCAAAACATAGATCTTCCCCTTACTTAAAATTTGACAAAAGCTACTGAAACACATTAGAAAAACTGAAGGACAACTGTCCAGTAGACTGATATAGAATTTTTCCCTTTAATGGATTTAATGTTTTTAAAAACTGAAAAGTCACTAGAAGCTTTACATAACAGTTTCATACAGCATGCATTCTATACGCAGAAGTGAAGACTAAGATAGATAGTCTGAAGGAAAAATAGCTATACCATATTTGAGTTTAATTATATGCAGCTTTTCTGAAAGGGATTTAAAAAGATCTTTAGAATTAGGTTTAAACAGATAAACTTTTGTCCACATCATGAATTAATGTTAAAAAAAAAAGACAAATTATATACCACACCGTTTAATTCTTAGAAAAAATGCACCCCAACTTTGGTCATTACAGGAGATATAATTTCTAACAGAGGACAGTTTCAATGTATAGATAGCAATAATAGCAAAACTTCTGTATTACACAACAAATGGAATAAAATCAGACAAATCCTATAACTCACTGAAGCTAGCAGGTGGGATATAAGCATCTATTCCTGGATTGGCCATTATATATCAGAGACCAAGTCATTCTAATGAAAGCCAATATTTAGTAGAACTGAAATCATCTATTAGAAGATTTAATTTCTAAAGACACATGACATGCTATTTTCTTGAATCCAGAAGAAAAATACCATGATATTCAGGATTTGCTACCTTTTTGATTTAATTTGACTTGCAAATCATGAATAGAAAGCAGTGGAACATGTTTTTGCCTTCTATTATATGCTTGGGTTAAATTCTGATGAAGTTAATAGACAGTTCTAGTCAGGGATGTGCTAAAGCCAAGTTGTACTGGCTTGGAAGAGCTAATTGCTAAAATTTTCAATGAGAGTATTAAACTTTGGAAATAGGCAAATGCTACAAATAAAGGCTTGATTTATTCTTTTGTTGCTTGTCTAGATTTAAGTGATGGAGAAATAGGCTGATGATACAGATTTTAAATTTTAACGTATATATGCACAATTTTTTAGACAGTTGTTAATCATATAATAGCACAATCTCAGCTACAGCCATGAAAACAGTTAAGTACTTTACCAAAAACACTAAACAAACTGGATGAGCTTTCAACAGGAATGAGAAAGCTGAAGACCCAGTCTAAACAAAGCATTTATTTATAAACCTCAGCAGCAGTCCCCACCATGTTTGAAAACTGTATTCCCTTATATATCTTTATTGTGTTCCTTTTCTATAACATATGCAATTGGAAGTGACTTTAGTGATCATCTGATCTAATCTTATTTAAAAATGGAAAATTGAAACTCAAACTTTCTAATTTCAAGTTCAAAGAAGGCATAACTTTGTCCTGGAGAGTGGTATTTTTTAATATAGGAAAAAAAAATTGTGTACTTATGTCAATTGTTTTGTCCAACCTAAATGGCTACCTGCCTTGACAAAATTCATCACTCTCTCAACTAGATAAGCTATCAATAGGTAGTGTACATGCTACTGAGGGTCACTTTTCTCAACCCCTCAGTATCACATTCATTTTTTCTTTTTCTATTCTTCTACCTCCTACTCTTCAACTCACTGTGCTAAGCACAAGGAATACAAAAAGAGGTAAAAATCCCTGCCCTGAAGAAGTTTACAATCTAATGGAAGAGACAACATACAAACAATATGTACAAAGCAAGCTCTATACAGGATAAATAGATGGTAATCAAAGCTGGGAGACATTAGAATTAAGAGGGACTGGGAAAGAAAGGCTTCCAGTAAAAAAAGGGTTTTAGTTCGGACTTAAAGGAAATCAGGGAGGTCAGTAGTCAGAGCAGAGGGAGGAGGAATGTTCCAGGCATGAAGGACAGTCAGAGAAACTGCCTGGGGACAAGAGATGGAGTATCTAGTTCATAGAATGCCTAAGATATCACCATTTAGTATGGGAATCCATTTGGTCCTAATCAATCAATGCTTTCATTGGTATAGAGAACTCCCCACGTGCAAATGGAAATACACCAACAGATCTCTAAAACTTATGTTTTTGTGGTCCAGGACACTGGAAAATTGACACAATTAGTATCTGTAAAAGGCAGGACCTGAATACAAGGCATTTCTGGCTCTAAGACATTACTACCATTTTTGTTATGAGAATATCATCCATGAATTCATATAAAATTTTTTTTGGCTCTCCTTCCCAATGAGATTAATGACTTTGTTGTCCACCTTGTAGTAGGGAGTACATCCTTTTAATGTGATGCAGAAATATAACATTTAAGAGCTGGAAGTGGCTCAGAGGACATCAGACTAAACTAGTTATAGTAACAGCATTTATAAAGTAATGCTTTACAGGATTTAAAACACTTTACATGTTATCTCATTCAACATTCACAAATTGGTAGTGAACAAGAATCCCCAAAACAATGCAGACAGCTTCCACTTAAACTTCTAGTGGTAGATTCTACCACTTCCAAATTCAACAACACTTTAAGGGACTACTATGAAAAAGAAACTGAGCTAGTATCTCGGGATATAAAGACCAAAATCAAATCCTTGACTTCAAAAAGCTTATATTTAGTAAGCTTTCCCAGGGATACTTTCATTGTTTCCTTTGTATTCTCAGGCCTTGTTAATGCTTAGAACTTGATTGAGGACCACTCCAATTATTAGAAAGATTTTCTATTCATCAAGCCTAAATATTCTTCTCTGACACAAAATTCTTAACTGTAATCTTTAGGAACAAGCAAAACAAACTTATTCCCTCTTTCAAATGATAGCCTCTTAAATAGTGCTATCAAGTACCTGCTGAGCACTGAATGTCTTGAGTTTTGCTTTGGAAAGGTACATGAATTTGGAACCAGTCTCTTAATTTTTCTGGACCTCTTTCCTCATTTAGAAAATGAAGAATTTGGATGAAATAGTTAGCTCTAAATCTATGATCCTTCTGTGGGCTAAATAATCCCCAATTCTTTCACCTGATATTTTTATGGCATCGTCTGTAGTCCGCTCAGCATGTTGATGAAAAACCTAAAATTTTCCAAGTACTATACACAGGACTGTAGAACCTTAAATTGAAGGCAGAAGACAGTAGAATTATCACTTTCTTCTATTGTGGAGAGTGTACATTTCTATTCAATCCATTCAAGTGGGGTGGGTTAGTAGCACAGAGGATAAGAACTAGAGTCAAGAAGTCCTGTGTTCAAATGTAGCATCAGATACTTACTAGTTGGTGTGATCTTGGGAAAGTCACTATTTGCTTTAGTTTCCTTATCTGTAAAAATGGCTGGCGAAGATGGCAAACTACTAAATATCTTTGCTAGAATAGGACAGAAAATGATATTGAAAATTGAACAACAAAGTCATTAACTTCCTATTATGTTGCCTACTTATTAAGCACGAGATATGGATTGGCAAAAGACAGACCCTGACCTCAAGGAACTTACAATATAAAGGAATCTATATAAAGGATTAATAGGAAATAACAGAGGGAAGGCATCTGAAAACTTCCTGAGGGAAGTAGGATTTTAGTTGAAACTTAAAGGAAATCAAGGAGGTCAGTAATCCTAGTAGAGAACAGAGGGTATTCTAAGTCTGAAGAACAGCTAAAAAGAATGCCCAGAGGCAAGCTATAGAATGTACAGTTCATGGAACAGCCAGGAGGGTCAGTGTCACCAGACAGAACAGTACTTGTAAGGTATAAGTATAGAAAGGTAGAAGAGGGCTAGGTTAAGAAAGGCTTTGAATGCCAAACAGCTCATTTTATATTCACTCCTGAAGGCAAGAGAAAACCACAGTAGTTTGTTGAATAAAAAGGGGAAAGAGTTTGAAGTGCTCAAACCTGCATTTTAGGAAAGTCACTTTAAGGGCAAGAAGAGAAGAACTAGAGTGGGGTGAGACTGGAGGCAGACATCCAACCATCAAGCAGTCTACTATAATAATTCAGGTGTGAGGTGATGAGGATATTATTGGCTGTTCAGGGCATTATGTCACACTACTCAATCACATCTAGTTTGTAGCCCTTTGAATGTCCTCTGATATTTTCAGAGGAACTAGTGTCTAGCTAGCCCTACCTTTCCCATCCAATCCTTGAAAAGTTGATTTTTTTTTATACCCAAGCATAAGACTTTACTTTTTTTTTCCTCTTAAATTTCATATTTTAAATTACTTTAAATTCACTTCCTTCAAATTTCTGGAGTATATGACACCTCACAAGCTATGAAGTCAGATCCAGAACTGAATCAAGGCTACAGTTGCTATCCATATGACTTTGAGTACGTATTCTGTAGTTTATAGTCATTTTCAGGCATATTTGACTCTTTGTTATCTGAGCTGGGGTTTATTGACACAAATTGTGGAATAGTTTGCCATTTCCTGTTCCAGTTATTTGAACTATGAGGAAACTAAGGCAAACAAGGTTAAGTGATTTGTCCAGGATCATACAGTTAGCAAGTATCTATCTGAGGCTGGATTTGGATTCAGAAAGGTGAATCCAACTTGAGGCCCAGAGCAACTACCAGTTGTTCTTTGGGAAAAATCAGCTCACCTCTAAGAATCTCATCTGTAAAATGTAAAATGACACTTAAATTATCTTTTACTGGACATTATTATGATTATAACATGCAAATACCATGTATAAAATACATCATGTAAAGATGAGCTGTGTAAACAATAGTTGTAGTGATACTACAACCCTCCCTCTTTTAAATAACAATTTATTTAAATTGCATATACAATAGGTCTGACACCCACCAGAATTACTCAGGCTCTAAAGTGGCATTTATGACTCAAATAGTTACCCCATCAACTATTCCACTTTTTCTAATTTCATAACTCCACATTAGAATATCAGCATTATTCCTAAGTGGTCTTAAAAAAGTGCTGTATTTTTCCTCTTTCTAAATAGGGCAAAACATATTTTTAAAAGATAGAATGGACAATCTATTAAATGTCATAGTATTTTCTTTAAAGGAGGGTAAGAGAGGGGAACAGTTTTTAATCAAATGAAGGCTAGAAAATATTACAAAGGGTAAAAATGATCATTTTGATTTTATGATATTAAAAAGCTTTTGCAGCATATGAAATTAGGATAAGAAACTAATGAATGGGGGATATGGATATGGAGGGGAATGCATCAACTATCTTTGCTAAGAGTCTGATATTCAAAATACAGAGTAAATCAATACAATAAAAATTAAAACTCATTGACCAATGATAAAATATTGAAAGGATACAAACAATTCTTAAAAGAATTTAAAAATTGTTGTTAAACTATTACCAAATTGTAAACTATTAGTAAATTGTCAGAGTGTTACAAATCATTAAGGAAAAGAGATATGCAAAGAAAAACAACATTGCAGTTTCACCTCACAGCAACAAACTGGCAAAGATGAAAAGAATCCATATTGGGGAGGTTTTTGAAACACAGGCACATCAATACCCTATGGTATTAGCTCTAATCATTCTTTTTTTTTTTCCCCCAGATAACATTAATTCTTTTTTATTATAGCTTTTTATTTACAAGATATATGCATGGGTAATTTTTCAGCATTGGCGCTTGCAAAACCTTCTGTTCTAACTTTTTTCCTCCTTCCCTCCATCCTCTCCCCCAGATGACCAATACATGTTCAATATGTTAAAGTATATGTTAAATACAATATATGTATACATAATATCCATACAGTTCTTTTGCTGCACAAGAAGAATCAGACTTTGAAATAATGTAAAATTAATCTGAGAAGGAAATCAAAAACACAAGCAGACAAAAACAAAGGGATTGGAAATGCTATGTAGTGGTTCACACTCATTTCCCAGAGTTCTTTTGCTGGGAATAGCTGGTTCTATTCATTATCTAATCATTCTTAAAAGCAATTTGAACTTAGTTTTAAAAGTCTCTAAGCTGTCCAAAACCTTTGACCTAGAGATCCCATTGTTACCTAGGTAAAAGATCTATTCCATACCGAATAATCTGAGCACTTTTTGTGGCATCAAAGAACTAGAAACAAAGAAGATGTCCATTGATTTGAAATGATTTAAAAATGTCCAGCAAAGAATGTTATGGTTTTGCCATGACCAAATTTGACTCCAGAGAAGAAATGGGAGAACATACCTCCCTTCTTTCTTTGTAGGGGTAGGGACTAAGGAAATGAAACATGGCATAATTTAACTGATGTATTAGTTGGCTGAAATGATTTCCCCTTCCTTCCCTTCACTATACTCTTTGTCGTGAAGAGTAACTTACTGGGATGATGGAAAAGGAGACTGAACTATTTCGAAGTGAAGGAAATATAAAAACAAACAAAAAAGTCAATAAAAACAGAAAACAACTTACTGTACAAACTCAAATTATTCAAGTATTAACTTTGAGGATTATACAGGACTAAGAAAAACCAAAATATTCACATCATTAAAACCATGTACTTTTCAAAACTTATCACAATTATGTAATGTAAGACAGGAATTATGAGTTTGTCAGTTTAGTACATAGAAAAGGGGATCTGTTTGACTAATTTTCTGGGTCTCAGTTCCCTTCATAAAATAAGACAATGTTCTATGTAATCTCTAAGATCTCTTCCATATGTAAATATTCTGTATTCAATCAGACTTACTAAAAGTAGGTCTCTCTTTCTAAACCCCAAATCCCTGGAAGCTTTGATAGCTAGTCAATTTTCTAAAACATCTTTCACTTTTTCTTCTCTCTCTGGCAGAAACTGCTTTTCCTTATCTTATCCATACAGTATGAAAGAAAAACAAAATTAAAGACCATCTTCTACTCCTCTGCTAACCCCAAAGATTTTAATTCTTTTTCTTTCTTGGTATCTTTTAGGGCAGCAGACTATACAAAACACACCCAGAATCCCAAACTACTGGAAGCAATTCTAATGTAGGCAAAAGGTCTAGATGATAACATGATAACATCTATTTTCTTCAAAGTACAGAGGGTAACTATAGAAAAAGAGGCATTCCCTCATGGGACTTTCCTCCAGGAGAGTTTTTGACTTTTATTATGCTTAAGAGTTCAACTTTCTTTCCTCCTTTTTTCTTCCCCACTCTCTTAACACCCCTTCCCCTCAGCTGTCAATTACTTAAAGCTTGAGTTGAGATTTAGGCTAATTGTTTGGGAGTTCTGTGCCTATTGAAATGCTAAGTATGCACTGATATAAATAATGATCTAATATCAGCAGAAACTATACAAATTAATGACATTTTATTCTGGATGCTTAAAAGATTCACCATGAAAAGAGGAGAAATGACAGATAAAGAAAAAAGGAGAAATGACAGATAATCAAGAGTTGGTAATAATCTGCAAAAAATATAAACCAATTCCAGGAAATAACTTCTATAACTTTAGTTATTCATATGAATATTAAAATTACAAAATAAAGGGGAGAGTATGTTTCTAGATTTTCCCAGTTGTATTTCATCATTGGGACAATCAGTAAATTGCCCCGATTATATCAAAACATTACTTAGACATCAACAACTTATGTTTAAAAATAACGCTTAGTACTTAGAAAAACACTACATTTTGCCATAATGACATATTTATAATATTCTTAACACAATCTACTTTAAATGATCATTTAAATTCTCCTTTCCTAATGAAAATTAGACTCCAATGACTCATTATTCAATGGAAACCTACAGTTATAGCTGATCAGATGACATACTTTAAAAAGCACATAGTATGCATTGTCAACAGGCCAGAGGAATCTTGGATACGTGGCACCATAGGAAAAAAAGCCTAAGAGATAAAGATCAAATACTGAATAACACAAAATGAGGACATCGGCTCAGGTAAAGTAGCTCAGAATACCACAGGGCAACTTTGTTTCTGAAACAAACTACTATCAAAAGGATAAAAATAGAGCCCTAAATTCAGTAGGCAAGATTCTGTTAGAAAAAAACATTAGGCAGTTACTATGTGCCAGACAGTGTGCTAGGAAGTAGGATACAAAGACAAAAAATCAAAAAGTCCCTTATCCTCAAAGAATTTACATTTTCTCCAAGAAACTTTAGGGCAGATATAAATATATACATATACATATTTGCTTCAGCAAACACACACACACACACACACACGTGTGTATATGTGTGTGTGTGTATAACTGCCTCAGCTATATTTTGGTGCATAGAAGTCAGCATTCAATATCTATCCTTTTCTTGATTAACATTGTAGTTATTATCTTGGGCAGCTAGAAAGCACAGTGGATGGAGCATTTGTTGAGTACCAGAGTTCAAAATCTGACCTCAGACATTTAATCATCCCTATCTGTTTGACTCTAAGCAAGCCATTTAATCCCAATGACTATACAACATCTGTCCTACTAATCATGGTCATTATTCCTGTGGCAACTTTTTCAAGCCCAAATATGGAGGAGTACTTATGTAGCTATTTTATATGGAAGTTAAAATATCATGTTCTAAAAGTCTAAGTTGGGTCAGTAATGATAAACAATAGTCACTTTTTCCATTTACTAGTTTCATTCATTTTATGGGGATACATATTTCAAGTTGAGAGTTATCTGTATTTTGCTAGGACATATAAAAGAAAATGCTACATAATGTTTCTAGACACATGGTGATGTTAATGTTTAAGAACTTACCTTTTGGAGAAATTTCAATTCATACTATTTTAATAAATATACAGAGATGGAAAAACTGCCAAGTAATATTAAAGAATATTAACCACATGTATCCCATACCACCCATATTTCAAAACAGTATCACTACTATTAAACCAGCATTTGGCAAATGGATACACATACAGAAACAAAATTGCTTCAAATAAAAGAAGAAAATTCTTGGGTGAAAAAATTTCTAAGTAGTATTTTCAATTCTGAAGAAGAATTGTTTAGTGAATGCAGTGCTGGATGAATAATAGTCAGAAAGACCTGGAACTAAATCCCACCTCAGGTAAATTAGGGCAAGTTATTTGACCTCTGGATGCCACAGATAATTCTCTAGAATATAAGTAAAGATAGATCTTTTAGTGGAGGGAACTCTTAAAAATGAGGAAATCACAGATTTCTTCCAAGTCCAATCTTCAAGTTCATAAAATGAATCAAATAGGACAAAATCAGGGGACAGATTTGGCTTGTGAATGCTTATGTGCAGAAAGTTGACATGTAGTCAGACTGATAAGCAAGTGAAGGGTCTCTTGAGGATGGATTCAAATTCATATTGGATGGGGAGAAAAAACAACAGCTGATATTTAAATAATCCTTTAAATTTTGCAGAGATTTACAAACATTTAATTAAATTGATCCTCACAATCATCCCTAGAGTTATATACTATAGGTATTATAATCATTTTGCAAAGAAGGAAACAGATTGAGTGGCCCAGTCTCATCTCAGGACTTTCTGACACGATGTCCATTCTGCCACCTAGCACATCTGGGCATTAAATATACATTTTCAAAACTTTAAAGTATAAATATAGTTTATGCTATGATTGGCTTGTGTTTCTTCTACTTACCTATTCAGCAAAAGAGCATAGTTTTAAAGCTGAGACATTCAGAGTCATTTAGTTTTTAATCTCCTCATTTTAAGATGAGATGGGATTTAATCCTAGGGCCTCTAACCCAAAATCTGACACTTTGCGAACCAAGGAAAAAGGTGTTTATAGTTGTAGTCCAAAATAAAGAATTAATGTTGTTTATTAAAGGAATGATAATGTAGTATCATAATTAATCTAATTCATTCATGTGTTATATTTTTATCCTCTCAAAAATGTTTTATTATGCGATTTACACAGGAAGACGGGGGAGGAGGGAGAAATTTACCTTCCTTCCCCCCCCCCCCAAAAAAAAAATTCCTAAAAATTGACACTGAATAATTTAATCTTTTTAAATCCAGGGTTTATTTTGTTTTCACAACACCATAGATATACTATCTATCTTAAAGGGTAAAGAAAATCATTCACAAAAGAACCAAATCAAGCCATCATTACTTTAGAAAATATTTAGAAAAGAAAAAATTACCTGCCCTATATATCTCCTATCACAGCCCCAAGTAGGCTTTCCCCTTGTAAGAGGGGAGGCTTCTTGAGGGCAAGGTCAGTCAGATTCTAATTTCTGTATCCCTAGTGACAACCCTAACAAGCATTAACTCATTATATGCCAGGCTCTGTGTTAGGCTGGAAGAGGGAGATAAGAAAGGGAAAAAAAAGCCTGTCCTCAAGGAGCTCACTTTTTTAAAGGGGAGGTAGCATGCAAACAACCATGTATGAAAAAGATATGTCAACAGGTATACATATGAACAAGATATATACAGGGTAAACTGGAGGTAGCACTTAATGAATGAATGCATTTTAACTTATTAAAATGATTTTATAAAAATAAAAAATTATTTTTCTTATAGTCTTTTAGGACCAATGACATTCACTGGTGAGATCTGTAAAAGGTTGAAGGCTGTGTGAAACAGAGAACACATAGTCAATAAACATGACTATATTTATGACCCTTGCTGGCCTCATTAACTTTTAGTAAAATGGCTTATTTCATCCACATGACTGAAATATATTTACTAGGACTGATTACAGTACAGGTTTTCAAAAGTATGATCCTGAACTCCTAAGAGAGTTGCTTATTAAGATACTCTTTCCTTAGAACAATTTGGAACTATGACCAAAGGGCTATAAAACTGCATACCCTTTGATTCAGCAATGTCTCTACTGGGCCTGAACCCAAAGAGATCATAAAAGAAGAAAAAGGACTCACACGTACAAAAATGTTTGTGGCAGTCGCACCCTCCCCCTCCCCCTTTTCCCCTAATGGCAAGGAACTGGAAACTGAGTGGATGCCCATCAGTTGAGGAATGGCGATTAAGTTATGGTATATGAATGTTATGGAATATTATTGTTCTATAAGAAATGATCAGAAAGGCTAGACTTACACGAACTGACGCTGAGTGAAGTGAGTAGAACCAAAAGGATATTGTATACAGTAACAAGATTATGTGATATTCAATTGTGATGGATTTGGTTCTTTTCAACAAGGTCATTCAAGGCAATGCTATTAAGACTTGTGATGGAAAGAGTCATCCACATCCAGAGAGAACTCTGGAAACTGAATGTGGATCAAAACATAGTTTTTTAGCCTTTTCTGTTTTTGTTTCCTTGTTTTTTCCCCCCTTTGAACTAATTTTTCTTGGACAGCATGATGAATATGGAAATATGTTTAGAAGATTAGCCCATGTTTAATCTATATGGGATTGCTTGCTGTCTTAGAGAAGGGGAAGAGGGAGAAAAATCGGAACAAAAGGTTTTGCAAAGATAAATATTAAAAACTATCTCTGCATGTATTTGGAAAAATAAAATACTATTTAGAATGAAAAAATATATATACTCTTCTCTTTTCCAACCAAATATAAGGATAAATTCTCTTTATATACTTCAACCAAAATGGCATAGCAACAGAATGAATTCAGAAGCAGTTATGTTAGACATTAAAAGATTTGCAAAAATTTGTAAATTTTAGTTTAGACAAGAGTCATTTTTCATAAGTTATTTATATTAAAGTTCAATGGAATATTGTTTATTAATAAATATTTGTTAAATTATTAGTTTTAGTCAGTAACTTGATAAATAGCAATGGCTATAACCAAATCAACAAAAGTTGTTTGGAGGTCTCAATAATCCTTTTACAATTCTTGAAGAGAAGTTCTACATATATAATGTATTACTTTCTTAATAAGGGGATAAAAAGGTAAAACTGGTACTGGCTCTCATTTGGAGAAAGGGAATTTATCAAAAAACTTCCTAAAGAACTTTATTTTGATAAAAGAGATTTTTCTGGGAATTAATAAAGGGAAAGACATTCAGTAGGCCTTGGGAAAGGGCAAGTCACATGAAAGCTACCAACAGGGTGAGAGCACACAAAACAAAACCCACATAAGGCTACCTAGGATGAGAATTCCAATGTCTCTAATCTCTAGAAATGAGTCTCCTGATTATGGCCAGAAAATCTTCTGTCTAATTGCTGACATTTAATAAACACTTCATAAAAATTAACTCAGTAGTTCTCCCTTCAGATGTAAACTTTCTTCAGGAAGCCACTAGCTTGATCAATTCTCTTTGTTTTAATATTTAACAACACAAGATAGTACAGTCATATTTGAAGCTTAAAGACTGAGCAAGATAATTGAAACATGTTCTAATTTCTTTCTAATGTAATAATATGTAAATATGTATGAATATATATATGTTGCAGTACACCTACACAAAAATCTAATAAAAAGTCTTAGGATATACAAATCAAAGTCATTCTTAGGTTGCTTATTCATTATAATAAAGAGTCTTATGAGAACTATTCAAAATAATATTTTTTTTATTTCCTTCTTCCTCAAAATGTCATACATTCATCCTTTCCTTTAAGGTAGATATAATGAAAAAGCTGGTAATATTCAGTTGTTTCTGTACTGTAATGGATTTGATTTCTGCAGAGCAACGACTGCTGATGAGTTTCTATATCTAATTTTGTGGTCAAGTTCTGTTTGTAATTTAAGCATTACAAAGATATTTTTAAATGCCTTCTGTGTTTCTATGTAAGCTCCATAGGCATTTGTCCTTCATACACTATGCTTCTCTTGAGACACACACAGAAGGTATACTTTGTGTGATGTGATTTCTGAGATTCTGACTCTCCAGCAGTAAAAACACTAAAAAATGGTTTTCTTCCTCCTATTTTCTAGAAAGCCCATTTCTTGCCTCCACTAAGGATTTCCACATAAAAATGAATCATCTGACAAGAAAGATGGAACATGGAGCACAGAGTACTTGGGATATTTTCACAAGATAATTTAGAGCTGAAAAAGACTTTAGAGGTCATCTAGTCCAGCTTCTTCATTTTACATATGAAGATACTGAGGCCAAAAGAGGGATTCAGTGGACTTCACTAAGTTCAGGAATTAACTCAGGGTGCTCTGACTCCAGATTCAGTGTTCTTTGTATTGTGTCATACTCTCAAAAATACCTCTTCTCTAAGTAAAGTGCCACCTTTATAAGTGACAATTAGCAAAAAGTCATTTTTTCAGTGGCTTTTAAATACTCAATTCAATCTTAGTTTGCAGAAATTCACTCAGAGCTACTGCTCATTTGCATTCAACACTTTACACATTGGGCTCCTTCTTTAAAGATATAGTTTTGCCACCTTTTCTTACAAAGATACTAAAAAGATAATCTGTCAACATGTTGACTGGAAAGCATAAAATAGGTTTAAAGAGAATAGCAAGCAGATGAATAGATATCTAAAATGACACTAACACTCCTCGAGGGACATGACTATGACTTGCCAACAATTTTCTAGTGGTCTAGAACAGAATTATTTCGGCTTTCCACTATGGATGTCTCCTTTCTCTAATACGGGGACTGATTTTGAGGGATCACAGCAAGTTAGCTTTAACTGGAGACTAGTCAAATCTATGTTGACAAATACAGTTTTTGCAGGTATAGAAATAACATGCAACTATTCACGGCATCCTTTAATTATTTCACACACCTGGGTGATGGCCCTTAGAAACAATTCTAAAGGAAATCACTATTTCACTAACATTTGCTAAAAAATAAAGTCATTATTATAGATTATCCTTTTTTAGTAAAGCAGAAAGTGTCCTACATGTTTTAAGAACAGTTATTGATTTGCAATGGTCCCATATGACAGCATTAAAACACCTTTTCTTTTGTCAGTTTCAACTAAGTATGGTTAGTTAAATTTTAAGTAGAAAACGTTAAGTTCCTGAACTTTCAGAAGCATCTATTTTATGAAGCAAAATACCAGAAATAGCTTCAGGATGTTTTCTACCAATATGTCAAGAGAGGAAAATATAAGTAAAAGAACAGGTAAATATGATGTATTGACAAACACAGGGCTCAAGGCCCTAGGTTTCCGTGAAAATACAAATTAGAACCAGTTGCACTCATCACATTTGAAATCCCTTATTCGAAGATCCCGGCAACATTGACAATTTTCAGAGAGGCAAAAGAGACGAAACATCAACACGAAAATAAAATATAATTTACTTAGGTTGCCTCCAAGAATGCTTACACACAACACTTTAGTAGGAATGGCCACGGTGGGATACCGAAAGTATGCAGAAACCCAGGAAGCTTCTCTAGGTATCAAATCGGGCGGGTTGGGGCGGGGGAGTAATGGTGGGGGAAAGGAAAGGAAAGAAATAATTCTGTAAAGTCAAGTCATTTTTTAAAAAAGAAATACTCAAAGGCAATAGAAATGTCAATATTTCTTTTTGCTGCACATTATCAGAATAGCAAGAATATGGGGCCTTGGAAAATCCCCGTGGCCCGGTCCCGCACAAACCCAAGGCCCCAAAGCTTAGCTCTTCCCCCCACCCCCCACGCCAGCTCCCGGCACCCACCCATCCTCCCGGCGCTGACACGCAAACGCCCAGTGAGCAACACTGGCCCAGAATCTAAGCCTTCCTACTCCAGTCTATTCGTCTTCTCTCTGGGGAGCATAGGGTGTGGGAAGCATGAGCTGTGGGAGGAGGAAGAGCAGGGCTTTGGAAAGAAGCAAGTAAAGTAGGGCCCAGTCCCGAAACGTACAAAATTAAGATCCGGTGAATACAATAAACAGGTGGACGCCCCTTCAAAACGCATTTTCTTGGGCGGCGTAAAAAAATGTTAGGTTAGATCGAATGGGGATGAAGGGGAGTAACAGATCTCTAAGCGGCAAAGACGCACACTGAGAGAGACCCGATAAATAAACCTGAAGGACATTTTATTCGCTCCAGCCTCTCCCGGGCCCCCGGAAAATGGCTGCCAGTGGTGCCTTTGCCAGTGACTGCAAACGCCCCGGCGAGTGGCCGGGTCCCCGCGCTCTTACCTTTGAATTTGAGCTCGTGCTGCGGCTCTAGGCTCAAAACCTGCTCCACTTTCGCCATATTCCTCGGATTTAGGGGAGGGGGCGGGGGTGGGAGAGGGGGTGGAGGCGGCTGCTTCCAGCTGCACCAGTTTTGGTGACCCGGGGAGATTAAAATAAAGATGACATGGAATAATGTTTTTGCAAAAAAAAAACAAAAAAACAAAATATATATATGTGTATATATATATATGTATATATATATGTGTATATATATATATGTATATATATATATGTATATATATATATTTAAAGGAACACAGATGGAAAGCGGAGAGGGGTCGCTGCGAACTGACACAGGGCGGGTGGCGACGAGATGCCCAGGAAGCCTAGCAGCGGCCCGGCACACTCACACACACGCACTCACGCACGCACGCACACGCAGACCCACAGCTAGACCCAGGGAGAGAGAGAGAGCAAGCAAGCAGCAAAGGAGAAAGAGTTAGGAGGTAGTGGCGGCAGCAGCAAGAGGAGGAGGAAGAGGAGGAGGCGACTGATGATGCAGCACGGAGAGGGCCAGAGAGAGGCCGGAGCTGACGTAGCGATCACTGCAAAAGCCTTTTCCTTCTTTGAATCCACCTGGGCTTTTTCCAATCCGGGGAGAATGCGCGCGTGCTAGTTTAAACTGGGATAGAGAGGAAAAGCTCGCGCGCAAAGAAGGAAAGGAGCAAAGGGCCGCGCGCCCCAGAGAGAGGGCGTGGCGCGTGGGGCGGAGCTCCAGGCTAGGGCTAGGGGGCCGAGAGGCTGGGACCTCTAGGGAGATGAAAGATTGAGCCCCAGGAATGGCTATATCGGAGGGCGGGGGGTGCAATGGCGGCGGCCCGCACGCATTAGTGAGGGGAGCAAAAGCGCCCCAAGGCACTGCCGTGTTACTGCTTTTATTTCTGGAGACCATCCTACCTCCTTCTTGGGTGTCGGCCACTAGGTTTACCATTTTTTCTATATCCCCTTCCTCTTCCCCCTAGCTAGTCACTTATATTCATAGGTCATCCAAAGGCTGCTACCCCGGGCCTGTAGCGGAACGATTACAATTAGTAGCAGCAGAATTCAAATGAATTTGAATTTTAATTCTCAAACAAGCGACCCAGGTGCAAATGTATTGTTTTGACTACACCTAATGCTTGTATTGGAGCCTTCCAAACACTTTCTACAGTCATTATCATTAGATTAACCAATCTAATGACAGATTAGGGCTGGGCTGGGGATAATTACCCTTCTTTTAAAGATGAGGGACTGAGGCCAAGAGAAATCAAGCGATTCGTCCATCGCGTTGCTACAACTAGGTAGCAGAGCGTAGACCCTTGAGTCAGGGAGAACCGAGTTCAAATCCTACCTCAGATACCCTGGACAAATCACTTCATTCTGTTTGCCTCAGTTTCCTCATCTGTGTAAAATGAGATGGTAAAGAAGGGGGATATACACAAAGGATATACACAAACTCTAGCAGTATTATTCATTAGGAAAAAAAAAAGCACAGCCAGTAATCATTGATTAGAAGTCAAACTTAACAGATTCAATCAAGAGAAGTCTACATTATGCCAGCCATACAAAGATTGTTTTAGGTGCATGTTTACATATGGATAAATGTCTGTGTTTATATATGTGTTATCTGAGTATATATAGATAGGTACGCACACATTGTGCTATGTGTATATATATAATTATACATATATAGATCTCCGGATGAATGTGAATATATATATATATATATATATATATATGTGCAAGTGTGTGTGTGTGTACAGGTGTGTATGTATCTATTAACTATATCTGTGCTTAAACAGCAAGATTATTCGATCATCAATTCTGATGGACAGTGCTCTTTTCAACAGAGAGGTGATTCAGGCCAATTCCAGTACACTTGTGATGGAGAGAGTGCGCTGCACTCAGGGACAGGGTGGGGACTGAGTGTAGACTACAACATAGTGTTTTCACCTTTTTGTTTTGTTTGCTTGCATTTTGCTTTCTTTCTCATGTTTTCCCTTTTTTTTGATCTGTTTTTCTTGTGCAGCATGATAATTGTGGAAAGATATATAGAAGAAACACACATGTTTAACATATATTGGATTACTTGCTGTTTAGGGAAGGGGATGGGGGGAAGAGGAGAAAAAAATTTGGAATACAAGGTTTTGCAAGGGTAAATGTTGAAAATTATCCATGCATATGTTTTGAAAATAAAAAAAAAACTTTAATAAAATAAATTCTCATACTGATAATGTCCAAATAATAATAATAATAATAATATCTGTGTTTAACTATAGCCTGCTTGGGGAAGGCTGGAGGAGGGGGAGAAGGATGAAAGGAAAAAAAGAATAAAGTAAAAAAAAAAAGTGTGCAGCAGAGAACAAAGAACAATCTACAAGGAAGCAGAGATGGACATTCATGAATATAATTTCTTCTACTATTAGATATCCTTTCTTGAACTGGAAATTTATTATATATTTTGAGAACTCCTTGCTGTTCTTCTGAGCACATGACAATATTCTGTTTTGCTATATTTTGTTTTCCTTTTCTGCCTTTCTTTTCTATTGTTTAATAGATTATTTTTAAAAATGAAAAAATGGAAAAGGCAATTTTCCCCCCAAGAAAAGCCCATATAGGACCCAGAGAAGTCGAACCCAACTAAGCAACATAAAAAGTGGCTTTTAACCCAGGTTTCCTGACCATGATCTGTATTAGACCATACTGCCTTTCCATATATTAAGTAGCAGGTGCTCCACAATTATCTGAAAGTTTCTGAAGGTATCTGCAGATTATTCTTTAAAATATAATTAAAGTGAAGTCTTACTTACATTAACCAAGAAAGGGAAAGAGTATGAGATACTTTCTTCTACCTTCTTCTATGAAAGGCCTCTGAAAATAAATATTTTCCCTGTTACTCTCCTAGATCAGTTGCTTAATATAACAATAATTTATCAGTATTATGACAGTAATTTATCACTGTAATAAATAAATAAATAAAATCTGCTTCTGATTTTTATTTATTTTTCTGTCTAAGTGAATCTAGGGTTTTGCATTGGCAGGAATATTTTAAGATGATGGATCAACCTATTAAAATTTGTAACAAAGTGGGAGGAAGATTGTGTTGAAACATTAAGGAGTAAGCTACAGTACATATCTGCATTATTTATAATGTATCCCACCTCTTCAGCTGTTCCTGTCCATCTCAGGCTTCTCTGTTCATCTTTAGCAGACCTTTCTGATCCCTGGGTGGTTCAAACTACTGTGATTATGTTTAATGTTTTGCATTCAAAAACTTAAAGACTCTTCTTTCTCATTTCATTGTCATTTAGATCATTTTGCTTTTCTTCTTCTTTTTTTTAAACATGGCCTTTTGAAGCATGACAACTTTGGTTTGTCTATATTTAAAAGCTGCAATATAAAAATAATTAGTATATTAATCATGGGTCACATGTTAAATCACCCTCGGCCCTTAGGAGATATTTGGGGTTAGCATCATGAATGTAAGTACAAATCAATTTGTATGTAGTTGTTATGAATCTGTTAGAAAATTTTAAAGCATGTCAAACAGCAGACTTATATGAAATCAACTTTGTCCAGAAAGTGATTTGCATTTAACAATCACTAAAAATGCTATTTTTTTCTATTTCTTCAAATGTTCTTTCATATTTGAGCCTCTATATATATCAGTTTGCTCTATTTCAGTACTGAAGAGGTTTTCCAATTTAAAATTTCTCTATTTGAACTCAGTCATCAGAGCAATCATACTTTTTAAGAGATGAATTTTATTTCTATAATATTCATATAAGAGGCTTTAAAACTTTCTACCCAGAAATTGATATTTGACAATTATACCCTATCCCACTTGCAAAAACTGTCATTTTGTGCTAGCATACAATCTATTATTCTGAAAGGAGAGCTTAAAAAAAAAATCAAAGTTAAAAAAATCCCCAAGATTTTAACCGTTAAGTGGAGAATTATTATTGCTTTTGTAAGAACACATTAAAGCAAACCAAAAAAGTTTAGATATATTCTGATTTAAATGGCATACATAATAGCCTGTTAATTTATATTGTAAATTACTTTGGTTAAAAATTAGTTATTTTCATAATTTTTTTCTTATTCTTATTATCATTCTTTCTTATACTAAGATTTGATGTTAGCTAAAAATGAAAATGCTGATGTTTAGTGTTAGCACCATGAAAATAATCTAGATATTATAAGTTATTTGACCTTTCAGCTTTTCACTTTTAAAAAGTCTTTTCCAAAAAAGGTGAGTAACATCTTTAAAGGATGTATGGTAGTCAGTTTATTTTACAAATTTCTGGATATATATTCTCTATGTATTGAAGACTTATGAAAAGCCTTTTTAAAAATAAATTGGTTGTTTCACTTTTTTTTATACAATAAAAAAGGCACTTTGATTTTTATAATCTTTATATGGCAATCTAATTGTAAGGAAATGCTACAGCTTGACACAAAAAAGATCCAAGTTCAAATCATGCAATAGACATTAGCTGTGTGACATGGGAAAGTTGCAATTATCTATTTGCAAAATGAACATAATAGGAGCTGAACAATAATAGGGTTATTGTTGTATAGTTCAGTCAAGATTCTTTTTGACTTCATGTATCAGCCAGGCCCTTCTAACCTTCATTACCTCTTAGTCTGTCCAAGTTCATGATACTATCTATCCATTTCATCTGCCATCCCTTTTCTTTTGCCTTCAATCTTTCTTAACACTAGTGTCTTTTCCAAGGAGTCTCATCTTCTCATTATGTGACAAAAATATTTTAGCTTCAGCTTCATTATTTAACCTTCCAGTAAATAGCCTGAATTAATTTCTTAAAAGCATTGACTTATTTGGTCTCCTTGCTGCCTAAATAACTCTTTAGAAGTTTTCTTCACAGTTTCACTGACAGCCAAATGAAATAAAATATTACAAATATATTCAAAATATTTTACAAACCTTACAAACCAATACAGTTCAAGTATTAATGAATAAAGGTGCTTTCTGAATTCTAATACTGTGAAACTGTTAGAAAATACCAAGAAGGTTCAGGCAGCACTGTTTAAATTGAAAATCTAAATTTTTAGACTCTTAATGAAAACATAGGGTCTATTAACACCCAAATTTATTCTGATGTCTGATGTAAATTTATTTTGCTACAATCTAGGTAAAGAGCCCTCCAGGATATATATTTTCTTTTGTTGTCCTTGGAAAGAATTTAATACTTCAGATAATGAAAGATCTAAAAAAAAAATTGATGCTTGGTTTCCCAAATAATATTGACCTTTTCAATAGAGCAGCACATTTTAAGCTGGTTAGCATTGATTAGACTTAAAATTCCTGCAAACTTTAAATTTAAGCCTTAAATTTTAGTTATCTCAATCACTACCTTCTAGAAGTCTGGTGCTTAATTTCAAATGAAAGTTATCAATAAATTTGAAAATTATTTGAAATCTGAGATATATATTCTAGGTACTGCCTATCTTGTCTAAGCATGTAGGTCATAGTTGTCAAACTTTCTGTAATAATAAAGAAAAGGATCCTGACTCCAAAAAGCTAAGAGAAAATGAAAATGTCACTTTTTATAATATGAATATATAATATTCAACACTAGCATCTGATAAACTTCTAACTATAAAGTGAAATGTGTCTGGAACTTCTCAATTTCATGACTGTTTAACCAAATCAGCTTTATCCTTAAAAGAAAAGGGAATCCATATCCCACAATCTCATGATCACAATTTCTAAATGGCTATTTTGGCCTTTGTAGTTTTGGTCTCTTTCTTGGCATCATAAGGGATAAGGAAAACTAGGATGATACAAAAGTTTGATGACGGAGAAAGTAACAAATGCTGGTTCATTCTTGCAGCTTGCCCATATTACAGCTATCAATTCTGTAGTTCTAGTTTCCTCATTCTTTCTTGGTATGTCTTAGACATCTATTTGCAAAATCAAAATTTGAAAGAAATAAATGCTTCTTAGATCATACAACAAAGAAAACACATTCTAGAAGGCAAGTCTTCGTTTGTAAACACGATATTTTATTAGTAAAATGTTTATATCCATTCACAATACAACATAAACCTGGAGTGATTTAGCATGTCATTCATTATCATAAAAGTTTGTAGAATGACTCAGCTGAAACAATGAAGTTTAAGATATACCAAACCAACCTTTATTTGCAAACTACCTACAATATGAGTATAAACAGAAAAATCTTATAGCAATCAAAATTCTGGTTTCTTGGTCAGTTTCTATAAACAACATAGACATCATACTAATGTTTATACATAGACTCTTAGGTCCAGCCTAAGATTAAGACTGTAAAAATAAAGTCTCAAATCATTCATATAAGCTTGGCAACCATCACTAAAATATTTCATCACTAGTAATCGAGCTATATGTCATGCAGTGAAGCAATAGCTGTAGATCTGTGCAGTTTATAGCGCTACAAAGCAACTATAAACAGCTTACTTCTTTTTTCATTATGCTATTATAAAAAGGCACAAATATTTTAACCCTTGCATCAGACTTTGGAAAGGCATAACATTCATAAGAGAAAAAAATTGGTTTGCTGGTACAAAGGGCTAACTTTTGATCAACATTTATGGATCTAATTTTAAGACTAATTTTTAGGGGGATATAGCATACTTAAACACTCTGCTAAGAATTAAGCTAATTTTTGATATTTGAAATTACTCTCACTTAAAGTGAACTACTTTAGAAAATAGAATAGATGGTGTGCCATAATTTGGTTTTTACACTTCTATGAAAAGTGAATTTACTTAAATTAGCCATCACATTTTCTGACAATGATAGTTGCTTCTTTAATCTTCAGTTGGAAGGAGATGTTGAAAAGCTTACCACTTATCACATAAGGCAGCACAGTGTGGAATGTCAGGACAATAACGTGTGAAGGTACAACTGACCTTTAGAGGAACTTTCATGTAAGCATGAGAATGTTAATAAAATAAGGCAAGAAATATTTTTTACACAGAAGGCAAGAGGTAAAATTCTTTTTAGTACAGAGGAATGCTAAACAACCTTGTGAGGTTCCCCAAAAGTAAAGATCATGACTAGACTTAGGTCAGAATAAAAGGTTTTATATTATAGGACAATAAAGCTCTGTCTACACAATGCCATGACTGTTTGGAAATGAAAATTCTGCCAAGCAGTTGTTTTCTCTTATTGAACATCAACAATTAGTTATGAGAATTGTTTTTTCTGGACAATTTACTTGTTATTCTGGCTAAGTTGCACATGTGGAAATTGAAGATTAGCAGATTATATAATCACACATACTAAAAAAAGGATTGAAGTTAAAAATTCACCACTAAGAATAACAGTTGGACCTGTCCTTTTCATCAGCAAATGGGAAAATATATATGTGTAATATACCCAGTTTTAACTATAAATTTAGAATATTAAAAAAAATATATGTATATATAATTTGGCCCTATGATCACAGGGCCATAGAATATCAAAACTGTAAGGGACATAAAACTCATAAATCAGATATAGATAGAATTAACAAGTTTTCAAAACATGAAATTAAACCTAGGTAGTTTTGAGAAGTATTCACTTTAACCCCAAAGTTTTGCAAATTAAATGAAAGGATCAAAGATAGATTTATTGTGCTACATTTAAAGAACAGACTGGATTTTTAGAATTTTTGAGATCCTTCTTTGGGAAGACCAAGATGTTTTGAGCCTTTATAAATTTATATGGTTAAGATTTGTTGGGAACACAGTTGTTTCCATTAAAACTATAATATTTGTAAAGTAAAATCCTCACCCTAAAACCTGATACTTCTGATTATCTCTTCTTTTTCTTCATATAATTTCCTTCATAAATTACTCAAGTATACAAATCAAATCTTGTGATAATATAAGAAAACAATGAGTATTTCTGTCAAATGAGGAATAATATTTAAATTCATTTTTCAAAATTTTTTAAGAATTAAGAATGGCATTTTGGAAGGCATTTATAGGATCCTAAATATCTGTGAAATAGAGGCAAGTCAGACGTGAATTCTTAGTTACAGAAAGAATCTCAAGTATTTCGTTTCATTTTAGAAACAAACATTTTGATGATGTATCGGGCACGAATGTTATTAGAAAATGAACTTAACTAATTTTTTTAAAGTTTGTGATTTCATTTGAATATTTGATTTTGAATTATCATAGTGATAAATAAAATATGAGGGGCATGGATGGAGATAGATCATAAAGATTAAGGCTTTATTTCACTTTTAGGTACTTTGGTTTAGTGGCAACATACCTTTACGATTATTAATTGCAATTTAAACAGAGAATAAGCATAGGCATATTTCTAATGCTCCAAAATAATAGGCCAATCTATGCTATCTGAAGTTTTGCTAGATTTTGAGAACTGTCTTCTCCTAAGAGAAGTGGGCAAAAAAAAATTCTCAAGAATGTAAAAAATTTGGATGTTTATTTCTCGTTAGGAGAACTTGCACACAAAAGTCTTATTTAGCATTTCTCTGGATATAATGTTGAAAAACTCAGGTCCCTCAAATATTTACTTTTATTATCACATGAAACATTATTATGAAATATGAAATTATCATATGAATAGTTCACATTATTCCATTGCTATTTATTCTAAAGAAGAGGTTCAAATCTTCAAAATTTTATTTTTAGAAATTAAAATAAGTTTCTGCTAAGTCAGGGTTTGGATTTTTTTTTTTAAAGAAAGTTTTTTTGACTTTTCTTTTTTTAACTTTTCTGATCTTTCTATGGAAACACTCATTTTCAAGCTACAAAATAGTTTAAAATATTAAAAATAAAAATATTTGATAATCCCTTGGAAAGGAGTTTTAAATAAATTACCTAAAATCATCTTGACCCATTTTATTTTCTGATGAACATAAAATTCTAGATTTTTAAAAAATCTGGAATTATGCTGTTCTGAACAAGAAAAGTGCATTTTGTTTCTCCCATTTTAATGTTGAGTGTTGAGGTAGAGCTCTATTTGTAAGTGAAATGGGAACAGAAGACATGGTGTTAAGACTCCTATAGCAAAATTTAGATAATTTCAAAGGTTTTTACATTTTTCACATTAGTTTCTCATTTTGTCACCCAAAAAAACTTAATTTTATAACATCCCTAGAGCTTAGCACAGTGTTTGGCATAGAGGAAGTGCTTAATAAATGCTTAATGAATTCAACTACTGATTTATATTTGTGTGTGTGTATATATATATATATATATATATCATATATGTATATTTAAATAAACAAAACTTAGGCTAAGATTCAATGACTACTTAAGCATGGATGTGATGGGAATATAATTTTTAGTTTTTTTTAAAAAATCAAACATTTTACTAACACTTAAATGGTGAAATTCCAGGGCAATACAGTACCTAAAAATAATTGGGATTTTGATGCTAAGACCTTTCCCCCCAAAAATGTTGAAATGTATAGAACATAGTGGTATGTATATTCATAGAACTATTTAAATTTGCTGAGTATGAATTTTTTCCAATAGCTTTTCCTCTGGGAGAAACAGGATTCTAATACTACTTATATTAAAACTATAAAAGTTATTTACATGTACAAGTTATTATATATCACCAATTGCTATTTTAAGAATGTATGTATCAAGTTCTTAGTGTACTGGGAGCAAGAGGCAAAAAAAATTCTTCAATATCTGTTTTAATGCAGCCTCATAACGTAAAACAAGCACATAATTAACGAGCAGATACCACATTTCTATCTTTTAGGACTCAGACAGCAATTAATTAATCACAACCAGAACTACAATTGCTTTAAAAAGAATAAAGCACTGCCTTTTTACACTCCACACTACGATACTAGGACTTATTGGTTTAACAATATGTTTAAAGCAAAAACATTTAAATAATTCTGTAAATGGTTTCCATGATTCAAAATTTTACAGTTTCACTTAGAATGCCTAGATTTAGGTCTCTTCTTGAAGAGGTTTGAAAATTAGAGTAAGACTTAAGATTACGAAATATGAAAGTAGTTTTCTTTTCCTTTATATGAGTAAAGCAAAAAATATTATGCCAAATAACAAACCATTAATATCCAACACAAAAAAATTTTTGTTTCTTCATAAATGGGTAGAATAAGAGATAGATAATATGTAGGTAGCAAAGTGTCTGCATATATATCTATTCATATTTTCAAAAAATTATGAATACATAAAGTTGGAATTTCAACTTACTCAAGAATTACGTGTTTACAAAAAACAAAACAAAACTCTGAATGTTAAAATTTGAATGTGTAACTGGCATTTTCTTATACAATGTAATTAAATAGCAAAATTCCCCTGGGGAGATTAGAAATTTAGGCTGTGGAATAAGTCCTAATGTTTCCACAACACAGCCTTCTATTTCCATACCCCCAAATTAAAAATTATTTCTAAAAACAATGACTAGTTGTAATAATCACCAAACAAACTGTTATTTGTAAATCAGAAAACATGTGTAGATTCTAGAGACTAGCTGTATTTAGCAATAGGCAGTCAGGTAGGATACAATTCAACTTTTTAAAAAGGAACAAACATACATTTAAAGCAAATAATTTTTAAAAAATCTTCAAAAGCTTTTCAATTCCCTATCTTTACATGGGAGTTATAAGGAATTCTATGGCAGGCTGATATGCAATTGTATGATGCTATTTCTTTTTTTTTTTTATACCCAATCTTATGATTTCATTATAAGTAGGACATTCTGAATGAGAAACTCCCTCCCTGTCCCAATGCAGAATGCCATTTTCTTTGCAATTTAGCATTTCAGAGAGCTGCCCAGGGCACTGAGAGACTAAGGAATTCTCCCAAGATCTAAGAGGCAGTATGGATGTATTTAAGAGACAGGTATTAAACCCAGGTCATCATGACTTTGAGATTAAGCTCCTCTCACTATGTTTCCTTTAAATATAGTGTAACAACATAGTATAAAACTATGCAAAACAGTCTCAATCATTTGTAGTTTAATTTGTAACCATTTAAAAATGTGTAAAATAAAATACTGCCTACAAATTTCGATATCCTCTTTGCATGTTAGAAAGGCATTACAAAAACAGATATCATAATTTTTTCCCCAATGGATAGCAGTTACAGAACATTTTAGGTTCCATTCTATCTCCTACAATTGGAGCATCATATGCAATATTTTGCCAGTTTCTTATATAAATGGACAGGGAAAAGAGTAAAGAGAGGAAGAGGTCCCTGAAATGCACATGGAAAAGTTATAGATGCATAAACTTGAAACCATTCATCCTGATAAGACATAGGAATATTTTTATATATGGTATAGAAGTAGCAGAAAGTAAAAATAGAAATGGTTTGCTAATAGCAGAAGGGATTTACCTGTGTTAAGATATGACATTAAATACTACAATATTATAAACAATGAAGTGCTTTAACATCCTCTATATTTATTTGACGGCAGGAATGTAAAACTATCATCTTTTAATAAATTTAAAAAAGTGTCACAAAGGCATTCATTGTCTATTCAGTAATCCACCAATTTCAAAGCACAATTTTTGTATTTTACTATTTTGTAAGGGCACACAAAAGCAATAGAAATAATATAGAGAAAGTAGCTAAAGTACATAGCAGAATAACAGAAAATTCCAATTTCTCCTGAAATTTAAGAGAAGAGCTTGTATATTTTCCTTCCAAGTTTGTTAAATAATGATAAGGAAACATTAGGAAGCTAAATTAATAAAAAATGTTGTCAGAACTTTCACTGTACTGCTTCATTCTGATATTATATATCCCAAAGTCAAAAAGCTTAAAATGCTTGTAATGTTCTAGATAATTTTCTATTAGAATCCATATATACCATGTGTGTACAGAAAGCAATTATTAAAAATATTTATTGTCCAATGCTTATATTGGTAATTCTGATTTTGCAATTTAGTTTCTAATCCTAGCTACTTCGTTCCTTATCTTTGACATTTTCCTTTAGTTAAAAGACTAAAGGTAGAATGACAAATTAGATCAAGAACAAATTTTTCCAGATAGCATAGTTAAATGCTTTATTCTAAGGTTATATGAAAAACTCATTATGTCCCTAAGTGGTAGAGAAGATTACCACTAGCATGAGTAGGCAAAAATAAAAAAGATATTAAAGGCTAAGAGGAACTACTAAAATTAAAGATTCTTAAAACAAACAAAAAAATCCCGAAACAAAACAAAACTGGCTTTAAGTTTGCCCCGAGGCTAAAGAATATTACTTGTTACACATATGAGGTAAATGACAGGATTAGGGATCCCTTTCTTTTGTTCTGAGCAGGGTTAGCAAGGTTTGATGCTGTCAAAGTAGTATATAACCTAATATGCTTACCCCCAATGTGATGGGGCCAACAAATAAACTTATAATATTTTCAATTCAAGTGCTATTTATTCTTCTCAAAACAACATCACAAAAAGTACACTTGTTTCCTCAAGGAAAACTTGAATGGATGAGTATACATAGGCCTCAATGTAAGATTAAATGGGATACTGAATGAAAACCTTTGAATTTTCTATTTATTTACAGAGTTTATAATGTTTTAAGTATGGGTCTCATAAATATAGTATAAAACTTTACATGTGCTCAACAAAAAATAATTATTTCCCCCCAAAATATTTGGGTTAAATAAAAACATTGACAGCATTTACACTACTGCTTTTTTTTTTTTTTTATTGCCAGTCAGTTCAAAATATTTTCAGTTTGCTGTGTTCCAGCTATGTTTTCTACTACCACCATCTTGATGAGAGCTTACTTTAAAAGGTGCTAATGATGCATCTGCTTAAACATAAATTATACATTATAAAAAAAAAAAAAAAGGATTTCATGTTTTTAATTCATTCCATGTATTCATCCATGGCTAATACCTTCAATGAAAAGTGCTTTAGGGATGGCAGGGGATGAGATCCTTTTCCATCGGTTTTATAAATAACTTATTTTGAGTACAAAGTAACAATTATCCTCCTTTCACTATGAATATGCACTCAAATGTAAAATGGTACAGCTTACTATAGCAATGATAATGGGAAGTAATCCAAGTCTCAAAATTACAATTTCTACAAGGCCTATTCTTTTCCAAGAACCACAAAAGTGCTCGTTTTCCCTTTACAAAACATGACATAAAATCTTGATTACAAAACTATTAAACATTTTAATACTACTATCCATACAATTACAATTCCTCTTCAATAAGGTCAAAATTTCAAATATGTATTCTCTTTGAATACAAGAAATTCTTTACATAATGGAAGTAAACAGACTGAAATTTCACAACTGTTGTCTTCAGGAAGTCAACGATACTAGAAACAAATTGGTCGATTTCTGTAGGCTCTCTGTGTACGATGATCAGTCAGGGGAAAATTCAAAACACATATACTCAAAACACCCCCATTAACTTTCAGGACCACCTACTTTATAATAAAGTCTGAACTGCTGAATATCAGTCAACAACAGCTTCGTTTTGGCTCTGAAGGCTGTCTTCTTAATTTGAAGCCTTTACCACTACATGAGGGATTAGTATCTGTTGATGGAATTCTTCGACCTACACCAAAAACAGTAAAGACAGGAATCAGAACTTTTAAAATATTAACTTCACCCTTATGTAAGTAACTAATAACCATTTACAAAAATATAGTCTAAGAGCTTTCTCTTTTGCTAGTTCTTAAAATATAAAATTAACTTTATGAAAAATGTTAATTTTAGACAAGAGAAGACCAAAAGGAAATAACTTTAAACTATTCATATTTAAGGAAAACTCAAATTGGGTATTTTCAAAGAATACATTTTAAAGTAATAACTATCAAATACCAATGTCAAGATTGTTGTGTTACTTAGAATCAGAAAACCTAAGTTCAATTTCAAAGCTCTTCTTCATCCTACCTGGATAGTCTTGTGTTATTTAACCTCTATTTTTTCTTAACTGTAAAATGGGGAAATTATCTGCACAATCTACACTATAGGGCTGCTCTAAGGATGAAATGTAATAATGGATATAAAGCAATTTATGCCTCCCCTTCACAAAGCACAAGTGTTATTCATTAGTGACTAAACAACATTATATATTTCAGCTTACTGTAACACTTAAAATACCTTTTCTGAAGTTAGATATTTAACTTTTTTTCTTTTTTAACTTTATCAATGCTTTTTGTTTTGATTCCTAATTTTTCATATTTATCAATACTTTTTTTTACCTCATTTTTCATATTTTATTTATTTGCCCTTAATTCTTATTATGGCCAAATTAAAAAAAAAAGTTCAGGAAAATCAGCAATCTATCATTCACCCCTGACAATATATTAAAAATATATTACTTAACAAGTCTTGATTGAAAAGAAAGTTTCTTAAATTCTGAAAATTTAAGCGAATTCTATACTATTTTCCCAAATTAATGGGTAAGGGCTTTTCTCCTTGGTATCTATGTGAGACTTGAAGGTCATGAAGCTTATGATATTTAGGAGATATATTCTAGGAAATACAAAATCCTTTTTTTCCAATGTCTTTTGAACATACCAAATCTTTGTTATCTAACATAAACATTATTGTTCTTGTTGGTGGTGGTGAATTATTTTTAAATTATTCATCTTGTAAGTTTATAACTTTGGTTATGCACTTTCAACGATCTTGGATAATTAACTGAATTATGTTAGCAGTGATAAAGATGGACAGATGACACCTCATATGACACTAAGTGTCTCCCCTCCCCCCTCCCTCTTTTTTCTCATTCATATATTCCTCCTCCTTAGTCAGAGGTGTTTAATACAATACAGGTGGACTGTGAGCCACACTCCCAAGTAATTCCAGAAACACATTACAATGAAATTGGGGGATATTAAAATACACACACACACACACACACACACACACACACACACACACACGCATGCACACACAGAGATAATGTTAATTTGTGGTTTTGTTACTCAATAGTGTAGCCTGCATAGAACTATTTATATTTGAATTTGATACCACTGATCTAGAGCTTTGGAATCTTTAAGAAACTCACTAGTAATTATAATAATGAAAAACAAAGAAGTTAAACTTATACTTTTAGATTTGTGAATAGAAGAAAACAGAATTCTCTTATCAAAGCAACAATTTCAAACTAAAAAGACAGATACACTTATTTGCATGTATTATACACATTGAGTACAAGAAGACTTACTAATTTCTATAAAGAGTTCATTTATGTTTATCGCATTTTTAGCGCTGGTCTCTACAAAAATTGCATGGATGGAATCAGCATAGTCTTTAGCATCTCTTTCCATTACTTCCCTGAAAAATAATTATAAATGAAGCAAATTTTATTGAATATTATAAAAGTTCTCTTCACCCAGTAATTAACAAGATTTATGATTAAAGAATGCATTATGAAGACTGATGAATGAGGGTGGTGATTTGGTCCTCTTGAACCATATCGATTTTACAAATTTATTTTTGTAATATTAGTAATTTATTTAACAACTAAACACCAGGAAATAGTAATTTGTTTCCCAAATAAGAATCACAGGAGCTAATTAAAAAGTTGTATGAATGACAATCTTTTTGGGACCTCAAATTCTTCTCTAAAAAATGATAAGACTAAAACCCCCCCTAAAACCCCTTAAACTGGGCATATTTAGTCTGATGACGAGAACAATCTTATGGGAGAAATGGTAGCCATTTTCAACTATTATGTGAAATAGGGATTAGACTTGCCCTGATTGACCTTAAGTTATAGTAAGAAATGTGGAGTTGTAAGAGGCAACATTAGGTTGGACATAATTTCTAACAATAAATTATTTTGAAATGGACTGGCCTGCTATAAGAAAATAGAGATTCTAATTCTCCCAAAGATCTTCAAGAAAAGACTGAAGGTCTACTTGAAGGAGATACTATGGAGCAGTCTCTGATTAGATATGGGTTGGACTAGAAAACACCAAAAAGTCTTTCAGATTTTGTGACTAGATGACTTCTAACTATATATGAAACTATGAGAAATAGTTTGTAGATATCTATTTTCTTTAAAAAGGGAGATTAGTGTCCATTTCCTTTATTAATGCAAATCTTTTGGAAAAATAACTGTCACTAAATACATATCTGATTGTGGGTAAGTACATTATTCTTCCTGAGTCTCTGTTTCCTCATATGTAAAAATGAGAAGATTAGGGTCCTTTTGAGCATTAAAATTTGAGATGTCTACTAACTCCAGATCAGCATCAACACTATTTAATCAGATTTTAAATGAACTATGTTTATTCATTTCTGTGAAGTATTTTTGCAAAAATTTTATTTAAAGGATTTTAGGATTCATAATAAAAAGTGCTATCTGCTTCCAGAGAAAGAAAAGATGGCATCTTAATACAGACAGAAATATGCATATAAGCTTTCTTTTCCTCTTCCTTCCTTCTTTCCCTTCCTTTCTTTTTGCTTTCCTTCTACTCTTTTTTGTTTAAGTTTTCTTCTACAAAATGACTAATGTGGAAATGTTTTACATGACTGCACACATATAAACTATATCAGACTCTTTACTGTTTCAGGAAGGGCAGGACAATTCAGAACTCAAAACTTAAAAAAACATGAATGCTAAAATTGTTATTACATATAATTTGGAGAAAAAAATTATTTTAAAAAAAGGATTTCAGGATTCTAGCTATGCAAGTATTAAAAAAAATGGAACAAAATAAAATAAAAATTGACCAATGGGAATTCTTTGCTAATAAAATGCAATTTATTTTGCAACTAAGTTTTCATTCAAATAACTTACCGTACATCAATAAGGTCACACTTATTTCCTGCAATAGCAACAACAATATTAGGTGGCCCATGCTGTCGAAGTTCTTTCACCCAATTCTTTAATGTTGAAAATGTTTCCTATTGAAAAGGAGGAAGGCATTCAGAAGCATCAGCAATAAATATAAATTATTCAAAAATTCAAAGACAACCCCTTATACAGGCATTATTTACCGAGCATTCTTATTTATCGAAAATATGACATTAGGCAAAACCACACTGCAAAGGCAGTTAGTTTTACAGAAACAATAGAGTAAATGTTACAAATGGAAAATTAGTTAAGAATATTTCAGCAGGATTCTATAACTTTAAGGTGAAGTTAAATAGCATTTCTACAAAACATCACCACTCAAGATAACTTTATGCTGAGTATGCCTATATCCTTACTTCTTTTGTGATGTCATACACGATTATAGCTGCTGCTGAGCCTCGGTAGTACATTGGTGCTAAGGCACGAAACTGTATGGAGGAAAAAATATGGAAAGCTATTTTAGCACTGTGAATTATGAGCATAATTATGACAGTCAAGTTTCACTAGGTCTACATTCAATCTGCCCTTAGACAAATGGTCATTTTTTGTCATAATCTAAACAAAAAAATCATTACAATACTTTGAAAGCAAATTATTTTATATCTCTTAATGCAAACAATTTTGATGAAATATTAACTCCTAGGAAATAGTTCAGAATATACTGTTTCATAGGAATTAGGTGTGTTCCAAAATTAAATCTATTTAAATTAAAACATGTAACAGTTCAGTGTCACGAATAAACATTTGTTCAATAATCCATTGTCAGTTTCAACATAAGATCAAAATACGATAAAACAAACCCAACCAACTCTTGACAGGCATCAAATGCACTTCTGAAGGAAAATGGAAATTCTGATAATAAGTTCCTTTTCCAAAATTTCATTTATGCTTAAGTCACAAACTTTTTTGGCTAGTTTTTATTAATCATTTATGTTCAATACATAATATTACATTATTTTAAGTTTTATTTTCTATAAAGTTCCCTCTAAAGTATTATATTTTAAAAAACTGTCAAAATGATATGTCTATTTTCCATCCCTACTTTACTTATATCCTTCCATGTCTTCATTCCTTTTCAAGCTATCCTCTTGACTTTCTCTATCATTCTCCTGTGCTGGGTAATTTCATCCTACAATCCCTCCCACATATCTATACACACCCCCTAAGCTTCCTTTTATGTATTATCTTTTTCCATAAGAATGTCAATTCTACTTGTATTATCATCCCTATTGCTTAGCAAAGTGCCTAGCACATACTAACTGCTTAATAAGTGACGACTTTCTGATGAATGGAATTCCAGCTTGTGATGCTCCAATTGATATTCTGTCATCTATGTTGGTCAGCAATTTCTTTAAAGTTAAAATGTGAAATAACCATCAACACATCTTCATCAGTGGATTTAACAGCCCTGAGTAGGAAAAAGACTGGGGTATCCAAATAAGAATAAAGCCATCTTTAGCAAAGGTCAAAGACTTAAACCAACATGAAAATGTCATTAACATTCAGAATATAGTTTGATCTTTAGTTTTAAATCTTGAAGAAAATTACACACACACACACACACACACATGCGCGCGTGCACACGCACTTACTCGTTCTTGTCCAGCTGTATCCCAAATCAAGAATTTATGCAGCTCATTTTGATATTGGACAGTCTTGGTCATAAAAGATGCTCTATGAAGATGTAATTAAATAATCAATTTATCATAATAATAATTAATAACATCACAATAATAAAATCAAACAATATCAATTATAAAATGATCATAATTATTATAACTATGTTTAAAATATAATTGGGCATTCAACAGGTCACATTCTTTGGTCTGAATGCTTAAAAGAAAATCCTTCAAACTTTAAAGAGGAAATTAGTAAGATAGAATATGAGAGATTTTCGAGTTAGAAGGGACATAGAGTCCCTTCTAAGTCATGCAGTTTAATCTAGATTCCAAACACAACATTTACTATAACATACTTGAAGTCATTCAATCTTTGAAGTTGTCTAATCAGGGGAACCAATACCTTCTAAAGTTGCCCACTCCACTTTTGAATAGTTTTGTTAGGATTTTTTTCCATATATTAAACTTTAGGTTGTCTCTCTGAAACTTTCATCCATTTTCCTCGTCCACCAGAACCAAGAACAAATCTAATCCTTTATCATTAATGGCTTCTCAAATACTTAAAATTATTACATTCTATCTAAATCTTCTTTTCTTGAAGATAAGTATACTACAGTTCCTTGAATTGTTCTTTTGCCATATACTCAAAAGTCCTTCACCAACTTGGCTTTCTTACTATAAAAACTTTCTACCTTATATCAAAATCCTTCCTGAAATGTGGTACACATACATTAGAACTATATTCCAAAAGTCATTAGACTGCTATACCCTATGACCCAACAATATCACTATTAGACATGTATCCCTGAAGAGTTAAAAATCAGAGAAAGGATTTATACGCACGAAAAATATTTGTAACTATTTATTATGGTCAAGAACTAGAAATAAAGCAGGTGTCTGTCTATGAACTGGGAATGACAATAAATTTCAGTATAGATAACTGAATTAGTGTGTTACTAACATGATATAAATGTTAAAACATTAAGTTCCATCATGAACAAATTAGAGGAAGAAGAAAGATAATACTTTTCAGATCTACAGATAGAAGAGTTTATAACTAAACCAAGAAAAAGGATCACAGAAGATAAAATGGGAGACATTGAATATATAAAATTAAAAAAGTTTTTGTATAAACAAAACCAATTCAGCTAAAATTAGAAGAGAAACAATTAACTGGGAAAGAATTTTTGCAGCAAACTTCTCTGATAAAGGTCTAATATATAAGATAGAGAATTAATTCAAATTTATAAGACTAAACCATTTCCTAAAAGATAAATGGTTAAAGCATATAAACAGGCAGTATTTAAAGGAAGTGATCCAAATTGTCAAAGGCTATAGTGCTCCTATGTATTAAAAATTACTTGAGAAATACAAATTAAATCAACAGTGAGACTCTACCTTCTATCCTTGAAATTGGCAAAATTACAAATAGGAAAAAGACAAATGTTTGAGGACCTGAAGGAAAACTATCACATTAATGTATTGAAGATAGAATTGTCAATTGATCCAGTCCCTTTGGAAAGCAATTCATTTTGGAAGTCACTAAACTGAGACCCTGAATTAACACTTTTTGGCCTATAACTTAGAGATCAAACAAAGAAGAAAAGGACCCATACATATAAAAATGCTTTTATGGAAGTTCTGAAAAACTGGAAACTTAGGGGGTGCTTACCTTTTGGGGAATGGCTGAACAAATTTTAGATATATTATTATGCCATAAGAAATGACAAAATGTAAAGTTCAGAGGAAACTGGAAAGACTTATGAAATGATATAAAGTGAAATGGGTGTAATTAGAATAATTTATTTCACAATGATACTATAAAGGAAATAAATTTTGATCAATGTAATGATAAACTATGAAACAATAAGAAATAAGAATGAAGTATATTACCCAACATCCTTAAGAAAGATGATGGAATTAAAAATGCAAGACATACAATTTTAGACACAGTCAATATGGAAATCTGTTTTACTGTATTATGCATATTTGTTATAAGGATTTTATTTTTACTGTTTTTAATTGTTCAGTAGGGAGAAGAGATACATAACAAATGTACGTATACATGAAATCAGTCTGTCTCTCCCTTTCCTCCTCCATGATAAATATGGAAAATTAAAAAAAAAAACAAAAAAACTTTGAAAGACATGCCATGATGAAATGATAGATCAAGACAATTTAGAGGATGACCACAATAATATAAAACAAAACAACACTAAAATACTTCAGAGCTTTGATTGATTCAGGGACCAGTTGTGACCTCAAAATACTTATAATGAAACATTCTTCTGGCTTCTTGGCAGAGAATGGAGATGCAGAATAAGACATTGATAAGTAAAACAAACAAAAAGGTACAGGAAAAAAAACAAATTTAGAAGAGACTCAAGGTAATTGTTACGATTATGTAAATTTTAATTGTTTACTTCTAAAAAAAAGTGTAGTAGGAATTTAATTTCATAGTCTTTTAAAAAATTTTGTATACTATGTGCTTGTTGATTTAAATGAATATAAAAGGCTCTTAAAAATAATAATAAAATAAAATGTGCTGGCCACATATAGTTCAACTGGAGAAAAGTATAGTGGGATTATTACATCTTTATTCCTAGCAGATATAATTCTCTTAATGTAGTCAATTACCATTAGTTTTAGTTGTTATATTATAGCATTAATTCAAGTTGAACTTGCAGTCAACCACAATTTGTAATTTTTTTCACTGAGCTGCTGTCTAGCTATATCCCTCATTCTACCCCATCCCAACATTTACTGAACACAAATGTAAGGCTCTGTGCTTATTCCAGTAAAATTCCATACAATTTTTTCTTCTTTTCTAGATTTGGAAGCTGATTGCTATCAAGCGTGTCTGTTATCCCTCCCAGATTTGAATCACCTGCAAATCTGCTAAATATGATATCGATGTTATTATCTTCACACCCAGCAAACATTAAACAGTGCCTAACCAAAGATATCTGGGACACTACAGTTAAGATCTCCAAATTGACAAAGGCCCATCAATGATTATTTTTTTCTTTTTTTCTTTCTTTCTTTTTTTTTTTTGGGGGGGGGGCAAGGCAGTTGGGGAGATTTGTCCAAGGTCATATGGCTAATAAGTATCAAGTGTTTAAGGCTGGATTCCAACTCAGGCCCTCCTGAATCCAGGGCAGGTACTCTATCCATTGAGCACTTAGCTGTCCAAAGGGTTACTCATATAAGTATAATCAGTTACCCGGTTCAGAATTCATCTGTTTATATTACCATCTAATCAATCTTTCCACATAATTCTAGAAAAACAGCACAAGATTACTTTAACAAAGGATTTACTAAAATCTAGATAAAGTGTATGTACAGCATTCTTTTGCTCTACTAGTTTAACTGTCAACAAAATAAAGAGATTAAGCTTGCATGATCTCTTGTTGATGAAGTCATGTAGGTTTGTAACCATAATTTACTCAATGTGGATGTTGACAAAGCAACTTATTAATAATTATTTTTAATAAGATTTTTGATATCTTTTGTTTTTACTGTTTTCTCTTGTGTTTCCTTTTATGTCTCTCCCCTTTGAGAGCCATTACATAAAAGAAAAAAAAAATCAGTAAAACTTAAGAATATATTTTTAAAAGTCCAAACATACATGCAGTGTTTCATACATGTGAACTTGCTACCTCTGCAAAGGGCTGGGGAGAACTGTCTTATCTCTTTTTGAAGGCATGATTGTTCTTTGTAAATTTTATTATTTTTTGTTTTGGATTCTTTTGCAGTTATTTTTATTTACATTGCTGTGGCTTTATATATAAATTAACAAATTTATATATATATTTATTCTCCAATCAATGTGTATTTTTTTCTTTTTTTAACTGCCAAAAAAGTGCTACTATAAATGTTTTGGATATATGAAAACTTTCTATTTATCAATGATTTCCTTGGAATATATCTGTAATTATTTTTTTCTAAAATTAATCCAAATCAAGCTAAACCATCCTATAATTTGAGGATTTCTTTCTTTTTTCTTCCTCTTCAATTTTGTAGAATTTTCCCTTTTTTTTTTTTTCCCATGATCTCTCAATTGTAAATATTGGTTCAATAATCACTTCTGACAGGATCTTTTGCATATCTAAAGATATAGTGGTCCAGTCATACCATTTCCTAAACCTGGACCACTTTTCACATGTTTTTCATGGTATCCTGTAATATGATCTTTTACAAAGTATATAGTCATAACAGTAAGATAATTTCATAATATATTTAATCACATATTTTCTGCAATTTTTGTTTATAACTTGCTATAATTATAGCTATGTAAACATCATTTTTTCAGAACAAATCTCTAGAACATAAGGTTTTGGGAAATGGCAAATGGCACAGAGACCTTCATTTGATGAGATTAACTTCAAGAATCTACTTCAATAGAGTACTCTATCCTTAAATGGATGGAAATTGCAACTCTTTTGTACTTTAATGGGCATATTTATTAAATTGCACAGTGAAAAAATTCATTACTTGCTGGCTAAGACTTAGCGATGAACCTTTTTAAAAGACAGTTTTGTTGGTTCTCAGATATTAGACAGTGATCATAAAGTTCTTATTTGGTAGAACCATGAGGAATTTTATTCCACTGGAACAAATTTGAAGGACCAGGGGTGACAACCACACAACAGACTTCAGAAAAGTACTTCAATAGAGTAAATGTTCATTGTATTACTTACAAATTTTTCACTTTCATTTTTGATTTAAAGGAACAAATTTCATTCTAAGGATAATTGATTGGTGCACTTAACAGAAACTAACTCAGTATTTACATTTTGTCTAGAAATTGAGAGCTGGAAACTGTATTCAAAAAGAAAATACTTCTTATAGCTAGAATCTAAACTTTACACTTATCATTAAAAAGATAATATTTGTAACCTGGGTAATATGTTTGGTTGTTATATGGGTTATGAGTCATTTCAGTAATGATTCAGTGTAAACTGTCACTACCGAATCATAAAAACTATTTACTTCAATTTTCAATCACTTGTAATATTCCTCTGCAGGTAGTAACTGGCCATCCTTTATGACAGGAAGACTGATGGAATCATATATTTAAAGACATGTATATACATGTTTTTTTTTCTTTAAGGATTAAGTAAAGGCACTCATTTCAGCAAAAGCCAATGGGCTGAATTCTATTCCTTTAATTATGAAGCAACATATTTTGAATAAAAACTAAAACTAAAAATTGGAAATTAAAATTTCTCATGTGAAATATATTAATACTTCAAGGATCTGTGATTCATTGAGTAAATATTTCATTAACACTCTCTCTCTTTCTCTTTCTCTTTTTTTTTTGCTGAGACAACTGGGATTAAGTGACTTGCCCACGGTCACACAGCTAATAAGTGTTAAGTGTCTGAGACCAGATTTGAACTCAGGTTCTCCTGACTTTGTGGCTGGTGCTCTAACCACTCACTGTGCCACCTAGCTGCCCATCATGAATTCTTACTACTCAGTTGGGGGTGGGGGTGGATGAAAGGGGTTCCTAATCTGGGTTGTTAAAAATACTGTGATAAATGTACTTCAATATTAGTTTTTTCTATTGTCCAATAGTTATGCTTTTAAAAATACTTTGAGTTGACCACAGGCTTCACTAGATTGCCAAAGAGGTTCACAACACAAAAAAGATTAAGAGGCATTGACTTAAATGGTCTTTAAAGGTTCCTAGTATGGCTAAAAAAAATTCATCACCCACTCATTAATTGGGGGCAAAGCTTTTTGATCTTAGTAAGGCTGTTCCTCAGAAGTCAATCTATGATATGACTTGTACTCAAAGCCCTTTCAGTTTGGGACTGACAAAGCTGATTTATAATCCACTGGAATTATCTTTGAGAATCTATGGTCACATATACAATACAGTTTTAGCAGTTCTTTTTTTTAGTGTTAAAAAACTAGAACTAGAGACTAAAATGACCTTCAATTGAAGAATGGTTAAAGTTAGGGTATATGAATGCCAAAACAGCATAAAAGTAATAAAAAGGATTATTTAAAAAAAAAAAAACAAGACAAAATTAAGACTTGTTCTTTTAAGAAGTGATTTACAGTGAAATGAGTACAACCAACAAAACAATTTTTAATAACAAAAACAACAATGTAAAGGCAACTTTGAAAGACTTGGGAACTCTGATCAACGAAATCATGATTCTAGGGAATGAATAATGATGTATGCTACCCACCTCTTGACAGAGAGTAGCGACAAATTTAAGAGTATAGAATTAAAACATATTTCTAAACATGGTCAGAGAATTTATTTTGGATGAATAAGCCTATATGTTACTAGAGTTTTTGTTTTTTATTTTTATAAGGGGATAGGGGTGAGAAGAGGAAAAAAAAAAAATGCTGGTTCACTGAAAAACAAAATTACTATGCAAAAGGCAATCTCCCTCCCCAAACCCAAAGCAATAAGAAACCAAAATCCAAGGTCACCTACAGGTCACAAAGAGTTATCAAGGTAAATGTTTAGTGTGGGGGGGGAGGAGAGGGGGGGTCGCGGTTCCAGTATATGATGAAATTTTATTCTCTATCTAGATCATCTTTTGATTAATAGAAATATAGCAAAGGATTTATCTTACTTTAACAACAGGGGGGAAAAACTGCAAAGAAATGTAGTAAACACCTTAATTTGTGAATTTTATTACAATAGCTCTATTGCTTTACAAGGAGTTCACAATAATGGAAGAAAAATAACAGAACCCTTTTCTCTATAGGAAATATTTAATATTGTAAATAATTCATAAAATCTTAGATTTTGAGTTGGAAAGGACTTTAAGAAATCCAGTCTAACTCCCTCCTCATCCTATTTTACAAATGAAGAAAATAAGGCCTCAAGAGGACAGGTGATTTATGTAAGGTCATAAAAGTAAAATGGCTAATACAGAATTTCAGCCACTATATTTTAAAACTGTGAATCCAGCTCTTTCTATCACAACACTGTCCCTCCATTCTTATCTCAAGTTTCTCTTCATGGCTGCCATCTTTTCCTTGTTAATTTTCCTGTTGCCAATCATTCAACCCTCTCCTTCCTACCACATGCATGTGCTCGAACGCGCGCACACGCACACACACACACACACACACACACACACACACACACACACACACACACACCTTTTTTTCCTCCCTCAGTCTTAGGAGCTGAGGTGGTCAAAAAAGAACAAGAGATGAGACACTCAGAATCTCCCTGTCTGACACAGGAATAAGACAGTATATAACCTCCTGACTCTTGGGTCCTCTTTTCCTTCCTCTTGATTAGAAGGCAGACATCTGGGAATCTTTTCTTCCCATATACACTAGTTAAGGAGGGGGCCCAGGATAAACATCTCATCAGTTCCTAGCTGGCTGTAGACTTCTTCATGTGTGGGGCTAAGGCCTCACTTTTCAGCTTTTTTTTTTTTTTTTTTTTTTTTTTTAATGTATTGTCTTTCCCAATTAGAACAGTAGCTCCTTGAGAGCAGGCAGTCTTTTGCTTTTTTTTCATAAATGTTCATCGATTAACCTGTCTCCTCAGCATCCTACCCACAGCTCTCAGGAACAATTCTCATCTAGTGGTAAAATTTTGTAGCCTGATCCAGAGCTCACTTGAAGCTGAGATTTTAAAGAAAGCTTCCTATAGATGTCATTATTTTATGCTAAGAAATTTAATAGGGGTTTTTAGAAAATGAAACTTTTCAAAGATTTCTCTATAAGCCAGCAAATGGTATTAGTAGTGTGTGAATTATGGAAGAAGTTTGGAGAGTGAGGTTGTATTTTTCAAGAGTGATAGATACCTTCTAGTTACCTTTAGGAGAACACTTGCCAAAAAGAATATGAATATATTATGAATAAATCATTTCATTTTCTTTCATCATTGTAAATATTACTACTAATCTTTAAGGATAGTTAATAAAAAAATTTATTTATGTGCACATACACACATTGTGAATACATATGTGCAGCAGGAAAGGAGCTCAGAAGTCACCTAACCCACTCCCTTTGTTTTATAAATGAAAAAACTGAACCTTAGAAAAGTTAAATGACTTGTTCAAAGTTAAATAACTGAAGACTGGGAAAGCCTAGATTGAAACTCAGCAACACACCAAATCCAACAGTCTTTCCACTCTTCCATTTACTGGAGCAAGTTTGTTTTATATGAAACTTTCATGTAAGAAAGTATTTTCATAAAGTCAAAAGGATATTCATTTCTATGATAATTTTCAAACTGTGGGCATAGCCAAAGGCTTTCTGGACCCTGTTCTCTTCTCTCTCATTTGGTAACTTCATCAGTGTTGATGGGTTTCATTATCATTTTTATGAAGGTGACTCTCAGAGCTATATATGCAATTAATCTCTTTTTACTATAGGAAAATCAAATATGTCCCAAAGGGACTTCATTATATTTCTGCAGAAGCCCACAATTCTTCTAAATTTCTCTATTATTTTCAAGATCATCACCATCCTTTCAACGTCCAAAACTTCAGAATCACCCTCAACTCCTTACTCTCTCTCATACTATATATTTAGCCAGTTGCTTGTGTCATTTCTATAATCTTCCTCAAATCTGTCTCATCTCTACTCTGAGTTACCAATCTAATTCAGGTTCCTATCATTTACTTTGGAATACTGCAAACACCTGCTAATTGGACTTTCTCACCTCACTACTCCATCCTCCACAAATCTGTCAATGTGATTTTTCTAGGAGATATGTCTGACCTTGTCACCCTCCTACTATTATCTCTAGGATCATTCCTGTTTAGCTCATTTGAAAATATTGGCAACTTGACGCCAATCTCTCTTTCCAGACTTACATATTACTTTCTTTTCTACCCTTTGATTTTTGCATTCTATGGACTAGGCAAATGAGTCTTTTTGTGGTTTTACAGATGACACTTCATCTTCTGACTATGAATTTGCACTGGTTGTACTCATAAATGGGATGCACTCATTTTTAAACTTGTTCTTTGCAGGATTCCTTGTTTCCCTCAACCCCATTGAAATGCCACCTTTACAAGAAGCCTTTCTTGATTTCCTTTCTCCTGGCCTCCCCTTACACCATTTCACTTTATATATTTTTTGCATATATAAGTTGGATTTCCCAATCGAATGTAAGCTTCTTGAGGACTAGGACCACTTCATTTTTGTCTTTATATGTTGAATGCCCAGCATAGTTTGGGCACATAATAAAGGTGCTTAATGAGTACTCATTTCTTATTTATAGGAGAGTTTCATTAAAGAAAAGGACAGTTCTCTAACTGATTCAAAATGAAAATTGCTAGCTGAATTTTTACAACACTTTCATTCAAAAATATTTAAATATACTTCTAAAATTGATATTAATTAATTTATTTCTTACCCTATTGTTGGATTGATGTTTGGATCAAAACTGTCTTCTACAAACCGCCATACAATACTTGATTTACCTACACCTGTATCCTGAAAATTAAGAATTCTGTGAGTAAATATTTACTTTTTACAGTGATAACCATCTTTTTTGATGAAAGTTTAAATGTATACACCAAAGTTCACAAAAATTTAGTGAAATAATTAGGAAATTTCAAGATATTTTTAAAAGGTAGATTTTACATAGCCTATAAATGACAAAATTTTAAAGAAATAACTATTTGTTGAAGAAGTGAAATTTTTTATGGGTGAAAAATAAATAAAAATTGAGCTCCAGAAACAATTATAGGTAAGTCTTGATTTTTCCCAACTACATCCTATTTAGTAAAAAATTAGATATAGAACATGTACAAAATATTTTAGGGACAACTCATCAGACTCCAAATCTCTCCTGTTAGGCTGTGAAAAATATTCTTCAAATTGCAAATGTGACCAAAAGAGACAGGAAATTGAAGGTTCAGTACCAATTTTGGGTTTCCTGATAAGATAGCAATCACATTTTAAACCCTGTATCTTCACATTTTTTCCTGCACATTAAATTTGTAGTTTCAGAAATGCATTCTACAGCCACAAATTCATTTTTTTAAAAATAGGCCAAAGAAATTAAAAGGAAAAGTAAATCACAACAAAGAACAATTTGTAAACAGGTAGTCCTGTCACTTGCATTTTGTTAAGATTTAATGCACCAATCCTAGTTTATATTAAATTGTTTGGGAAAGTTATTAAAAAATGTTTTTTCAAGAACAACTAAAAAATGTGTACTATAGGTAAATAAAATAGTGGGCACGAAAATATGTGATAAGATTCCTTCTCAAGGTGATTATACCAGTAGGGTATTCATTTTCTTAGCAGGAATTCAAAAATTGAGAAATGGTTGATGGGCTTTTATTTCTTACCACTGTTAGAGACAGTATTTGTAAAGCACTTAGTACAATGCCTTGGTACAGAGGAGACACTTAAATGCCTACTAAAAGTTTTAAAAAAAGAAAATACAAGTGGGAAGGAAAAGATAAGAGGTGAAAGGGAAAATGTAAAGGAATGGAGCAATTAAGGTTGGCAATCACAGGAGTAGGTGAATGCTGGAAAATGGTGTGTGTAAGAGTTGGCAGTCAAGGGGGCAGATGAATGCTAGAAGGTGGCAGGTATAATAAGGGCCTGCAATCAGAGGGCAGGTGAGTGGTGGAAGATGGCACGTTAAGAGTTGAGAGTCAAAGGGCCAAGTGAGTTGGGAAGATGTTATGTATCAAGGGTTGGTGGAGTCAAAGGGGGGCTGATGAGGGATCATGAGTGGTTCAGAGAAAATGAGGCGAGAGGGAGGGAATAGGAGGAAAAGGGAGGTCGAAGAATGGGAGAACAGCAGCAGGAAACCAGGTGTTCCAAGGTGGCATCTGACTGTCCAGAATGGGGAGTGGTGGCCGGACTCCAGCGGGGCGTCCGGCTGGGCTTAGTCTTCCCTGCGAGCACCTTAAGGTAGAAGAGGCCCAAGCGAGCGGAGGCCGGCTGGGCCGGCGGGGAGGACCAAGCAAGCTTGGCTCCCGCCCATCCCACAGCCCCGCCAGGGCGAGGAACCACTTACCCCCAGTAGACAAACTTTCAGCTCCCTCAGCGCCATGTCCAGGGAGCCTGGCCTGCCGCCGTGGCCGCCGCTGCCACCGCCCTAAGGAGGAGAGGGAGTGCCTCGGCCCAGCACGAACATCCCCCGGCCAACCAGGCTCCAGCCCCCGGCAGTAGGGGAGAGGCGGCGTCGGGAGGCCCTAAGCGCCCTCCCCACCGCCGCCCCGCTGGGGGCCTCTTCAGGCTGGTGCCGCCTCCGCCGCAGCCGCCTCCGCCGCCGCTGCACCGCGTGAGATGGCCTCTCCTCCTGCGTGGGAGCCGTCTGTCCGCTTTAGCAGCGAGAGCCACAACCGTGCCGGCCGCGTCGCTGCCGAGGAGCTGCCGTCGCCGCCGCCATCTTGGGGAGCCCGGCGGGTCACCTGACCTGCCCTCCCACCTCGGGAGCCACCTTCGCCTGCAGGGAGGGGGGGGAGAAGGAAGGCCGGGAACGCCGCTTTTCCCAAATTTTCCGCGAGCTCCGGACTGGGAGGAGCTCCTCAAAACTCCCTAGTCACTCCTCCCCCTCGGCCACAGCCCGTTGACAGGCTGTGGAGGCGGGGCGAGGGGATGGGTCGGGAGGAGCTGTCCGCTCCTCCCCTACACCCGGCTCGCCCAGTGGGTCTCCCTCCCTCTCCCCCCGCCCCCGGCTCCCTGCTTCCTTCAGGCCCATTTCAAGATGGCGGGTGAGTGGAGCTGAAGCTCCTTTGGCAGCAGCTGTTGCTACCTATTCCTCCTCCTCCTCGTCCTCGGCTTCCTCCTCTTCTTCGCTTCCTCCTTCTTCTCCCTGTCCGCCTCTTCTTCGTCCTCCTCTTCCACCCTTCTCCTCCAACCTCCGCTCGGTTCGGACGGGCGAGGCTCCTGCCGCAGCCCGGCCGTCTCGGAGCCCGGCCATCCCGGAGTCCGGAGTCCCCGGGTTCCCCTGTCTGCCCTTTCCCCAGCCCTGCTCCCGGTGCTCCCAGCACCGCTGGTGATCTCTTATCTCTCTTGGTTTTCAGAGATCCCCTTGTATTTTGTGGACTTGCAGGATGACTTAGATGATTGTAAGTAACAGTTCTGGCTTCCTCCCCTCCCTCGTCCTCCTCTTCATCCCCGGGCCCTCGAAGGGCCCCTCCCTCCCCGCTGCCTTCCCTGCAGTTTTTGGGGTGTGATTGAGACGAACGGGGGGGATACTTCTTCCCCCTCGTTCTTCTCTCCCCTCTTCTCCATTTGGATTGTGATGCTGACAGTTTCTTGGTTTATGGAAGTGACGAGCTTCTCACTTCTATCGGGGTCCTGTTTGGACTTGGAGGTTTGGGGGAGGGGCGTGCATTGGGAGAGGAGGGGAGTCTCTTCACGACCATTTTGGGGAATGTATACAATTCTTCCTCTTGAAGATTTCTCTCCTGCATTCTCCCAAAGGGGAAATTGGTCGATGATGAGGGGATGCTTGTGTCCCCTTGCCCGCCTTGTGTTCCCTTGTCCAGCTCCGGGGTGGGACGTGTATCTTCGAGCAGACATCCAGATAGTCTTAACTCAGTTAATAAACTGAAGGAAGGGGAGTGGTTGGGAGAGAGAGTGGGGAGTCTTCAATTTCTTGGAGAATTCCTTGTTTGTTCTGCAAAGAAGGTGGTTTGAATTGCTTTGTGTTTTTCCGGGAGGACCTTTGAAAGAGTTTTAGAATCAATAATGTATGAGTATGGCTGAATGAAGAGTTTCAATATTGGCAAAGTAATTAGTGATTTATAAAATAGCTTTTTAGAGAAAGCTTGTGGAATTAGTGTTGGTTTTTACAGTCGGAGGTTCAAATCATGCCTTGGTCACTGATTTCTCTCTAGAAAATCATCCTAGGCAAGTCACTTTTCTTCCCTAAGACTGGATTTCTTCCATCTATAAAGTGATGGGGTTGGATTAAATGGCTCTTAAGAACTCTTCTTTAGATACATAATCCAATGCTTTGGATTGTTTCTGATTTCTTCGTACTTGCTACTTATGGATCTAGTGCAATCATTTTAAAGGCAGATATTGTATTAGAATCTTTGTTGGGAAAATTTTCACACGTGTTTTATAGTAATTGTAGCTATTTCATTCCATGAAAAAATGGACAGGTGAGAAAAACATTAAATGTCATTCTCATTGTTAAAAATTGTTTTCTTTAACAAATACATATATTATCTTCTCTGATAGTGCTTTGTATATCTTTAAAGACCATATTATAGATTCTATTTTTGGGGGTATGCATGGAATGGAGAGTAGGAGTAACTTTGCAAGAGTATTTTTTAAAAAACAGTTTTTGTTGATATTCCTCATTGTTCTCTTTCAAAACATTTTTATCCCTTATTAATGGTAGATACTAAGTATCTGAAATTTAAAAACCAATGCTGGTTAAGAAGGCAAATAAAGAAACTTATAAAATAGGACAAACTACATTAACTTGAATCCAAGATATATTTATGAGGAAGTGGGATAATTTTGTTTACTCACTATCTAGTTATATTTAGTTTTTATATTTATTATTTTATTATATTGTATTTATATTTTTTTATATTTAGTTTTTATATTTATTTTATATGCTTTTTAACATATTTTTAATTAGTTGGGTGCAGTGATATGCCTTTTGACTTAAACTCAGAGCATTTAATAGTGCTCACTAAATATTTGTTGTATTTGAGATTGCATTTTCTATTACTCAACTAAATTTGACTGTTTTTTGTAGCATGAAGTATGAAGACTTGCTTTTTAAGGCAAACATATTACAGAAGTGTATTTTACATTAATATATAAAACAATCTTATAGAGAGAGCTCTATATCTAGCACCATGCTTGGTTTTATATAGGTGGGAGCTTCCATCCTGGAAGCTTCTAAATTCTAAAGACATCCTTTTCAAGATAAAGATGTTTTTGTAATTGGTAGACTAGAACCCTGTACTATGGTCATAAAAAGATGCCTTCTGAAAGGTTTTGTGTGAAGACTCAGAATTTAAGTTTGTTTGCAAGATGTTTTGTACATGTACAAGTTTTACTTGCACAAATAAGTGACATTTTTGTATACTTATGTATAAAAATTAAATCTTAGTTTCAAATCCTAACATTTGCAAACTTATGTGAAGATGTCACTTAGTTTTAAATGATTCATGGTGTGACTCTAATATTGTTGGAGATAACTTATTATGAAGTTTATAATTTATATTATATGAGTGGAGCTATCAATTGCAATATTGTTAAGTATGAAAAATGATTGTGCCTACTGTAATAATATCCAGAATCAGGGCACAGATTTAAAATTAGTATTAGACAGTGCAATAGTATATGAAATTATAAAACCATAGAATTTTGGGAGAAGATTCATTCTCAAATAAAATGGACTTTGTGAATAAAACATTTTTTTTTAATTGTTCAGTTTGCTCCCAAGTTGGCACTAAGTTGTCAGAAGTTAAAAGTAAATGATGGATATGGTTTCAGAAAAATCTAGGAAGAGTTATATAAATTGAACTATAGCAAAATGAACAGGATCAGAACAATTTACAAAATAAGCAGAATCACAAAAATAAAACAATTATGAAAGACTTAGTAACTGATCATCACAATGACCCAGGACAGTTCCAGATAGAAACATGTACTCAGAGTGCAGTTATTTCCCTTTTTCTCTTACTTTTTTCCCTACTTCCCACCCCCTTCCAATGTAGACATTTGTTTTAGATAACTTCCTATTTGCAGTTGATTTTCTATTTCTTGCCTTCTCAAAGCATGAAGGGAGAGAATTTGGAACTGAAAATAAAATAAAATTGAATTTAGATAACAAGAAAAAAGCTTTAAGAAACAGATTTGTTAAATCTGTGTTGAATTTCCATTACATGACCTTTTACAAATGAAGAAAAAGTCTTCTCTGAACTTGTGTTTTAGACATTCCAGGTGGTTTTTCATTCCATTATTCAACAGAGTACCTGCTATGTGTGGAAAAACTATAATTGATGATACAATGTAATAGCAAACATCTGAAGACATATGCACAAATAAATGATACAGTGGAAGATATATTAAAGTATACCAAAGAAATCTAAGCAAAGTGCTCTGAGAAATGTGGTAAGAAAAATTATTTTCAGTTAGAGCTGAAAAGAAAGTATTTATAGAGAGAGCAGTATTAGGGAAAGAACTGAAACACCTAGAAATGGAGTATAGATGTTAGAGTTCCTTAGTCTAACATGCTTGGGGCCTGGAAGGGAATAAACAAGAATGACCAGTGGGTGTTTTCAAAAATTCAATTGTCATCTACCTTGTTATATTGTCAATGCTTTGGTGTCCTTCATACTTAAGTGCTTCCCACACATGAAACTTCCCAACACAGATGTGTTTGGAAAGCTGTTCAGGTAATGAGATATCCAAGACTTTTCAGTTCTGTCATGCAGTAGTCTAACCATACTCTCCTTTCTTTTCAAGAGAAATAGTTCTGTAGTCACAAGTATAAGGGCAAGGTCAGTTTTGCTAGTCCAAAAGCTTTGATTCTCTTAGTTTATATACATACACACACACACACACACACACACACACACACACACACACACAAGCTGTCTCAGAAAAAGATTAAGTCTGTACCTTTTTAGAACTATAGTCATCTCTGTGTTCCCTCTCCAACAATTCAACTTACTTTCTCTGATTCTAGTTATAATGGTCTGAGCAAAGAAGCAAACTAGATTGAGAATGGGGGAAAGACCAAGTATTACATTTTGACTGGAACATTGAGTACGTAAAAGGGAGTAATATAACAGAAAACTGAAGAGAAAGTTTGGGGTCAGATTATGGAAGACCTTGAATCAAGATTAGAATATTTTGTTTAATATTCTGTGATAAACTAATTAGAGTTTTTGAGAAATGTGATCAAAGTATTGCCTTATGAAGACTTATGAAGAAGATCATTAATCCCAAAGACTTTGAATAGCAAAGAGATTGGAGAAAGGAAAAACAAGACAATTACTATAGTTTATGAATGAAGAAGTGAGAGTAATTGTAGTGATTTTGGAAAGGAGATTACCTATAGAAATATGTTGCAGATATAAAATCAATTGTACTTGACAAATGATTAGATGTAGGTAGGGCATAAAACATACCTTGTGGTTATGAGCATGGTGAACTGGAATGGTAGTGGTGATATCAGAAATAGAAGATTTGGGGAAAGGGGAGACATTATAAGTTGATTGAATCTGAGATGTCAGCAGCACTTTCAATAGGTCTTCTTGTCATAATCTTCTACATCCAAGCTGTCTTGTACTCAACTGTCAAAGTGATCTTTCTATATATAGCTCAGGGTTGACCATGTCACTTCCACAATTCCCTAAATAAACTTTACTGGCACCTTATTACTTTCAGGATCAATTATAAAAGCCCTTCATAACCTGTCCCTTCCCTATTTTTCCGTTCTTCTTACATATTACATCCCCCCACAAATTTTTCAGTCCAGTAACATTGGACTTTGTACTGTTCTTCATACAAGACGCTGTCTTCCAACTCTGAGCAGTTGCATTGGCTGCATCCCTGGGCTCTCTTCATTTGTGCTTTTATACCAGGGCCTCTTAAACTTTTTCTGCTTATGACCCTTTTTCTCCTGAGAAATTTTTTCTTGACCCCAGGGATATAAGTATATAAATTAGAGTATGCAAATCAAACATTTGCTGATCAAATAAAATTTTTTGCAAACCCTTCCCCTCCCTCTCCTCCCCCCATTCAGGTATGAGACCCACAGTTTAAGATGATTTTGTTTTATACTATTTTATTTGGTGATCTTATCAGCTCCCAAGAATTCATCCAACCCAAACTCTACTGAACTCTAGGCTTTTATCTCCAACTTCCTAACAGATAACTGGACCTGGTTATATAGAAGACATTGTAAATTCAACATATGCAAAATTGAACTCATTATCTTTCAACCAACTCTTCTCAAACTTCCCATATACACTTGAAGGCATCTCCATCCTTCTAGTCTCCAGGGCTTACCACCTAGGTGTTGACTCCTCTTGCTTGCCCCTCTTCTATTGTCAAGGCCTGTTGATTTCTCCTTTACAATGTTTCTCAAATGTAGTCTTCCTCCCCCCCTTCCCCCAATACTGTCATTACCCTGGTGCATGCCTGCATCTCCTCCACCTGGACTATTTCAATAGCCTTCTGGTTTTGTCTGCCTGTGACATCTCTCCCTATTCAGTTTATGTCTCTTCAGCCACGAAATGATATTCCTGAAGTCCAGGTTCAACCATATCATTCCCTTATTCAACCATCTTCACTGGCTATCAAGCATCTCCAGAATCAGTTACATTCTCTGGCATTCAAAACCCTTCATAATCCAAATTCCCTTGCTTAATCCAAAGGTATTAGTCTCTTTGCTGTTCTTTGAGCAAGTTCCTTCTCTCTGGGTATTTTTTCCCACTCACTCTTGGCCTGGAATGCTCTTTCCTCACTTCTAACTCCTGGCTTCCTTCAAGTCTCATCTTCTATAGGAAGCCTTTCCAAATCCCTCTTAATTCTAATTCCTTCCCTCTTTTGATTATTTCCTATTTCTCCTGTAATCTTATTTATACATATTTGTTTAAATGTTTCTCATTAGACTGTGCGAGGGCTGTCTTTTACCTTTCTTTGTATCCCAGTGCTTAGCACAACGCCTGGTGCATAGTAGTAGGTTAATGTTTACTGACTGATTTGCCAGCAATTAGGATCCTGAAGCTCTGTGGAGGAATTGAAAGTTGAGATGAAGAAAAGTGCATTCTTCATAGATAGGACAGTTGAAGCCATAGAAAGGGGTGAGATCGTGGGGAAAGGAAGAGTGAGACATAGAATATAGAGTGTAGAAAGAAAAGAGGGTAAAAGAACGAATTTATGATGTAATGGTGGAAAGAGAATTGAATTTTGTAGTGAATGAAATCTGAAATAACTGAAAAAATAAAGGTTCAAGTTTCTCAGAATATCAGTGTATGTATGTCCTGCCAATTGCAAAACAAATCAGGTACCCAGCCTCCTTTGCTTGGCAGTGGATCTTTCATACAAAGGGAGTCAGATTTTTATTTGGTAAAAGAAAACAATTAGGAGGCTTTAAACCAAGATTCAAAATTAAGTAATCTGATTTCTAATTGGAGGAAAGATTAGGGGCTTTTGCATTTGGGAGAGGGAATGAATGCATTTCAAGAATTGGAAGGGGAGAATAAGCAGGTGCAATTCCCAAAATCAGAAAAAGAGGTGCCTCATTCTCCCTGAAGGGTCTATATATTCATTCAAAGGAACAAGGAAACTGTAACATTGACTGGTACAGGACTAGTTTTCAGATAAGACATTTGGTTTGTTTGAAATGTATGAATGTGAGAAAAGTCCTTAAATCAATCTTTGGATCTGACTGGGTTTCTGGTTAGCATAATTTAGTGAAGAGTCTCTAAGAAACAGATCAAGATAGTCCAGCTTTTCTGCCACATAGAGGTATATTCCAAAAATTCAGTGATTTTCTCACAATTCCCTTAATTGAATACAGATTTCTCACAAAACAGAAACTGGACTAGATCCATCATTGAATCCAAAGGGAACTAAGTTAAATTCAGAATTGAGTAACAAGATGAAGTCAGAGTGATTTACTCAATTCCCACAATTTGTAGTCAGAGGACCCAAATTTAAATCTACACACTGTTATGTATTATCTATATAAACATGAGCAAGCTCTTATCTCTCTTGGACCTATTTTTCTTTTTTTGTAAAATAAATGTTAAATTGGTTTGGTAGTATTCTCAAATAGAAATGGATCTTCACTGGCCACATAAGAATTTAGAAAATCACAAATTAACATTATTTATGTTGCATTGTATATATTTTAAAATTTTTTAAAATATTTCCCAATTACATTTTATAGACTTTTTTTTTCTTTTTTGCTGAGGCAATTGGGGTTAAGTGACTTGCCCAGGGTCACACAGCTAGGAAGTGTTACGCATCTGAGAGAAAATTTGAACTCAGGTCCTTTTGATTTCAGGGCTAGTGCTCTATCTACTGCACTACCTAGCTGCCCCTCCCAATTACATTTTAATATAGTTCAGGCTGCACTAAAGAGTTTTGTGGGCACATAGTCTTCAAATTTGATACCTCTAAATTAAGTAACTTTATTTTAAAAGTTTTTTCAGCTGTAAATTTTGTGATTCATTTTTATTATATTTAGGAGCTTGAACTGAACTATTAACCAAGAACAATATTGAACTATGCTAATTTAAACCCTGAGTTGAGGCCTCATTTTTTTCCCCTGAAAGTTAAATCAAATAAGTTTTTTTTTTTTTAATTTAAATCCACTTAGCAAAGCAGAGTGAATAAAAACAGAGCCTACCTATTTTTTAAATCTATTCAACTAGAATAAATGAAAGACATAAAAATGGTAGATAAGTCTAATGTTCCATTTGTTTAAAATTCTTGCATGTTCTGATCAAATGAAGCATCTGGGATTAAGATAAGTTTAGTAAGAGTCTTGAGTTGTTTTATACCCCAACTTTGATTTAGTGACAACTCTGGGCTAAATAATGAATCTTTCCTCATTTACTTTTTTCCTTCCCTCTCCCTTACCCCCAACAGAGGCAAACCATCTTCTATTAGAATGAAGATATCAATGACCAAAGCATTATAAGAAGTCAAATTTTCCATTTTCTTCCTTTTACTTTTTTTGCACTATATAATTTAATTTCAAGAGGAAACCAGATATCAACAATATTATGAAATTTTCCATTTGTTTAAAAGTAGCATTAAATGGACTCTTTTCATCACAGATAAAGATTTTTTTAAGAAAAGTGCTACGAATAGAAATCTTTATTCAGAATGGCCTAACTCACCTGAGAAAAAAGTGTAAATTGTTGCATATGGTGCCAATTTCTTATTCTTCATAGGAAAGTTTCTGTTTGGTCATTTAAGGAGTTTCTGTTCCATAATTGAAAAATTTTAGTGATTTTGTCAAGATTGTCAGTCATTAGGTTAATTTTGTTCATTATGTTTTTGATGTGAGCTAAAATGAAAATCTTCATTTAAATATTTCCCAATTACATTTTGTAGACAATACAGCATTCCTTATTATAGGATTGTTTCAAAAATTAAAAAAAAAAGTAGGAAAACAATAAAAATAGCTGCTATTTTACTTAGCAACACTTAATTTATAAAACTCTTATATGTTGTCTTTAATGGAGAGGTATTAAGATATTCAGAGTGATGTTGTTTAACTTATTAGTGACTGGGTAATCTCCTTATATATACCTAGGTGGTACTTCAGTACTTTGGCCGACCTAATGAGAAAACAGAACTCATTGGAAAAGATTCTGATGTTAGGAACGATTGAAGGCAAAAAGAAAAGGGAACAGCAAAGGCTTGGATGGTTAATGTCATGGAAAACAACAAACATGAACCTGAACTGACTTCCAGAGATAGCAGAAAAAGGAATGGCTTGGAGTGTTAGGGTCTGTAGGGTCACAAAGAATCTGACACAACTGAACAATAACAAAAGTCTCCCGATAGTCCTTGTTTCTTTCCCTCCACTTCCCACCTTCCTGACAGCATATAGATAGGGATCATATCATCTTTGAAACTACTTAAACCCTCCAAGTTCTTAGCTCTCAAGTAACTTGAGTCTGTTTCCTGTTCACCAGTGAGTTATAAATAATCTCAAGCTTTGGATTCTAAAATGTCTAAAGCCACACATCGATAAAGTTGAATAGTGTGGAAATTTCTGTTGCTGCTCATGGATTGAGTTGGCATAAATAGCCATAGCCATGCACTGAGATAGTAATAGCCATCTGTAGTAAGAATTGTAACATGAAAATACCATATGTCATGCTGTTTATGTTATTCACATCAGAGATTAGTTTAATTTTTTTTTTTAAAGAAATATTTTTAGAATTGTTGTGTAGAACAGCATGGAGAATAAGAACCAGACTAGTGATACTTGTTTTAATTTAGAAAGCATTTATTGATCACCTGCTACTCGTACAGGAAATATAAAGACAAAAACAGAATAATGCCTGCAATTAAGTTGGTCACATTCTACTGGGAGTTGGGAGGACCAGCTCATAAACTGATAATACATACATTTTTACATGTGTGTGTGCACACATGCATGTGTAACTGGAAACTGCACAAAGACATGGGTAGGGGTGGTAATTATAGTCATAACCTATTATGACTGTTGACTAAGAAGATTAGAACTTAATTCATTTATCATTAGAACTAGAAGATTAAAGGTCATTTAGTCTAAAATTATTTTACATACTGTGAGAGACAAGAATGTTGTTGAAGAAAGAACATTGACTTTGTAGCCTCAGAAGACTTGGGTTAGGGTCTGCCTTTTTATTTCCTGTAGTACATGAAAAAGTCAGTTTTGCTCTCTGAACATCAGTTTTTTCATCTGATGGGCATTGTTCTAAACAATACTTTGCATATGAATAGAGCATGCTGCTATGTATATGTAGTTACCAATACAATCTAGTTATCAGTAAAAAGTCTTCAGTGGTTTTGTGCCTTTTGAAAGTGAGTGGTGACTATATGAAACTCATTGCTAAAGAGATTATATTAGACCTGTGCTGTTTGAGCTCTGAATTATTTAGAGAAAAAATAAGTATCTAGATAGTGAATCTTTTTTAAAATAGTATACCTTTGTTTCTATTATTTTGTTGCTAAAGACTTCTGAGATTTGTTTGATATGAGGTGCCTTATCTTTTTTGCTATTTTAGCTTGAACTTTGAATTGTTTAGATGAACTTAAATTAGGTTAATTTGCAGAACTCTGATAAAGTAAGTAAGTAGATTATCAAGAGCTTCATTGTTTTTTATAGGTTCAAATAGGATTTAGAGTTGAATGGAACCTTAGAGACATATTAAATGGTAATTCAGTAGTAGAATACTGAAGATCAACTTCTGATTCGATGTAGCAATCTAAAGTGTATTCTTTAGCTTCTCTCCTTTTTTATATGAAGAAGATGTGAGATTCTCAATTTGTTACCAAGCATTTAAGTATTTATTATGTGCCAGGAACTGCTTAGTGTGCTAAAACCTCTCATTCATTGGAAATGAGAACATGCAAATAACTCAAAACATAAAATTAGTCAGAAAACATTTTTTAAGTGCTGCTGTGTGCCAGGCATTGTGCTAAGTGCCAGGAATACAAAGAAAGATAAAAGACAAGGAACTCACAGTCTAATGGGGAGGGGCGGGGAGAACAACATATAAACATCAGTGTATAATATACAAACTAGCTATATGCAGGTTGAATTGGAACTAATACCATTAGAATTCAAAGAGATTAGAAAAGTTTTCCTGTGGAAGGTAGGATTTTATCTAGGACTTGAAAGAGAACTTAGGGGTTGGGGATGAAGAGAAAAAACATTTTGGAGCTATTATTTGGGTGAAGAACAACATGTAGATCAATGTCAGTGGACAGAGAATCAAGAAGACTAGAAAGATAGGGAGGAAACAAGTTGTGAAAGGCTTTGAATGCCAAACAGAATCTCATATTTGATTTTGGAGGTGCTAGGGAGCCATTGGAATTTATTGAATGGGCAAGAAGCCCTCTGATTTAGAAAGATCACTTTCACAGATGATAAGGGGGTGGACTGGAGCAAGGAGATCAGGCAACAGGCTTGGTCTGGATTTGAAGTAATGAGAACCTGCCCCAATATGGTGACAATTTCAGAGCAGAAAAGGAAGTTATGCAAGGGATATAACAAAGGTAAAAATCAATAGGCATTAGCAAAAGTATGGATGAGGGAGATGGGAGAGTGAGAAGTTGAAAAAGATCTAACTTAATAATATATAAAATAATAAGCTCATATGTTCTTATTATTTATGTAAATTGATAGACATTCTTTTCTTTCCTTCCTCCTTTCCTTCTTCCCTCTTTCCTTCCCTCAGTCCTTTCTTTCCTTTTTGGCAATCAGGGTTAAGTGACTTGCCCAGAGTTGCAAAACTAGCAGGTGTCTGAAGGCATATTTGAACTTTTGACTCCAGGACTCTGTCTACTGTACCACTTAACTGCCCGATAAAACATTTTTAAAATTGTGTAATGAGTTAATCAATTTTAGATATTCAATACAATTGTTTTTGCAAGAGTAGGGTTCAAAAGAGAAGTTAAAACTGAATAAATAATTATGTGCTTAGAAATGATAATTGAATCCATTTACTAAGATCAAAAAAGATCTGGTATTGAGAGAATAAAAACCTTTAGACAATACTTATGGTTAGTGGATGCCTTAGATGAACTTTCAGCAAAGTAAAGGGAGGGGGTGGTTAGGGAACCAGGATGCTTCAGTGTCAGGAAATCCTAAAAAGAAGACACAATATTCAGGAGAAGATGTGTTTATTCCAAAGACTTCACTAGAATGAAGAATGAAGTGGATTGAGAAAAGACCATTAGATCTAACAAGTAAGAGATCCTTAGTAACTTCAGAGAGCAGTTTCATTTGAATGAAGAGGTTGGATGCCAGATTACAGAGTTTATAAGAGAGAGGAAAGGTGAGGTAATGGAAACACTATAAGTTTTTTAAAGGTGTTTAGCCAAAAAAATGGAGGTGAGAGAGATAGAAAACAATAGCCAGGATGATCAGATCAAATGATGGTTTTTTTTGTTTTGTTTTGTTTTTTTAAGGAGAAGATTTGGGGTATTTGTAGGTAGCAGAGAAGTATTTGATAGATAAGAAAATATTGAAGGTTAGTAGGAATAACATAGGAGAAAATCTAGAAAAAAGAATGGGGTCAAGGGTACCTATAGCAAGGTTTTCTTGATAAGAAAGGATGTATTTTTCTTTATGTAAGACAGGGATGAAAGAGAAGCCTACAATCCTTCCTTCTCTAATAATTCTGAGATTTGGAGAATGGGCCTGTTTCTACCCAAGAAAGATATTGATTCTGCCTCTTCTAGAGACATTGAGCTGCAAGGGAAAGAGGAAAAGATGTTTTAATGGTAGGGAAAGAAAGGAAATAATAAAGATGGAGATGTAGAATCCCAGTCAACTAGTAATTATTTAGTAATTATCTTCTCTAACCTCAGTCACTAGATAACAAAAGGCAGTTGCTGTGGGGAGCCAAAGGCTGAAGATCTGATCTAGCCTCTTGCCATTTTCTCACAAGATAGCCTCAGAATTTGCACACCCCAAGGAGCATTATACTACTAAGAGACTTTCCTCTGTCTATCCTTAAGTGTCTTCCTCTAGGTCTACTGAGAGAACCAGTGTAGTGGCCTCAATGGATGAAGCTGACCATAGATGAGGCTGAAGCCTTTTGCTTTAAATAACATAAATGACAAATGTTTAAAACCATTATGTTAATTTGATAGTGATGGAAGTCAGTTCTAATGCTCCTTTGTTGAACTGAGTTTTCTTTGAGTGATCCTCCTAGAGGTATGGGTAATGATAGCTGTTAACTGTGATGCAACAGAGGCAAGGGAATATTGGTCACACAGCTGAGAGAAAACATGGTGGGTAGGTATGTGTATTAGATGGGGGACAGTGCTGGTCATAAGGTATGATTGATTCTTAGGAAGTTAGGAATTAAATTTCCAAATTCCTCATGCTTGAAGTTTTGCCCCTGTTTTTTCTTGCTTTGTTCTGATTATTTCTAAGAAGTGAGGTAACGATGCCTGTACAAGCTAGCTTATGAACTTTATTATGACAGTGACTTTGAAAATTTATGTGCTGGTGCTCAAAAATTATGAGAGGAAAGACTGATATATTTTCCACAAGGAAGACTCTTTAAAATTTTTTTCTCTTGTAAACTAAATTTACTTGAATTACATTGTTTTCATTAAAAAGTAGTTTTTTTTTCTTTTTAAGCACATGTAGGCAATTAAATGAAAACAAACCTATCATAATGGTTAGATAGAGAGCATATGTGGATTCAGGAAAATCTAGGTCCAAATCTTGTCTCTGGCATATATTGGCAGAGTTAACCTCTCAATGCCCTAGATAACTCTCTAAGCCTGTAAGTCATAAACTAATGTCAGCTTAACTATCTCCCACTGATAAAATCACAAGTATGAATGAAAGAACTAATGCAGAAAAAAAGGTCTGATTTCATAATCTTACAAACTGGAATATATCTTTTACTTCTAATTTTGGTATTTTTTAAATATAAAATGTCAAATATCTATATGGCATGAATTTCCTGATGTTTTAGGGAATAGGTTAACTATTCAATAGTGCACAAGAATGTAGCAATCCTGAGAATACACATTTAGCTTAATATTTAGCACTGGTCTAAAGATAGCACTCTCTTAAAATAGTAGAAATTAAAATTCTTCAATATTTTGCAAAGTGTTAACTTTTCCAACAGATCATAACTTTAAAATTATTCTTATTTTGGGTATCTACAGGGCCTGTGTAGGTAGACATCATTCCTGTTCAATTTATAATTCATGAAGTCCTGCCTAATTACCTTTTTTAAAAGCTAGAATAAAAATTTCAGACATCTCCTATTTCACTTCCAAATTATTCTAATTCTTGGTTAAAAATATTAATTTTATTTAATGTAATTCGGGCTTTATTCACATAAAAAGAATATAATTTTAAAAACCTTATTTTGATTTAAACTGTAGTAGGAACTTATATTTAAAAAAAAAAAAAACCAGAATATAAACTCAGAATATAAACTGCCTGATAATATAAATGAATTTCGTTATATAATTATAATGAATTATAAATGAATCTCATTAAATTAGACTTCACTTTCAGATAGGGTTCTTTCTGATAGGGGTTGGTATATTATGGTGTAGTAGAAAATCCATGGAGTGAGGAGATTCATATATTTATTGCTTTGTTCAGATTATTTTTTTTTCCCTCAGAATTTTGTCATGTGTAAAAAATGAGGGGATTAAATTCTGTGGTTCTAAAATTTCTTTCAAATCACCTAGCTTATGGTCTATATTTGTGCTATGAAAATTACCTTTGTAAGTTACATTACTTTTAAGGACTTGGATGAGGGGGATTGAGTACTGTCTATTGCATATGATAGTGACATTAGGAAATGTGGTGGGTTTTTTTTTTTTTTTTCTTGTTTAGGTGACTTTTGCTTATCTAATAATTTATGGTTCACAAGGGAGTTGACTAAGGCTATATTCCACCCATGGAATAGAACAGAACAAAATAACTGAATAGTACAAGAAGGAACACTTTCAGAGCATACAGATGAGATAAATAACATGTAAATATAGGCCAATATTATTTATACTATTGTTTTAATATGCTAAAAGAAAATCCATTAGATAATATTTAGCTAGCCTAGTTCTAGCTCCTTGAAAATAATTACTTCTTTTGAAATATTTTAATAATTAGTTTTTTACTAATTTAGACATGCTAGTCAATATAAATTTATAAAATATATTTTGTAATCTGAATTGTTAAACAGGTGACTTAAATATTTTAATGCTATTATTAACTGATAAGTAGTATACAAAAAAGTTTTTTGGAATAATATTGTTTCTAACAGCAATTAAATCATGAGTTCCCTCATTAGATTGTGAGCTCCTAGGGTGTAAGAACTGTTTTTTTGCTCTGTTATTTTGGGGTGGGGTGCAGAGAGTATCCCAAATGATTGACACAGTGCCTGAGCACAGAGCAGGTACTTAATACATGCTTATTGACTGATTGAAGATGGGCCTTAGATTTTTCTATAAAATATGAGGTTGGATCTGATAATATGATCTATTAATATCTATTTCAATTCATTAAGCATTTATTAAGTGCTTTACTATGTTCTAATTGTGGGGATAAAAATGCAAAAACAAGACAACCTCTGTCTTCAAGGAATTTATACTCTATTTAGTAATATAATACATATAGTGGTAGTCTTTCATGCCAGGGAAGGGAGCTTTGACCTCTAAGCCAGGGATTTTAAGTCAGACCTGCGTAAATGTTTAAAGATAAGTATAAATGCATATACATATATATGTGTATGTGTATATGTATAAAAAAAACCCCTATCAATATAATTGTTTTTCTTGTTAATCATATATTTTATTCATTTAATCTGAGAAGGGATCAATTGACTTCATGGATGTGGGTGAGATAAAAAAAAAATTTAAGAACCTCTGGTTTAGGCAGGCACAGGGATTATAAAAAGACCCTTAGGTCAATAGATTGTCATGCCTTTTGCAATCACAACAATAATACCAATTTGTTCTCTAGTCTTTCTTCCAGTCTCATCTTAAATCTCACCTAGTTTAAGAAATCTTTACTGATCTTTAGTATCAGAATGGGTAAGATCAGCACCATGATCACATTAGTGTTTGTACTTTGGTTGACTCACCAGGGCATGTGATCTGAATTTTAGGCTTGCAAACTCAGAAAGTCAGTTTTTTTCAGCTTATCCAAAGATTAATTATGTCCTGTCATACTAATCAAAATTTAAAATAAGCAAAGAACTAAAATAAGTTAGATTGACAGTTTATTTTATGTTATACTTTCTTCCAAATAGAAACCTCTTGAGAGAGTGGAAAGAAAACTTAATTTATCATGAACCAAATCCTTTTTTGATCCTCAGAGAAACATAGCTGTGCTTTTTAATACAAATCTCACTTCTGCTACTTATTTTCTTTGTCACTGAACTTTTTTGGAACTAAATTTGTTCATCTTATAGATGAGAGGTGTTGGGTATCAGAGATTTGGACTAGATCTATTCTCATGGCCCTTGTAACTTGAAATCCTGCAATCATTTGGTTGATCATGTCTTTTAAAAAAAAGAGAAAAAAAGAAGAGGAAAAAAACCTCATCTAGATATATTGCCAGTACTGGAGAGATCAATTGAGAATCACCATGGAATTCAGATACAGGGAGATGGGTTGCTCAAAGTGTCACACTGAAAGAAGAGGGCAGTGTCAACATTTGAAGCGACATTAATTAGATCATGGCAGGAAGACTGAAGCAGTATTCCCAAAAAATAAGTCTAAAGTTCAGGTAAGTGAGGTTCAGTTCAGGATAGAACAGGAACCTAAGGATGACTAACAGCAAGAACCAAAATTGGAACCGAAACTTTCCTATGAGAAAAAACTGGCAAGATCAGATCAGAAAAAAATTCTAAGTATAGTAGCAGCCATAATTTGTATGTTATGAGTATGTTATGGCTGTCAACAAGTGTTTATTAAGCACCTACCCTGTACCAAGCCTTTTATTTAAACACAGGGGATGCAAAGAAAGGCAAAAGATAGTTCTAGCTCTCAAGGAGCTCATAGTCTAATACACTGTAGCAAAATTCTGTCCTAGGCAATAATTCATTAAGTTGTCTTTTTTTTTTTTTATTAAAGTTTTTATTTACAAAACATATGCATGGGTAATTTTTCAACATTGATCCTTGCAAAATCTATTGTTCCAAATGTTCTCTTTTCCCCCACCCCCTTCCCTAGATGGCAGGTAGTCCAATACATGTTAAATATGTTAAAATATATGTTAAATCCAATATACGTATACATATTCGTACAGTTATCTTGCTGCACAAGAAAAATCGGATTAAGAAGGAAAAAAAAAAAAAAACCTGAGAAAGAAAACAAAATGCCAGCAAACAACAACAGAGAGAGTGAGAATGCTACGTTGTGGTCCACACTCAGTTCCCACAGTCCTCTCTCTGGCTGTAGATGACTCTCTTCTTCAATGAATAATTGAAACTGATCTATATCATCTCATTGTTGAAGAGAGCCATGTCCATCAGAATTGATCATTGTATATAGTCTTGTTGTTGCCATGTATAATGATCTCCTGGTTCTGCTCATTTCACTTAGCATCAATAAGTTGTCTTTATGGCAAAAGATTTAATCTCAACACTGATTGTTTTGTTGTTAATTGTTTTGTTGATTAGTTGTTTCCAACTCTTTCTAACCTATGTGAGTTTTCTTGGCAAGGATACTGAAGTGATTTGTCATTTTCTTCTTCTGCTCATTTTACAGATTAGGAATTGAAGCAGACAGGGTTAAGTGAATTGCCCAGGTCACACAGTTCAAGTCAAATTTTAATTCACTGTCTCCTCCCAAGGCCAACAGTCTATCCACTGTACCATTTAGTTTCGCCTACTTGCTTTAGGGTAAAGTGTGTGTACCCTTTTTGCTCAGATAGCCAGATGTCATTTCTGCCCTTCCATTTGTTAGAGAGTTAAGGAGGAGAGGAAAGAGGGGAGGCTATTGGTGGTTATTTATACTTAACTGATTTTTTTTCTTTGTTATTTGTTCTTAACTGATTTTTTTTTCTTTGTTATGGTTGGAGGTATGATATATCCAGAAATAACTGGAACATAAAAAGAAATAATCAATAAAACTTTTTAAAAGCTAAAGATTTTCCAGAGTAAGAAATGGGGAATGTTGTAAAGGACATTTGAATAACATTATTGAAGAACATATTTCTGAGAGTTCAGAAATGTGGATAATTAGGTGCCCTGAGTCTTAACAGTCTAGGAGATGTCAGTTTCAGAGGGTTAAAATGCTCTCAGTAATGAAATTCTGATGATGTAAATATAAATGAGGCAGATAAGGGAGAAAAGAGAGCATTATCTAAAAAGGCTGTGAGAGGGTGTGTTGCAAATGGTAGACATTTACCAAATACTTGTGCATTAGGAATTCATCTTTAAAAGTATAAGCAAAGGCAAGTACAACCCTGATAATGAATGAAATTTGATGAATATGATAAATAAAACTTGTGATCTTGTAAGAAAAATATTAGAAAGGCTAAAATGCTCTGAAATCTCTTCGCGCATGTAAAAGATAAAAACCATTGCCAGAAGAAAGATGATCAGAAAGACTACAAAATGGGGCAGATAGGGCAGTGATAATGAATGACCACTAGATGGTGCAGTGGATAGAATTCTGGGCCTGGAGGGTGGCCTCAAGTTTCATCTGTAAAATGAGCGGGAGGAAAAAATCCTCAATGGGATCATGAGAAGTAGACACAACTGAAAGGACTGATTAAAACTATAAATGGACAATAGAAAGTGGAACGAACAGTTTTTTGTAAATCCCTGTAGAACAGAAATGATTGGTAGGGAATTAAAACCCAATATAAATAATAAGATCTCAGGAAGTTCAAATCATCAGGTTTAGATGAATTGGAGAGTGGCAAATAGTTTAAAGAGCAATGGATTTGAAGACCAGCTAGGACCAAGTCCTAGCTCTGTTCCTTAAACCATGTGTGATCTTCTTTAGTCACTTACCTTTTCTAGTCCTCAGTCTTCTTAACTGTAAATGACATGGTTGTACTAGATAATCTCCAGCGATCTGTTCTACCCTAACTCCCATGATTCCATAGCCCAGGCTTCTTACAGATGTGATTGCTGAACAGTTGTCATTGAGCTTTGAAAAATTGGGAATAGAAGAGCCATAATAGTAGAGAAAGATAAACAATCCTGAATTTCAAAAATGGGAAGAGAATGAATGCTTTAATTCTCTAAGAAAAGTAAGCTTTACTTTACGTGTCAAAAAGTCTAGAATATATCATTAAAGTTGATTCAAAACTGATTGTACAGTTGGATCCAAAGATCTGTGATTCATATGGAACACTACTAATCTAGAGGAATGTCTCAAGTAGAGTTCTATGCTTAGCTTTGTGCTAAGTATTTTTTGAGTTTAAATCTGTTTTCAGACACTTATTAGCTGTATGATACTGCACAAGTCCTTTAATTTGTGTCTTTCTCACTTTCCTCATTGGCAAAATGGTGATTATAATAGCACCCACTTTCTAGGTTTATTATTATTAGGTTTATTATTATTTAGGTTTATTAGGTTTATTGTCATGAGAATAAAATTAAATAAAATTTGTAGAATACTTTGCAAACCTTAAAATGTTTTGTCAATACCAGATATTTTTGTGTGTGCACCTAAAGCATGGATATAAATGACATGTTTATTAAACATGGGTATAATTTAAAACTGGCATTTAGAAGTACAGTATTGTTCTGTAAAACAAGACTAAACTGATGGCTTCTAGCTAATAAAAAATGTAATAAGGTTAAATGTAAAATTTTATACTTGGGTTTAAAAAAATCAGTTGTACAGCTATGCAGGAGGTAAGGGTGCCTTGTTAATAAAATATGTGGAAAAGATCTGGGTGTTTTAATTAGCCTAAAAGAAAGCTCAGTATGAGTCATCATTGTGACAAGGCAACTTAAAAAGGTTAACCTTAGGTTTCATTTATAAAGGGACAGTGTTCAAAATTGTGAACAGCTTTCTCAAGATGATAGTCCCATTGTACCTGTGCCTGAGAAGGATCTAGGAGAATAAATTTAGGACTATAAAAAATGTTAGAATACTCATCTTATAAATGAGGAAACTGAAAGAGAGATCAAGTGAGTTGCCCATGATCATAAACTGATAGCAGAAGCATGATCCCTGGTAGAATCCAGATCTTTCTAACTCAGAAGTTCAGAATTAACCACTTTACCATGCATCCTCTCAAAGGACAATTTAGCAGTCTTTTGAATTTTTGAGTATAGGGCATGTAAAAGAAGGATTAAACTTGTTTTGCTTGACCCCAGAAGTCAGAACTAGGAATCTGAAGTTGTTGAATGTAAGTTGCAGAAAGGAACATTTCAATGAAATATAATGGGAAAAAAGCCAACTTTTAAGTGATTGATGTTGTCCAAAAGTGGAATAAGCTTCCTCAAAAGAGATGAGTCTTCTGGAGGGCTCGAGGAGGAGACTTATATGACTTCTGTTGAGGTTATTTAAAGAGATTTTTATTTGACTAGATGAATTCAGAGAGAATTCGTCTCAACTTAAAAGATTCTATCATTAAAGAAAATACTTGTATGCCATGCGGCTTGATAATACTTAGGATTCCCGTTGTATTTTGCCTGCAAACATTGTAAGTTGTCCCTCAAAGCATAACAGGCACAGTTTGAGATCAGATTGTTATATTTTTAAAATTAATTTTATTTGGAAAAAACAGAATAAGAAAAACAGAAAAGGAATACAAAACAAACAAATAAAAGAACATTGTCAAGTGCCCATCAAAACATCAGGGAGGATACAAAATATATAATTACAAATTACCACATCAAGAAAGTATACATACTGATAGAAGAAATTATATTCATGAATGTCCTGTTTTTTCCTTTACTTTCTTGTAAATTGCTTTTTTATTCTCTGCTGTGTTCCTTATTTACTTTATTATTTTTCCCCACTTTCATCCTCCACCCTACCCCCAAGCAAGCTATAAAGAAAAGCAGATTGTTATTTGAACTCTATGTTGATATGTACGTGGAAATGAGTTACCTAACAGCAACCCAAAAATAAATTTGGAGTTTAATTAATCCAGATTCAGCCCAAAGTAGTCATAAGCAGTAAAGTAATTGAAAATAATCCAGATGAGGGACCAACATTCAAAGGGATAGTTTTCAGTTAGAAAAGAATTAGAGTGAGAGTGGAATTCAAATCAGGAGGAAGGAGGTGTTATTACCTTTCCCAAAATGAAGATATTCAATTTGTTTGCACTTGCTTCCATTTGGAGACAAAATGACAAAGTCCTGCTTTGTCTGAATAAGAAATTTTAACTTTTTTGTGCCCTGGACAATTCTCTAAAACTCTACAGATAACAGATGTACAGTTTCTAAACTGTATCCAGTAATTCTCTAAATAAAACACTTCTCTATATAAAATCATAAATTTGAGCTAAATGAAAAATTTCCCCTTAACCATTTACATATTAGAAACAAAAATTTGGGGGAAAGATCATATTGTGTGGTTTTTTTACTCCTCCATTCGTCCAAATCCCCATAACTCTTTAGAAACAGAGGGTGTTAAACTGCTGGCAACCAAATTCACTTGATCCTTCTTTCTTCATGGTTTCCTTGATGAACTCTACTTTTTCTACTGTTTTTTTTTTTTAACTTCTTTCCACAGACTGCTTAAAGAGACTTAAACCTTTTTTTAATTGCCTGTCTCTTCCAACACTTTAAGTGAATTTGAACATAATATTTAAAATTTTTTTAATGAAGTTTTTAAAAATAAAGTTTTGCTGTGGTTATCTTACATTATTTAACTTCACACAGCAATCTTAGTATGGACATAAATTTTGCATTTATTCTGGAAGATAGAAATGCTTTATGAATTAGATGAATTTTTAAAAGTTAAGGACTGGGGTTCTCAAAAACTGAAAAAGAGTTGCTGAATTTAAACTTATAAGATTTTTCAGCTCCAGACCTGTAATCCTTTATACTTAGAAGATATTTTCTTCATAACATCCCCTTTATAGATGAGGAGACTTAAAGTGCTTCAGTTCAAAATATAATTTAGTGCCTACTGTATACAAGTCATTGTGCTCTTTGTTGGAATACAAAAACAGATCTTGCCATAAGCTTATATTCTATTGGGATGATACAATATGTTCATAAGTAAGTAAATACAAAATACATACTAAGCAATATGAAATAATTTCAAGAAGAAAATAGTACTAACAGCTAAAGATAAAAGATCTTGTGTAGGAGATAGTACTTGAACTATGCTTTAGAGGAAGCTAAGTATTCTATCATGTGCAAGGAGTTTCTTCAGGATGTGGAGGCCATCTTGTACAAAGCTTCAGAAATGGGAGACAGGTGGAATATTGCCTGCAAGAAAAAGGTAGCAAGCTGATTTGACCTCATAAATAATGCATAAGGGGGAGTGATTGATAAAAGAGTGGTGGGAGTCTGATTGTAGAGGCCTTTCATGCTAAGCCAGAGATAATTGTATTTTGTCCTAGAGACAACAGGGAAACATTGAAGATAGGTGGGAGGAGGAGGGGACATGGGATGGCATTATGGTCAGATCAGAATTTTAGGAACATCAGTTGGCAGTTATGTGGAGGATGACTGGAGGTAGACCAGTTATGAAGCTATTATACTCATCTGATAGAAATCCTGGACTAGAATAAGATAAAAAGTTTTATAAATGACAAGAAAGGGTAGATATAAAAATTAAAAGAGGTAGAATTTGTAAGACTTAGTAACTGATTGGATATGGGAGTTGAAGGATAGGGGGAGGATCAAGGAAGACTCTTAAGGTTGTAGTACTTGGGAAAGATAGTAATATTAGTTAATCATCTAGCATTTATTAAGTGCCTAAAATGTGCCAGCCACTGTGCTAAATGCCGGGGATACAAAGGAAGGCCATATACACACAAAACAGTTCTTTCCTCCAAGGGACTCATAGTTTAATGTGAGAAACAACATGCAAACAGCTATATACAAACTAGTATACTTAGGATAAATGGATTAATTAGGAGTAGTCTCATAGGGAAGGTGCCAAGATTAAGGAAGACTGGGAAGGGCTTTTTTTGTAGAGAAGGTGTGACTTTAGCTGAGATGTTAGAGCAGCTAGGGAAGCCAGATGACAGAGATAAAGAGGGAGAGTGTTCTAGACATGGGAGTTCAAATGATTGGAGTCAGGAGATGGAGTATCAAGGAAGTAGGCCAGTGTCACTGGATTACAAAATATATTGAAGGGGGAATAAAGCACAATAAGCAGCCAGGAAAGGTAGGAAGGGGTCAGATGATATATAAAGGGCTTTAAAAAACAAAGAGGATTTTATATTTGATCTTAGAAGTGATAGGAAACCACAGGAGTTTATTGAATGTCTGTGCTTTAAGATGATCAATTTGACAACTGAGTTGAAGAGGATTGAAGTGGGAGAGACTTTAGGCCCTCAGCAGACATACAATATTCTAGGCCTTAGATCATGAAGAGGGTCTGTACTAGGGTAGTTGCAATGCCAGAGGAGAAAAGGAATGATATACAAGAGATGTTATGAAAATAGACATGGCAGCTTTAACAACTGATTGGCTCTAGGGTGGTGGGAAAGAATGAGGAGTGAAAGATGACATCTTTCTCTTGAGGGCCTAGGGAAAATTCTGAAGGGTAGGTTTGGAGAAAATACGAGTTTGATTTTAGATTTTTGAGACATATCTGGGACATGTAGGTAGAGATGTTAACCAAGTATTTGGTAATATCGGATTAATTTTCAAGAAAGAGATTGGGCCTGGACTTGTTAGATTTGTGAATTTCTTACATAGGGATGAGAGTAGATATCAACAAAGGAGCAATTATAGACAGAAGAGGCCCCAACATAACTTGGGGGGAAGGCATCATACTTGGTAAGTCAGAGGAGGAGGATAAATCAGGACAGGTCAGATAGGTAGACAGAAAAAACATCATGAAAGCCCGGGGAGAAGAGGATATACTTAAGTGGTCACAGATGCAGCCACTGTGCAACTTGTCCAGGGTCATCCTGACTACAAAGCAAAGGCTTCCCCCTACCCCCTTTTCATTTAACCAGACTGCCTATGTTTTCTTATATGGTTGATAAACAGATTTTTTTTTTTCCTTTCCCTTTAAGTTGGGTTTGAAGATTATGGGCCAGATTGTGATAGCATGAGGATAACTGCCTTCTTGGACATTCCGGGACAAGATAATTTGACTCCACTAGCTCGATTGGAAAAGTATGCCTTTAGTGATAACATCTTTAACCGGTAAGAATCTCTCTGGAAAGGGAGATTGGGAGTGTATGCAGGGGAAAATTCATTTTTTTTCATTTTATTGTGTTTGGTTTCTCCTTTACACACTTTCATTTAATTGTATATTTTCTTGTGCTTGTTCTTTACTTAATTACCTAATAAGATAGGAAATAAAAAGTGGCTGAATTTCATGGTGTTTAGATGGTTAAAATTATTAAATGAATTTAAGTATTTAGAAAAATAGATTGTTTAATTGAGATTGAAGTATCTTTTTTAAAATGGTATTTATTCTTTCCTTTTACTTTCATTTACTTGATAAACATTTATGTCAGAATGATCTTTTGTCTATTTATGGTGTTGAGCTGTTACATTTCTTCCTTAGACAGATTATTGCTAGAGGACTGTTGGATGTCTTCCGAGATTTCAGTAATAATGAGGAAGATTTCTTGACTGTCATGGAGATAGTGGTCAGACTGTCAGAAGATGCAGGTTTGTGAAATAATTTATATACATTTTCAAGTTACTTGAAATTTTGGACTAGCTAACTAGATTAACTAAAATTGTCATTTTGAAAATTGTACTTATTAGTTTTAAATTATTCAGAACCTTCAAGTGATCATTAATTAGACTTTGAAAACTAGAATCATAGGATCATTGAACAAGAGCTGGAAAGGATCTTATAGAATAACTATGCCAACTCTCCTCATTTTTATAAGTGAGGAAACTGAGGCCCAGGGAGGTTGTGATTTGACCTTACTTTCTTCCCATTAATTAATTTCAAAAATAATACTGAGGACCTTATCTGAATTTGACTAAGTACTGATTTTCAGAAAATAGTAAATGATGATATTGCTGTTTGCCAAGGTACATACAGGTTTTATTTGTTTAGTTTGTTCATTTGTTGATGGATTTGCTAAATTGTTACCAAGCAATAAAGGATACAAAACAAAGTACAATGCCTATTGGACATGATTTTTATGGTTTACCATTTTGTCTGATCTGTGACATTTGAAGGTAAATCTTAAGTGGAATTTTCATCTTCTTTTCCAAATCCCATGTATATCATATAAAGAAAATGGACTCTGTCTATCTGCTTATTAATACATGTCAATCAATTTTTAACATTTCCAAATGAGTCATTTTGGGAAAGAAAAATCAGAACAAAGGAGAAAAACCACAAAAAAAAACAACATAGTGAAAATTAGGCTTCGATTCACATTTAGTTCTTTCTCTGGATGCAAATGGCATTTTCCAACCAATGTCTATTCGAATTGTCTTGGATCTCATTGTATTACTGAGAAGAGCTAAGTGTGTCATAGTTAATTATCACACAGTTTTGCTGTTACTGTATATAATATTTTCCTGGTTCTGCTCATTTTACTTAGCAGCAGTTTACTTTCCAGGATTTTCTGAAGTCAGCCTGTTGATTATTTCTTATAGAACAATAATATTATATTCCATTCATATATCATAACTTATTCAGCCATTCCCCAGTTGATGGGCATCCCCTCAGTTTCCAGTTTTTTGCTACTACAAAAAGGGCCGCTACAAACATTCTTGCAAATGTGGGACTTTTTCCCTTTTTCATGATCTTTGAGATATAGACCCAGTAGTGACACTGCTAGATCAAAGAGCATGCACAGTTTAAATGCCCTTTGGGCATAGTTCCAAATTGCTGTTCAGAACGACTAGATCATTTCACAACTCCACAGCAGTGCATTAATGTCCTAGTTTCCCATATTTTCTCCAGCATTTATCGTTATCTTTTCTTGTCATCTTTAGGATAATGAATTCTATATAGAAAGAATTTTTTATTAACTCTATATGATTTGGTTTTATTCCCTGAAAAGTCATCAAAATATCAAGTATTTTGAAATAATGTCTATATCTGTTTTATCTATGATATCTATGTATCTCTCTTATTTCTGTAGATATACAACATGCATGCACACACATGATATTTATCTCTTGGAATCAGGATCCTGCTTCATAATTTGATCATTTTGCCTTGAAACATTCAAATATTCTAAAATAATCTTTTTTGAATGCTTCAAGGATCTGTGGATATTCCTTTTTTTAATTTATGTTAAATAATTTCTCCTTGACTTAGTTTCTAGGTCTTACTAGATTGCTCTGACCAAAAACATTCTATCTATGACCAGCTAAGTAGTGAACCTCAGTTTTGCTCTGCTGATTTTCAGGCAATATAGTAAGTCTGTAAGCTTTTTTCAGCTTGCACTGATAAAACATTTGAGAATCTCCAAGGTCATTTTCATGCCATAGTAACTCAGAGGAATAGGACCTGCGGGGGGGAAAAATATTTATTAAGTGCTAGTCATGTGCCAAGCAAGCAAGATAGCTTTGTATTTGCTCCTCAAGGAGTTTATCTACACTGAGGTTATATAGTATTCAGAAATACATAAATCCTATATGTGTGTTCACTTGTGTGTGTGTATATAAATGTACACACACAAACACATATAGAAAATAAATACAAAGCAATGGGAGGAGGGAATACTAAAAAGCAGGGGAGTAGGAGTCAGGAAGGCCCTCATGAAGGAAGGGACTTTTGATCTGAGTCTTGAATGGAGAGAGAATTAAGGGTTAGTAGAGATGAAAATAAGAAGTAACTTCCTGTTGCTGAACAAATATACATGCCTATTTCCCTTTATCATATGCTTCTGCAGAAAGTTTTCCAGTGTCCTGGTTCTTGTTAGCTCCTGAGTTTGCATAAGTTTATTCTCGAGATTTTTTTTTTTAGGTCATCTGCAAGCATGTGCAATTTCTGTGTGCCTTTCCTCCAAGGCAGGAGTTTCCCAGTGTTGGCAAGCAAAGACTGTGAACACAAGCTTCTTTTTTTGCTTAGAATCAGACCTATTTTATGCTATTTTGTCTTCCGAGTAGAAAAAGTAAAAAGGAAATGAAAAATCAAAAAATCAAGATTGTTACCTTGACTTAGTGATGGGGTTGTTGGTGTCAGCATTTGTTCAGTAAGAGGATAGTAGACATGCCTATTGTCACCGAGATTAAGGTTTATGTTTTATAATTTCATCAGGTTGATTGGAAAAATCATCAAATTGAGTTTTAGAACTCTCTTGGTTAATCCCTCTTACAAGACTTCCCCCATTTAAATATTTGGAGCCCAGCAAATCCATTTTGGTTCTTTGGAGCACGTTGGTCCATAGTCCCAATTTTAGATATACATTTAAAAGATTTAATTTGATAGCTTAAAACTTTAAAATGGATTTTCTTTTAAATTAGTTACTATTTATGAGGCTTTTACGATGAATAGAATTGTAAAAATAACAGATTAATAAATTATAGGAAGATATGTTTTATGATTAATATATATTCTCATAGGAAATGTATAACAACCTATAGATCTTACAGAGGTAGTCAGTTGTAATGTTTTTTGCATGTTGTTCCAGTATCTTGCATATTGTCCAGTTTGATATATTTATGCTTTGAAACCTTCACTTAGCTTTTGTCTTTCACTAGCATAAATATAAATAAATTATTTTCAACTACAATGTTTTGGATTTTTTTGATGAAGTATTGCAGGAAAAATTAGAAGTTTTAAATCTTTACTATATCCAGATCTTATTTTATTCTCTTCTTCCCCCTCCCTCAAAGCATTTGGGGTTAAATGACTTGCCCAGGGTCACACAGCTAATAAATATTAAATTTCAAAGATAGGATATGAACTCAGGTCTTTCTGAGTCCAGGGCCTGAATCCACTGAGCCATTTAGGTTTGCTCTTGTTTTATTCTAAATATAAGTTCTTTTTGTTTGTTTGTTTCATTGTCACAGAACCTACAGTACGGACAGAGCTGATGGAACAAATACCTCCCATTGCCATTTTTTTGCAAGAAAACCGACCAAATTTTCCATTGGCCTTCTCTGAATATCTTATGCCCATTGTTGTGCGATATCTCACGGATCCAAACAACCAGGTTTGAAAAATTTTGAGTCTTTTTGTCCAATTTTTTGTGGTGAGCAAAATTGTTCTTATTTAATTATACTAAATTCTTTGAGAAGAGTTGTGCCTTGTGTTTTCCAGTATAGTAGCTGTTACCCTTTTTGTGTTAAGTGTTAAGTGACTAAAGAAATAGTCATTCCATTTATTCAGGATCCTTCTAATTATTTCACAAAATAGATGTTTTTAATAGGTTCCTTCTAACCTGTATTACACACATGTATACATCTCCATGTCTAGGAAAACATCTTGATCTACAGTTTCTTCTTCTTTCTTCCTGTGTTTTGAACCCATTACTTTTATTCTTCCTTCACCCATTCATTCTTTAACTTTGTCATCTGTCTTCTGTCCTCACAATTCTATTGAAACCCTCAAAATTGTGTTGATTTGAGGAGGGATTTAGTTGCTATATTGTAAAGAGTCAAATCATACTGAGAAATTGGGAGCTCATGAGGATTTTGAGTTACTATGCCCAATCCCTTTATTTTACAGATTCATTGATCCTTTGTGCTCTTTTTCAAATTTGAGATTACTGACCATCTTTTTCTTTCTTTTTTTCTTGGCCTCTATGACATGTATTTCTGCTCTTTACTGCTCTTTCCTGGCATCTTTTTCTCCTTATTCTCTTAACTGTATCCTAAGGCGAAGCTCTCTCTTTTAACTTTTAAAGTGTTCTTTCTTTTGGAGAACTTATTAACCTCCATTTCCTTAATTCTCTTCTCTATTCTCACATTACCAGACCCAACTCTTCTCCTGAGGTCTAGTTGGACATCTCCAAATTCCTATAAGATACTTCTACCTTGATGTCCTGTCAGTATCTCATCTTTAAATTAACACCAAATGAATTGCTTTTTTCCCTGAAAAATTCTAATTTCCCCATTTCTGTTAAATTTCAATTGGGCTTAAAACCTTGAAGTTAACTTTGATCCTCTTTCTCTCACCACCCCATATTGTATGGTTACCAGTGTCACTTGTCACCCCTTCTAATATCTTTTATTCTCTCTCTTTCTGTTCTGGAAAACCATCATCACTTCACACCAGGATTTATTGCAGTAGCTTTCTAATTAATCTCCTTGTCTTTAATCCTCTGCCTTCTCTAGTCCATCCTAAACACAGCTCTTGAAATCATCTTAAAATCCCACTTTGATTATGTAGCTTTTTTGTTTAAATTTTTGATATATGTGACCTCAGTGCCATGAATGCAAAGCTTAGATTGATAAGTAATATAGAGATTAGGAATACACATTTATCTCAGTTTTACTTAAATCTTTTTATATTTTCAACTTGTTTTCCCATTTCTTTGGGGAGGGATTAATTTCTTTTAAGTTTGTTTTTATCTAATGTGTAAAGTATCATTATATATTTGTTTTTATTTTTCTAAAACTTTTTATGTTTCAGATTTTATGGGGTCTAAGCTCATTCATTCTATAGCCTTCATGATTTTACAACTTAATCATTTTTCACTTCTTTTATTTGTCCCTTTCCACCCCCAGTTTTATATTTCCAATTTAAAGAGACCTGGTTTGGAATTTTTTGTTTGTTTTCATTTTGATTTGGTCAGTTTCCATATGGAAATTGCTTCTTTGCCTTAGTCCTTTTAATTATCCTTCTCTGGCCATGTTCTAATTTCAGTATATTTTTTTTGAACTGCAGCAACTAGAGCTCTATATTTGGTGTGAATAGAAGGTTAGAATGCTAATCTAGTATTTTTTATAACTTTATATGTCTAAGGAGAAGAAAACCTTTTTTTGAAACAATTTTCCACCCACTCCCCTCTCCCCCCTTTTTATTTTTTTAAACTATTCTAGGTTAGGAAATCAAGTCAGGAAGTACTGTTAATTCTATTGGAACAGGATCTAATTTTTCAAAATGATATTGAAAACAAAGTCTGCCCAATACTACTGGACCTATCTGCTCCAGACAGTGATGATGAATACAAAGCAGAAGCTGTGAATGTAAGTAAATCCTGATCACATATTTATATGGTAACATATAAATATTCATTTGATATGTTTATATGGTAATTTGTGTAAAGAGACTTTCACAGTCTGAAGTATTTTTTTCCTTAATTAATATTTATCAAATTTTCAACAAGTGACATTCCACAATTTTTAATTTTATTATTAAAAATTAGCATTTTATTATCGAATATCATTTTTTGGTTTGTTTTTAGTTTTAGTTTTTTGTTTTGTTTTGTTCTTTTGTGGCACTAGCTTCTTTGTAAGGATCCTCAATCTGTTTGTGAGAAAAAAAAATTTATTCATTGCCCTAGAATCTTGAATTTATGTTGGAGGATAGGGTTCCTAATAGTAACGTTCTTGAATGGAGGGGGGAAATGGGCTGCTACCAACTATGTTGACATCTGTACCAAGAATGACAAGAAAGCTTGGAAAGAGGAGGCAAAGTGTAGCATTAGTCATTTAAAAGCCTACCATGATAAAGTCTCATGTTCTGCTAATAAATTCTGTAGTTCCTTTGACTTGTATATTAATGGTGTTTAAATCAATTATAGAAATAAAGCCAAAGAATAAATCTTATAAAATGTCTATATCTTGTGAGAAAAAGTTCAGAGTATTGATTATCAAACTCCATATTAATGCGTTAACTATATAGCCTTTGAAAAGATAAGAATGATATAAATTTGAATAATCATGTTATCATAGTTATTGAAATATAATTACTATTTAAATTAAGTGTTATGATATTGTCACTTGTAATCGATAAAGAGGGAGGTCTTTGTTTTCTATATTTGCAATGTAAGTGATACTTTCTTGAAGAAGCTAGCCATGGTTTTAGAATTATTCTTGAAAAACTGAAGAAAGCCTTATTTATGAGTTTAGTAAGATACAAAGAAGAAAAATCTTTATCAGATTTGAAGGGGCCAAATTGGAAAAGAGAATTTTGTTCAAGATTCTAAAATATAATGTATCATAGAACAACAGCTTTCCTAAAATTTTGCATGTGATTAAAATACAATACAGCATCAGAATACTTGGCATGCATATATATCCTTTATGTTCGTTTTCTTGAACTATGAGATTAAGGATTGTTTTTTTTTTTTTTGACAAATTTATAATTGTCACATTATATTTGTATATTCCATAAGTTTATAAAAAAAAAGTTTCAAGGAAATGTGATTATTAAGTTTAAATTCTCAGGTATCCTAGAGATCCCTTTAGTGCTTTTTAAAAGCCATTAATTACTTTGAGTCTTTAAAACAAAATTGGGTATTAACATTTAGTAAGAGTATTTGGCATATATCCAATAAAACTTAGCCATTTAACTTTCTCTTCTGGGAGTCAGGCAGGTTTCTAGGATAACATGTGATAATGAGATATGTCTTACCATGAAGACTAATATAATAAAAAGTAAGCCTCATGGCATTTTCACTATTTTGTCTGATTGCCAAATAGCACATTATCCTCAATAAAATTCTTCTTGTTTTTTTAACACACAAGTATTGAAAATAACATAATGAGCTTGTAATAATATTCTTTACAGGAATCATTCATTATATAATTAACTTATATATTGTTTTGCTTGGTAAAAATAATATAATTTTAACTTATCTATATGTACAAGTCTGTTGTACATGTGTACATGATTGAAATTCATGTAAAATCCTTTTAATAGTAAGCATATCTGTTACTTGTAGAATGATGTTATAGTTTTTTTTTTTTTTAATTTGGCCTAATTACAGAAATATTTAGCCTTGTGAAAGTCTTGTTTGGTCACACTTGTTTTGAGTGCTTGCAAGGACCTCCATTTCCATCTTAAGCTATTTAAATCCTATCTTTCATTAAAGGCCCAACTCAAATGCTACATCATCCATATAGTCTTGCCAGATTCCTCCAGTAATGATCTTTCTTGATTTAGACCTGATATATCACTTAAATTGTACTTTTCATGCACTTTATTGAATATCATTTTGGTTAGTTATTTGCTAATAAATACCAGCCACTAACATGTACCTTGTTGCTAGCTTCCTAAGAAAAATATATATGGATATCAAAAATTGTTGCAGTCAATTCAGATGAAATCTTATCTTAACCTTGGGAATTGTTAATCTAAGCTTGACAATATCAAGAGAGAAAGGAGAAGGAAGCTGCTAGATTAAATGAAAGTAAAGCATTTCCTTTTCCATTTTTTTCCTTCGTTTATACATTTTTGCTTACCTCAGGGAGGCAAGTTTTTTTTTTTTTTTTATTTATTAGTAGAATTTCCCCATTATCACTGAAGGTTTCTCCTTATATTAATAGTAAGCTTACATATCAATTTTTTTTCTTGTTATTAATTAGAAAAACAACAAACATGAAGAGTTATATAGACAAAAAGATTAGACTTTGAAGTTGTCAATCTTTTATGTAAATTATGTTTGTATAAATTATATCCAGATAGTTTATATGTATGTATATGTGTGTGTGTGTAGAAAATTAATATGGAGTTACCATATATCCCTTCTATCTCCCCTTTCTTCCTTCTGCTTTCTTCTTTGAATTTTTTAAATGTTTCATTTGCACTTTTACTTTTCTTTGCATTACTGCCAAATTCTCTGAATCTCAACCTTAATTTCTCTTTCTTCCTATAAAGGCTCTTTATTATAAAATTAGCTGATAAAGCAAATTTGTGTTATTTTAGTTGTTCCTGAAAATGTATGCTTTGTTTTGCTCCTATTGTCTAACACTTCTTTCTCAAGAAGTGGGAAGCATGTTTCATCATTAGTTTTCTGAAGTGATGATTGATTATTTTATTGAACATAATTTTATTTTATAGTCTTTAGTCAAACATCAGACCCAAGAGAGCTATAAAAGGTAGATAAGAAAGTGTGATCATAAGAGACTCAAGAAAGTTAAACAGTTTACATTCATTTATGGGAAAATGATACTTGTAACTCCTAAGAATTTTATTATTATTAGGAAAGTGTGAGCAATTATATAGGGATGACCTCCAAAAATAAAATTAGATCCCCATGTTGGTGAAGGAGTCTCATCTTCCTTCACCAACGATCTCCCCTGATCCTTAGGAGCATTCCTTCCTGGAACTCTCGGAATTCCAGAGTAAGGCTGCCTTTCTTTCATCCTCTTTTAGTCTTTTCCTCTTCCTCCTCACTAATTCTCTTTAAGATTCTTTTTTTTCTAAGAACATACAAGTTACCTTACCCTCTGCTAAATAAGGGTAATCGCATAGTCTTTTCTTTTATCCTGTTATACTTTTCCCTGTTTATGGACCTTCCTGTGGTGTGATGTAGTCCCACCAAAAAAAGAAAGCATTAATTTACCTTTGAAAAGGATATGTTACCAATTTCTTCCATAAAGCCCCAAGGTCTACCTCTTCATTATCATCTCTACTGAACTTTCCCCTTCACCCCTGTTGTCTTATGTATTTAGAAAGTGTGTTACTGATTTCTTTTGTCACTTTGCTTTTGCTATCCTTAGCTTCTGTACTTATTGATTCCTCCTACATCTCTGTTGTTTGGGGTTCTAAAAACAACTCTTCATTTTTGGTTTTCTTACTAACATGTTTTAAACACCTCTTTATTTTTGAATGTTTATTTTTTCCATATATGATTAAGCTCAAATTTACAGTATATGTCATATGTCCAATTTAGCCATTTGTCTTGTGTTTTTAGCTGCCTTAGATTTTTTTCTGAACATGGTCTTAAAAGTTCTTTTAATTAGTATTTTATTTTCTACCTTAAGAAGGTCACTATAATTCTTCATATATGAATATAAGGGATTTGTATAGTATTGATAGAATTTTATTATGATGCCTTTACATATAATTTTCCCCTCCTTGTCTAACTTTAATTCATTTCTTTTTATTGTTGCTTTGAGACCATGGTTTCTACTTCTGCTTTTGCCTAAGTTCACCAGAAATAGATTTTGTTCCAGCTCCTTCACGTGAATAGTGCCACCCTTGAAATCAAGACAATCTTCATTCAAATCTGAACTCAGATTTGAGATCAGTCGTGTGACCCTGGGCATTTGCCTCAGTTTCCTTAATTGTAAAACAAGGAAAATAATCAGAATTACATACAGAATTATTATGAGCATCAAATAAGATATTTGTAAAATGCTTAGCATAGTGCCTGACATAAAGTAGATTCCGTATAAATGCTTATTCCTTTCTTTTCATTTTAACTTCATATGAATCCATATATTAAGTATGTTTCTTATAAATAACATTATTGAATCCTAGTTTTTAAATCTGTTCTGTCACCCTTCCCATTTTTTGGATGAATTCAATATCATTCATGATTGTTAATTATTTATTTCCTTTCTTGTACTTGTACTTTTTTTTCCTCCATCTTTTAATATTTACAAAAAAAGGGAAGAGAGGAGGAAGGAGTCTAATTAACACAAATAATATATGGTGGAAGTGATCTGTTTTTAGTTCTCTGCCCTTTTTCTCTTCATTAAATCCAGATCACAGACCTGTTTTTTACTCTTATAAATTTTAATTTCCACTTTATGATAAAATCTCTGAAGCTGATGTTCTTTGCTTGTTTATCATTCCTTCTTTCACTCTTATTTCTTATACCACTCATCGCTTTCCCTGTCCTTAACTGTTTCCCTCTTGTGGTGAATGTATCTACACCAAACCCTTTGTATGTGAATGTCTGTATTTTTTAGCCTTTTTCTTTCTGGTTCTGTAAAAATGGAATCATGACACTTTCTCTTCCCATTCCTTTATTTATGTATGTATGCTCTTCTGTGCTCACCATTTATGCAAAATAATATGTTCTTCCTCTTCTCCTGAGGTGTTTTTTTTTTTTTTTTTTTATGGATCCTTTCCCATTTTTCTTTTCTTTTTTAAAAACAATGAATGGAAGGAATCCACCCTCAAGTCCTGAGTGATTAGACATTAAGATTCTGTAGGAACTCTTTATTTCTTCTCCAACTTTTAGAATGTAAACACTTCCTCATCATTTAGCCTCTTCCATTTGCTCAAATATATTTAATTTTTTTTGTTTTTCTTGCCTCTTTGTTTTAAAGTTTAAACCCAGCTATGCTTTCGCACCAAGAATGTTATTCTATTAAAAGTTAAATTTTTTCCCTTTTTAAATTATATTCAGTTTTATAAGCAAGTTAAGTTATTTTGGTTTGTGAGGCTTAATTTTCTCTCCTTCATATTGATAGCTGCTAATTCTTGTGTGATCCTGACTCTGATTCCTTGTTATTTGAATACTTTCTTTCTATTTACTATTGTAATATTTTTTCTTTGACTTAGTTTTTTTTTTTTTTTTTTCATTTGTGACATTCACAGGTATTTTCAGGTTGTGATTCCTTTCTCTTTTCACTCTTGTCTTCTGGTTTAATAGATTGGGACAGTTCAGAGAATCCAATAATTTTTAAATTACTACCTTATTTTGTTTTCTAAGTTTGCTACTTGATAGATACTTAATATTTTATATTTTTAAAATCTTCTGTCTTTAGTCTAATTTTTCTTGTTGTCTTGCAAAATCATTAAGATCTGTTTGTTTCATTATATTTTTTAAGGAATCTGCTATAGACTAAGGTTTTCTGTCTTCTCAGCTCTTTGTTTTCCTTTCAGTATTTTCTTCTTAATCTCTCATTTCATTTTATATCTCTTGCTTCGTTTTCCCCCATTATTATAGCCTTTATGACTGTACCATTTAATTTTATTTTGAGGCTTTATTATGGTTATTATAGAGTTACTCTCATGTGAGGAGATTACCTCTTGGGCATCTCTTACCTATAATATTTTTTCATGGTGTTTTGTGTTTTGTGTCTTTAGTTTAGTCATATTTTAGCTTTAGTATTGGTAATTTTTTGTTTGGCCTATTCTTCTCTAGCAATCCTGAATGATTTGTATCAGCTTTGTTTTATCCTGCTCCCCTCTATCCTTTTATTGCTGTTGCTAATTTAAAAGGATGACTTCAATTTGACTCCAGCCTTTGCTTCAGCCCTGAATCTTCTCTCAGACTTCTAGTGGCCCACCAGGTTCAAGCCTCAACTGGTCTCTGGTATAGTGAGGAAATATTTTGAATTTCAAACACAGATAATAGAGATATGAAGTTTTACAATTGATGGGTTATTTAATTTATAAGAGACTATCCTATAACATTGTTTCATCATGATATTAGATGTGACAATTTTCAAAATTGGATTAAGAATTTTACATATAAAAATTGTTTGAACCATCTTAGGAGAGACAGACTAATTTTCCAATTTAGGCCCTCATAATGCAATAATTAAAATTTTCTGAAGTTTCAGGTGAATTGTGTATTTTTAATATATTAACAATTTCTTTTTCAAATTTTTTTTATTATAACTTTTTATTGACGGAACATATGCATGGATAATTTTTTACAACATTATCTCTTTGCACTCACTTCTGTTCTGACTTTTCCCTTCCCTCTCTCTACTCCCTCCCCTAGATGGCAGGCAGTTTTCTACATGTTAAATATATTATAGTATATCCTAGATACAATATATGTGTGCAGAACCATACAGTTCTTTTGTTGCACAAGAAGAATTGGATTCAGAAGAAAAAATAGTTCACATTCATTTCCCAGTGTTCCTTCTCTGGCTGTAGCTGATTCTGTCTATCATTGATCAATTGAAACTGAATTAGATCTTCTCTTTGTTGAAGATATCCACTTCCATCAGAATACATCCTCATACAGTATTGTTGTTGAAGTGTATAATGATCTCCCGGTTCTGCTCATTTCATTCAACATCAGTTCATGTAAGTCTTTTCAAGCCTCTCTGTATTCATGCTGCTGGTCATTTCTTATAGAAAAATAATATTCCATAACATTCATATACCACAGTTTACCCAATCATTCTCCAATTGATGGGCATCCATTCATTTTCCAGTTTCTAGCCACTATGGAAAGGGCTGTCACAAACATTTTGGCACATACAGGTCCCTTTCCCTTCTTTAGTATCTCTTTGGATACAAGCCCAGTAGTAACATTGCTGGATCAAAGGGTATTATACACAGTTTGATAATTTTTTGTGCATAATTTCAGATTGCTCTCCAGAATGGTTGGATTAATTCACAACTCCATCAGCAATGCATCAGTGTCCCAATTTTCCCGCATCTCCTCCAACATTCATCATTATTTTTTCCTGTCATCTTAGCCAATCTGACAGGTGTATAGTGCTATCTCAGAGTCATCTTAATTTGCATTTCTCTGATCAATAGTGATTTGGAAGACTCTTTCATATGAGTAGAAATAGTTTCAATTTCATCATCTGAAATTGTCTGTTCATATCCTTTGACCATTTATCAATTGGAGAATGGCTTGATTTCTTATAAATTAGAGTTAGTTCTCTATATATTTTGGAAATGAGGCCTTTATCAGAACCTTTAACTGTGAAAATGTCTTTCCAGTTAGTTGCTATCCTTCTAATCTTGTTTTCATTAGTTTTGTTTGTACAAAGGTTTTTAAATTTGATATAATCAGAATTTTCTATTTTGTGATCAGTAATGATCTCTAGTTCTTCTTTGTTCACAAATTCCTTCCTCCTCCACAAGTCTGAGAGGTAAACTATCCTATGTTCCTCTAATTTATTTATAATCTCGTTCTTTATGCCTAAGTCATGGACCCATTTTGATCTTATCTTGGTGTATGGTGTTAAGTGTGGGTCCATACCCAGTTTCTGCCATACTAATTTCCAGTTTTCCCAGCAGTTTTTGTCAAATAATGAATTCTTATCCCAAAAGTTGGGATCTTTGGGTTTGTCAAACACTAGATTGCTATAGTTATTGACTATTTTGTCCTGTGAACCTAACCTATTCCACTGATCAATTAATCTATTTCTTAGCCAATACCAAATGATTTTGGTGACTGCTGCTTTTATAATATAGTTTTAGATCAAGTACAGCTAGGCCGCCTTCATTTGATTTTTTTTTTTTCATTAATTCCCTTGAAATTCTTGACCTTTTGTTCTTCCATATGAATTTTATTGTTAGTTTTTTTAGGTCATTAAATTAGTTTCTTGGGAGTCTGATTGGTATAGCAGTAAATAAATAGATTAATTTAGGTAATATTATCATCTTTATTATATTTGCTCAGCCTATCCAAGAGAATTTAATATTTTTCCAATTATTTAAATCTGACTTTATTTGTGTGGAAAGTGTTTTGTAATTTTGCTCATATAATTCCTGACTTTCCTTTGGTAGATAGATTCCCAAATATTTTATGCTATTGACAGTTATTTTGAATGGAATTTCTCTTTGTATCTCTTGATGTTGGATTTTGTTGGTGATATATAAAAATGCTGAGCATTTATGTGGATTTATTTGGTATCCTGCAACTTTGATAAAGTTGTGAATTATTTCTAATAGCTTTTTAGTAGAATCTCTAGGGTTCTCTAAGTATATCATATCATCTGCAAAGAGTGATAATTTGGTTTCCTCATTACCTATTCTAATTCCTTTAATCTCTTTCTCAACTCTTATTGCCGAGGCTAGCATTTCTAATGCAACATTGAATAATATTGGTGATAGTGGGCAACCTTGTTTCACTCCTGATCTTACTAGGAATGGTTCCAGTATATCCCCATTACATATGATGCTTATTGACGGTTTTAAATATGTGTTCCTGACTATTTTAAGGAAAAGTCCATTTATTCCTATTCTTTCAAGTGTTTTTATTAGGAATGGATGTTGTGTAAAAGACTGCTTGCCATCTGAGGGAGAGGGTGGAGGGAGGGAGGGGAAAAATCGGAACAGAAGTGAGTGCAAGGGATAATGCTGTAAAAAATTACCCTGGCATGGATTAAAAAATAAAAAATTGAAAAAAAAAGGAATGGATGTTGGATTTTATCAAATGCTTTTTTTGCATCTTTTGAGATGATCATATGGTTTTTGTTCGTTTGGTTATTGATATAGTTAATTATGCTAATAGTTTTCCTAATATTAAACAGCCCTGCATTCCTGGTATAAATCCTACTTGGTCATAGTGTATTATCCTGGGAATGATTTTCTGTAATCTTTTTGCTAATATTTTATTTAAGATTTTAGCCTCAATATTCATTAGGAAATTATTCATTTCTTTCTCTGTTTTCAACCTACCTGGTTTAAGTATCAGTACCATGTCTATATCGTAAAAGGAATTTGGTAGGACTCCTTCAATCCCTATCTTTTCAAATAGTTTATATAGCATTAGAATTAATTGTTCTTTAAATGTTTGGTAAAATTCAATGTAAATCCATCTGGTCCTGGGGATTTTTGCTTAGGGAGTTGATTAATAGCTTGTTCTATTTCTTTTTCTTAGATGGGACTGTTTTTATCCAATTTACTTCTCTGTTAATCTGGGCAGGCTATATTTTTAAAGGTATTCTTCCATTTCATTTAAGTTATCAAATTTATTGGCATAAAGTTGGGCAAAATAACTCCTAATTATTGCTCTAATTTCCTCTTCATTAGTGGTGAATTCTCCCTTTTCATTTTTAAGACTAACAATTTGATTTTCCTCTTTCCTTTTAAAAATCAGATTTACTAAGGGTTTACCTATTTTGTTGATTTTTTTATAGAACCAACTCTTAAGTTTTATTAATTAATTCATTTGTTTTTCACTTTCAATTTTTATTAATCTCTCCTTTTATTTTTAGAATTTCAAGTTTAGTGTTTGACTGGGGGTTCTTAATTTGTTCCTTTTCTAGCATTTTTAGTTGCAAGCCCAATTCATTCACCTTCTCTTTCTCTTTTTTATGCAAATAGTCCTCTAGAGATATGAAATTTCCCCTCATTCCCGCTTTGGCTGCATCCCACATATTTTGGTATGATGTCTCATTATTGTCATTTTCTTGGGTGAAATTATTAATTATGTCTATGATTTGCTGTTTCACCCAATCATTCTTTAGGATGAGATTATTTAGTTTCCAATTATTTTTTGGTCTATTTTCCCCTGGCTTTTTATTGAATCTAGTTTTTATTACATCATGATCTGAAAAGGATGTATTTACTATTTCTGCTTTTCTGTATTTGAATTTGAGGTTTTTATGTCCTAATATATAGTCAATTTTTCTATAGGTTCCATGAACTGCTGAGAATAAAGTGTACTCCTTTCTGTCTCTATTTAGTTTTCTAACTTTTCTAGTATTCTATTTACCTCTTTGACTTCTTTCTTATTTATTTTGTGGTTTGATTTATCTAATTCTGAGAGTGCAAGGTTGAGATCTCCCACTATTATAGTTTTGCATCTGTTTCTTCTTGAAGCTCTCTTAATTTCTCTTTTAAGAATTTAAATGCTACACCACTAGGTGAATATATATTTAATATTGCTGTTGCTTCATTATCTATGCTACCCTTTAGCAAGATACAGTGCTCTTCCTTATCTCTTTTAATTAGATCAATTTTTGCTTTTGCTTGATTTGAGATCAGGATGGCTACCCCTGCTTTTCTGACTTCACCTGAAGCATAGTAGAGTCTGCTTCAATTTTTTACCTTTACTCTGTTTGTATCACCCTGCTTCAAGTGTGTTTCCTGTAAACAGCGTATTGTAGGATTCTGTCTTTTAATCTATTCTGCTAATTGCTTCCTCTTTATGGGGGAGTATACCCCATTCACATTTATGGTTAAGATTACTAATTCTGTATTACTTGCCATCTTTTTAACCCCTGTTTGTGCTTTTCTCCTTTCCTTTCCTCTTGCCCCACCTATTAAACTTGTGAGCACCACTTGCTTCTCACAGCCCTCCCTTTTTAGGATCCCCCTCCCTTTGTTTCTCCCCTCCCCCCCTTCTTACCTCTTTTCCTCAAATTTCTGTATTTCCTTCTACTTAGCTTGCTCCTTCCCTTTTCACTTTACCCATCCCACTTTTCAATGAAGTGGGAAAAGTTTCTCCGTAATTCGAATTTGTCTAATATTTTTCTTTTTAAGGCAATTCTGATAAGAGTAAGATACACACTATGTTCATCCCTTTCCATTCTTTCCCTCAGATATAATAGGTTTTCTTTGCCTCATTGTGAGATGTAGTACCCCCACTTTACCCTTTTTCTGGTACAATTTTCTTTCCACCTCTAGTTTCTAGAATAAATTATACATGTGTTCTTTATATATCTTTATAACAGAAATATAGTTCCCAAGATTTCTTTTTATCTTTTTTTGTTTCTCTTGAGTCCAATATTTGGAGATCAAACTTTTTGTTTAGTTCCGTTTTTTTCGTTAGAAATAGATAAAATTCACCTATTTCATTGAATGTCCATCTTCTTCCCTGGGGGGGGGGGAATGCTCATTTTTATTGGGTAAGTTATTTTTGGCTGCATATCAAGTTCCTTACCTTTTTGGAATATCAGATTCCAGGCTCTTTGATCCTTTAATGTAAATGCTGCTAGATTCTGGATAATCCTTATTGTGGCTCCTTTATATTTGAATTGATTTTTTCTAACAGCTTTAATATTTTTTCCTTGATTTGATAGTTCTGGAATTTCTTTCTTGGAGTTTTGATTTTAGGGTCCCTTTCAGTAGGTGATCGATGAATTCTTTCAATGTCTATTTTGTCCTCAGTTTCTATAATTTTTGGGCAGTTCTCTTTGATAATTTCCTGGAATATAATGTACAAGCTCTTTTTTTTTTCATCATATTTTTCAGGGAGTCCAATGATTCTCAGATTGTCTCTCCTAGATCTATCTTCCAGGTCTGTTGTTTTCCCAAGAAGGTATTTGACATTTTTTCTCATTGTTTCATTTTTTTGGTTTTGCTTGACTGATTTGTGGTGTCTCCTTGAGTCATTCAATTCCATTTGATTTTTAATGAATTCTTTTCTTCACTCCCTTTTTAAATATCTTTTTCTAATTGTCCAATTGAGTTTTTAAGTGAGTTGTTTTGTTCTATGGAATTTTTTCCCATTTTGCCAATTTTATTTTTTAGAGAGCTATTTTCTTTTTCCAATTCACTAATTCTGTTTTCCTTAGAATTGTTTACCTTTTCCAGTTCACTAATTTTGTTTTTCAAGGATTTGATTTCTTTATCCACTTTATCTTTAAGTGAGTAGGATGACTTATCCAGACCCTCTTGCCAAGCTTCTTTTTCCTTTTTGCATTTTTCTTCTAGCTTTCTTGCCAAAGCCTTTTTAATTTCTTCCATGAGAGTCTTGTGTATTCAGGACCAGATCATATACCCCTTTGGGGATTCTTCTAGAGACACTCTGTTTTTAGTCTCCTCAGGGTTTAAAGTATGCTCTCTATCTTTATAGAAGCTTTTTATTGTTAGAGCGCACTTTAATTTTTTGCTCATTTTGTCAAAGAAGAATCAAAGGAAACAAACTAACAAAAAAAGCAAATGCAGTCTGCTCTGCTTTTTTTTGGTGGTGGTGGTGGGGGGGGAGTTGGGGGAGGCTGGTATTACCGAGCTTCCTCTACAGACTGCAGGGGGTAGCAGCAAGGCACTAGCAGGACAGCAATGGCTGCACTGTGTCTGGGCTTTGAGACTCTGAGAGGTGTTGAGACCCTCTGGGTGGGTGTGGCCTGGTCCCGAGAGACCTTAGCTTTTCGGGGGTTATAGCCTTTTAACCCCTGTGTTTATGGTTTTTCTGCTGATCTACTGGCTTGCTGCCAAGGCAAAATAGCCACACTGTGGTAAAGTTCTCCCTCCAGAAATGGCTGAGATCACACCCCACCCCTCTCTGGTCTGTTCACTGTGAGTTGCTTTCTGTACTCTCACTGCCTGCCTTCAGTCTGCGCTTGATCTAACAGTCCCCACCCACAAGCAAAAACAGACCTTTTCTGGCAAATTTCGAAGATATCTTCTAATGGTAATTATTTGTGGGTTTTTTCAGACAAGCCCTAATTTCAAGGCCTTATCATGAAAAAAATATTCTGAGAGCAAGACGGAGCTTAAATAGATGTGTGTCCTCTCTGCCATCTTGTCCAGAAGTCCCCTATAGCTTCCCTACTATCTTAACCTGAAGTTTCCTGGATATTTTGAAACTTCTTTCCCAATTGTCTCCATCCCTGATGCTTATTTCTAGGGAGATAAATAATACTACATGTGAACAGATATAATCTCTTCAAATTATGCAATGTCTCTTTATCTAGATGCCTTCTTTTTTACTTATCTTGTTCTCCCTTATATCAGGTGTATCTATTTGTTCCGTACCATAAAACTCTTCTAGTTTGTCTTATCACCCTCATAAGAAACGTGAACTCTTCTTTCTCCCTCCCCTCTCTACCTTTTAGTTCCCCATTATATATGGCTTTCATCTATTTAAATTATAAATATTTGAAATTATTAAAATATAAATTCATTAATGAAATATAAAAGTAATTGAGAACAGGAATTGTACTGTTTATTTGTACTATATATTACAGAGCTTAGCAAAGTAAGTGGCTTATATTGAGTGCTTAATAATTGTTCTTTGCATTTATCCATCTTGAAAGAAGGATCTATGTTAGGTTTGCCTTTTCATCCTCAGAAATAAGCATAGTAAATTGTAAAAATTGTATGCACCTAAATTATTTTAATATTTGTCATCCATATGTCTTATTTTTGTTTGTTTCCTAGCATGATAGCTCATGGGGTTCAGTATTGCTATTTAACTTAAATTGTATATAGAACCCTTCCCATCCACCCTCCCCCTTTCCCCCCCTCCCAAATTGGAACTGTTTATGGTTAGATGATTAGAGTAGCTTGTAGTATTCATCTTGTATGGTCATTCCTAAGAGAATAAGCAACTGTTTTATCCATTAGCATACTTATTCCATATTTATTCTCCTTTTCTGTCTTTTCTCTGATTCTTCTCCTTAAATATATTCTGCTCACTTGGAAAATGTTGCCATACCTCCATAGAGAGCCTATTTATTAATTTTTCCATTCTTGTTTTAAATTAAAAATTAGTTTGATAATGAGGTTAACAACTTTGGTGTAAAAATCACTGGTAAAAATTAAAAATTGTGGTTTTTTTTTAAATTTGTCAAGTAATTATGAAGCAAGCAACAATTTTTATTTTTATAAATAATTTACATATCAGTTTAGTGTTAAACTGATTTTAAGTTTGAGTTAAACTCTTAAGTGTGATACACAAATTTTATCCAAAGCTGTAGCATTTTTCCTTATAATTAATACTTATTTATGCTATATTTTACTATAAATTAGGTAATAAAGGAATTCTTTTTTGTAACTGAATCTAGAACTATATATAAACAGTTCTCCATTGGTAAAGTATAATTGTTCTTGTAGGCAGAAAGGTTATTTGCCTTCTGAAATTATAGTTAATAGGTTTTTTTTTCTCAATAGAGTTTTCATATTTCTTGATTTTAAACCTTTTATGTTTAAGCTAATTTTTAAAAATTAATTTTTGTGGTTATACATTATAAAGAATAATATGTGGTTCTGATAAAATATGTAAAAAATCATGTCATAAAAATAGCTCCAGACTCCAAGTAGTATATATCTTGTTACAAAACTACCGCATTGAGTATGTCCTTAATTTTGAGCATCTTAAAACTGTAATGGAATAAATTTGAGTGAGTATGATTAGAGGGAGAGATGAATATGATTTTTAAAAATCTTCTCTTTTTTCTTTACAAATAAAGAACTCTTTGATATTTAAATAATTCTTTGAATATAGGACCTTTGTATTATATTAATATTTTTTATTTAAGTATCTTTAGCGAAAAGCTCATAGAATTTAGAGCTAAAAGGAATTATAGATATTATCTAGTTCAACTCCCTTAGGAAACTAAGACAGAGATAAGATGAGTGACTATTGTATCACACGAGTAGTAAGAGCAGTGGAACTGAAACCCAGTCATCTCACCCTAAATCCATTGCTCTTTTGTTCTATACTATGCCCAATTTCTAGACAAGAAAACTTCAGGCTGAAAAATGTGTATTCTCTTAAGTTTTAAAAAGATGAGGGCTATACATTAGTATTTGTATTCTGTTAACTATATACATTATTCATTACCTTGTCATGTGAATTTTCCCCCATAAAAACATAAACAGCTAGATGGCACAGTGGATAGAGCACCACCCCTGAAGTCAGGAGGATCTGAGTTCAAATCTGACCTCAGAGACTTCCTAGCTTGTTACCCTGGGCAAGTCACTTAACCCCAATTGCCTCAAGCAAAAAACAGAAACCACAACATGTAAACATATACTTGTTTAAAAATATTAGTATCTAAAATTGGGATATGAAGCTTAAAAATTATAAATTAGTCTTTTTTTTTTTTAATTATATTTGGACATCATGTAGAACATTGAGATTGTTAAAGTAAAGCACTGGATCTGGAGCCAGAAGGCATGGGTATAAATACCTGTTTTGCCATATAACTGCTTTACATGATCTTGGGCCTGACACAGCTGATCTTTCTGGGCCTTGGTTTCCTTATCTATGAGGCAAGAGGTTGGACTATATGCTTTCTAAGAATTCCTTCTAGCTTTAAAAATGTTATGATTCCCAACCTGCTTTGGGAAGATCTTTAGTTTTAGTTTGATTTCACAATTTAACAAAATATAATTGCAGTATTTATGGGTTAATAGGTACATGTTGATTTTTCAATTGATTTTTATTTTATTACTTTTTATAGATAATCTGCAAAATGGCTTCAATGCTAAGCAAAAGCACAGTTGAACGCCTGCTACTTCCTCGATTTTGTGAATTGTGTGGTGATGGGAAGCTTTTCCAAGTTCGGAAGGTTGGAATATCTAGTTTCGAATATAATTTATATTAGATTTCATATTAAGTTAGAAATGATCTGGTATGAAAATAGATTGATCTTTTAATAGAATGTTAACCTATATTTTATCAGTTTTTCTTGTAAATTATTAGAAATAGGAAGATGCTATTTTATGTATATAGATGAGATTATTGTTTGAGAGTATTTTGTGAAAAGGAATTTTTATTAGGTATTATTGCATTCACCAAATGCTATGATGGAGAGGAAAAGCATAGGCATGCTCTGTTTCTGGATATTTGGAGATTCCTAGTAATCTCTTTGTGTTCTTAGCCCTTCGATTCTTGCCTCATAACTTTTTCATGAAAACTTTGTTTCTTTTCTGGATCTTGAACCAGGCTCTTCAAATCCACTTGTCTTGCTTAATTGACAGAGCCATTGGATTTACTATATGTAGGGAATATTATTGATGACAATGCATGTGAGATTATTTGGAAAAAGAAGATTATATTTTAACAAGTCTTACTATTCTTTGGTTTGCTTTTTTTTTTTTTTTTTTTTGTGAAAGGGGCAAAATTTAAATTGGGAGCACCTACGTACCTATATATGTTCAAGTTCTTCTGTCAGAAAAAAATATACTCTTATTTATTTTTCCTGCTTGCTTATTTGCAGTTTTAAAAGCCAAAGAAAGTAAATTTAAGCCAGCGAAAAGTAACAGGTAATACCTTTTCCTTATCTCAGGTCTGTGCTACAAATTTTGGGGATGTCTGTAATGCTGTTGGACAAGAAGCTACTGAGAAATTTTTGGTATGTGATATTTAAATAAAAGTAATTTCTAATTTAAAATAAATTTTATATTTATATTGCATTTAATTTGGAATACATTTAACTTTTAAGTCCCAAATCCACATTTATCAATTTAAAAAGTTAATATTTTCATAAGCACTTTATCGTTACTGGTAAGTAGAATATATGCATCTTGATGACAAAGGCACTTAATCTTTGTACTTGTATCCCTAGCACTTAGAATAGTGTGTAATTGGTGCTTAATAAATGCTTTGTAATTGATTGTGATGGGTGTTTTTTGTCCTTCATTTTGAAAGAGGGCCATGGTATAAGGAAGGTAATGCTTTGACATGTGTGTGAGTTGAATTTAAGTGAGAGAAGGCTGTGTAGTCATTAGCCTCATTTTCTCCTCTGGAACCATCTGGGTCCAGTGGCAAGATATAGATCAGGACAATTGGATGCAGTGGGAAAAAGGAATATCTAATAGAATTTAACATTGAGTGAGTAGAATCTTCTCATTTCAAATTAATGTTAAATCTTTTTTATCATCTTAACAAATAATAAATAAAATAATTTATCTTAAGAAGGGTATTTGTGTTTTATTTTAAAAGTCAGGGAATAACCTTATTGCCTGACTTTGGAGACAATGTATGAAAGTTATCTTTGTATCCAATATCATTGATGAAGCAGAACAATGGACACCATAAGTTAGCATTATTTCCATGGTTAAATGTATTTCAGTATGATAGTTAGGAAACTGAAAAAAAGTGCCTAACAAATAATCATTGTGGATATTTTTTAAAAGATTTTTTTTTCATGATAAGCTTAGGCAAATCATGACTAAAATTAGTAATGAGAATATCTTCTAAATTGCTTTTTAATGATATTGTTTTTTGTCATGAATTTTTTATTTAAGAAGCAGAAATAAATGCAAGTAATCTCTTGCAATAAAGTTAATTTGAATATTTCTATTCCATTTGTTTTGTCAGATCCCAAAGTTTTTTGAACTCTGCTCTGATAGTGTTTGGGGAATGCGGAAAGCTTGTGCTGAATGCTTTATGGCTGTGTCCTACACAACTTCACCTGAAGTTCGAAGAACCAAACTGTCTCCTCTTTTTATCAATCTTATCAGTGACCCGTGTAGATGGGTGAGTTGAAGGAAGTATAGATTAAGAAGGTTAAAGCACTATATAAATATTTGACTTAAGTTTTTCATAATTAAAAACTAATCAGAAGGTATAGATCTTTAACCTGGCTTCCAAATTCATGGCTATGGCTTCTATATTTTGGGAAATTGAACAATATGTTTTCTTTCAGCAAAATCTGTCAAAAAAATTTCCACTTTAATGGTGATAATATGCTTACTGTTGGCTTACTTTCTACTTGATTTTAAGTTAGCCTTTTGAGGGTGATAGAAAGAATATTTTGCCACCTTTTAAAAACTTGTTAGCAAATTTCATACTCAGCATAGAGAAGAACAAGCTTTTCTTCTTTCTAGTTTTTTCAGTTTATCTCATTTCTAGTATGACACATATGTCCTTACTTAGGATTTGTTACTAATGATTCTTATTTTGAAAGCAAATAGAAGGAAACAAGAGTATCTTTTAGTCTTAAGCTCTTGAATGGTGGTTTGCTAGGTGTTGGTAGTTTATTCTTTTGGCCAGTAAAGGAATTTAGGACATTTTTATAGGCCATAAATTACCTAGAGCTAAAGGCCTTTTCCCTATTTTTAGTTTAATCTGTGTGCCCTTTCTTTCCCAGAATCCAATTTACTCATCTTGTAAAATGTGAAGTTTGGATAGAATGACCTCGTGGTCCTTTCTAGTTCTAAGATACAGCAAAGATATAAATTTCTGAAAGAAATGAAAATATTAATTAGGAACTAATATAATTTTATTATAATAGTATACCAATAGCTGTTATGTTAGAGATCTTGGGAGATAGGAGAAACAAGGTATAAAGTTATTTTTAAATTATTTTTTCCTTCTTGCACTTAAAGGAATAAGAATTGGACTACTTATCTCACCTTGTCTGATTTAGGGAACAGTTATCCTGCTCCTATAAAACATGTTAAATTGAGTTGAAAGAATCTGATAGGATCCCTAAGCAAAGATATCCAGTATGCAACAAGGGAGTCATTTGTTCTTTTTCTCATTTTGTCTTATTACAGGTACGTCAGGCTGCTTTTCAGTCTCTTGGTCCATTTATTTCTACCTTTGCAAACCCATCTAGTGCTGGTCTTTATATTCGAGAGGATGGAACCCTAAGTATCCGGCCACCAGCACAAGATATAACTCCGAGTTCCGACTCCACAAGTAGCTGTGTCAATATTACATCATCTTGGTAAGCCCTAAGTAAAAAAAAGTAGCTATTGCCCCAAGTTTCTTTTCTGTGTAAATAGTCAAGACTGGCTATGACAGTGTATGTAAAATGGATAATTTGAGCTTTATTTATTTAGAGAACTATATTAATTTTAGTGAGATACAATGTGACTAGATATATAGAGAGCTGATCCACAGTTAACAATACCTGTTTTCAAGTCCCACTTCTGGTTGTATGACATATGTAGTGGTACTGTGATTCTGGACAAGTCATTTAACCTTTTAGTGTTCCAGGCATCTTTTTAAGACTTTCAGTTACATGTTAGGAGAATTGATAGAGGAGTTCCTCTCTGGGAGCTTGCTACACTAATGAAATCACAAGTCTGATTAAAAAAAAAATAGAAATATTGAAACAAGACTTACTTTACTATAAGTAACAGTGATTACATGTTGTAAATTCATGTGAAATATTTATGAATATAAGATCTAAATAATTTAGAAACATATTTTCCCTTTCACCTTTTAGTTATAGGAAATCCTATAAATAATATGAATACAATAGTAAGAGCCCCAAATGTCCTGGAACATTGTAATATGTGTTGACTTATCTACAAAAGTGATATTTAAAATTAGATAACTTAGAAGTCTGTTTTACCTATTGATGATGGATTATTTCACTTGTAACTCTTTTGCAAGTAGTGGTGGTAAATTGTTATTGATTTATTTATTCATGATTTTGCATCCTAGCTCTCATGTTACCTTAGGCAGACACTTATAAGATGACTGGAGTTATTGACATATGCTGTGAACATAAGCTTTTTAGAAAAGTTATGATATAACCAACTGTCCAATTATTATTGTAATGTAGGATAGAGATATGTCACTATATCAAAGATCTATGATTTCATTGGTGAGGGAACTTCCTCATATTGTCATCCATCTGTTACTTAGTAAGTCTTAGGGATTTGCCTGAGGTACAGAGATGTTAAACCATTTCCTTGTCTGCCAGTAAGTTTCAAAGGTGGCATTTGTATCTAGGCTTTTCTTTTTTGCAAGTCCAGCATTCTACCTACTCTTCCCTGCCTTCTTTCTTTGATAAGAACATAAGATGATTTTAGGCAAAATTTTCATCCCATTCTTTTCTAATCTTTTGTGAGAGTATAGCAGTATATGTTTGACTATTTAGAGTTTGGTATATTTAATATCTACTTTAAATAGATTCATATACTCAATATTATATATATATATATATATATATATATATATATATAATGTCTGTGTGTGTGTGTGTGTGTGTGTGTGTGTGTGTGTGTGTGTGTGTGTATGTTTGTTCTCCTTGTTCTTGGCCCAAAGAGATCCAGCAGTGAAATGAGGAAGAGAACTAAGGGGAACAAGACAGAGTCTTTAGTGGATAGACATTTTAGTGCTGCCCCATATGCTTTGCAAGGTATTAAGTTATTTATTTGTTTGTTTTTCCTCCTTCCCTCCCATTTTCTTAGTTCAGGAAATCCTGAACACATAAAACCAGATCCATTGACTGAAGGAACATCAATTGAAACTAGTAATTTCCTGCATGTTGAAAGTTCGCACATAGGTGAAATGGAAAAGAGAATGGCCTGTCCTGCTAGTGCTGAAGAGGAGTTGATTAAAAGTTGCCAGAATGACAATTCTTGTGCAATCAAAGATGCTAATGATAGTCAAGTAAACAGCTGCCAGGGACTGAACAGAGCCTGTTCAGGAAGTTCTGAGGACATATTCAATAATTTTCTTTACTGGCGCACACCTCTCCCAGATATCAGCCAGGATTTAGAACTGCTTCAAACCAAGACTGAGCAACAGGAAGAAGGATGCTGTATACCTGACACTGTGTGTAAGAATTGTGTTGCCAGTAGTGAAATAAAAAAAGTGTTGGAAAGTTTACAGGAACATATGATGAATGATCCAGATGTCCAAGGTATAAGTCAATAATTGTGATTTTGTCTGTATGGAATGTGTGAGTACATCTTCCTTTCTATATGAGTGAGAGTGTGTGTGTATATGTCTGTGTGTGTGTGAGAGAGAGAGAGAGACACAGAGTGAGAGACAGAGAGAGACAGAGAGAGAGAGACTGAATGTGAGTATATGTGTGTTTAAGTGAGATGAAACCTGCTCAAACTTATCACTGTCTAGAAAGTGTGTTGTCTTTGTATTTATGAGTATGTGAGAGGATACATGTATTCAGTTTGAAATCAGTTATAAGTGTAAAAGCATGTATGTTTTGATAGTACTATAAAATTTCTATTTTTAATAGTACATTGATTACTGATAAAGAGAAGCTAGATAAGAGGGTTCAACTTGATATAGTAATTTATACCTTAACAAAGTACTTTCCTCACCAACAATCTTGTGAGCTAGATAGTATTATTCTCTTTACAGAACAATAAGGTTTAGAGGTATGACTTGCCCATAGTCAAACAGATAGTAAATATCAGAACAGGAATGTGAACTTTGTATTTCTCTCTGTAAACTTAATATTTTTTCAACTGTCACATGTTTGCCCTTTTATAAGTGTTCCCCTTTATGAATGTTTCTTTTATTAATAATCAGGATTGGGGAATTAATTTTGAAGTCTCTGTTCACTATCAAAATTCCCTCTATCATCTAAATAATTTAGTATTTTTATTCTTGCTTAGATTAGAGAGATATGGGGGGGGAGCAACTTTTTCATGTAGAAAGAAAAAGTGTTTTTTTAATTATGTGGTTTTAGGGGATTTTATGAGAATCCATATATAGATTTCCCTTCCCTCAAATTTATAAAGGAAATAAGCTAAATGTAGTATATTCCTTTTAACTAAAGAAATATCGGTTAAAAAATATATTTTTGTTTTGTAAATGTTTCAATCTATTGGGTATACTTAGAAGAAAACAAGTTCTTTTCACATAATTACACATTTAATTGTGTATAGAGTGCCTGCCAAAACTAGGATGACCTGAAATCAAGTCTTGCCTTTGGCTCTGTGATCTGTGATCCTGGCTCTGTAATCTGGACAAATCCCTTAGCCTCTCACTGCTCTTGGCAGTTTTTGAAGCCAGAGTTCAAAGAAATTTCCCTCATTGGGGAGTTCTCTTTTCCAGTGAAATCAGCATCATTCCTAATCTCTATCCCTAAATAAACATTTTGTCTCCAGAAATGCAAAAATAAAATTTTAGGAAACATTTTATAACTTGGAAGAGTTTGCAAAATTTTTTTGAATTTATTTATAGAATGCTGTGCAAAACATTTTGATTTTGTTGAATAAGATGTGTGTGAATAGATATAGTCATTATTATGATCTTTCTTGCAGAGTGACAATGGGCAAGTCAGTAAACTTTTTGAGCCATAGATTCTTTATTTTTTTTAAATGGGAATGAAAATACAACTATTTTCACAGGAATATTTTTTTAAAAAAACATTTGGTCAGTGAAGCATAACATAATTAGGAGTTGTTGTAACTTCTGGAAGAAGTGATGACATGCCATTTCTACTTTACCAGAAATGAATACTTAAGCACAGAGAAGGAGGCTCAAACTCTACCTATCAAACCCTGAGTCTGCTTTGTTTAAGCAGAAAAACATAGCAGAGAATATCATCTGGCTCTCAAAATCAGGAGGTCTAGAGGATAGTTAAGAATTTTTCCTTTATTCCTAAGATTAAATAAGTTTAAAATGCACACATATATTTTATATGTATACATTGTATATGTATACATTTTATACTTTTGATTTTGAAACAACTACTTGTTTCTGAAATTCAGGGTCAAATAAAACAATTAACAGTTGCTTAAATCTTTTCTGTATTATAGCTCAGGTTCAGGTGTTATCAGCTGCACTTAGAGCTGCCCAACTTGACTCTATGGGTGATTCTGAAACTAAAAATGCAGAAGAATCCCATGAGGAAGTATCCAGTTCAGAGCCTAGCTCTACTACCGAAAATCAGAACACTATCTCTTCCATATCATCCCAAAATGAGTTGTTGGTGACCAGGGTAATACAAAGCACAGTGAGTATCTACACTTTTTCTGAATAATAAGGAGAAACTACAAATCTGCATTACATTAATAAATCTCTCACTTAGGAAAATAGCAAAGTTGTATTGTTGAGGTCCGCAGATAACCATGGGTGTGTTCCAGAACAGAAGAGTTAGAAAGGCAAGTTACCCCAAAAAAATCCTTTCCTCCAGAATTGATTTGAAAACTATTATTTTTTTTTTTTTGATTTTTTTTGTTTTCTAATAGGGCTGGCCACATAAATTATAAGTCACAGCTAGTAGCATTTAAGTGTATTAAAAATAGTGGATGAATTCATTAAGTGAGTAATTAGAAGGTAATTATAGCAAATGTTCCAGTATCTAAAATTCGGTGGTTCTCAAACTTTTGTTTTCAGTATCTTTATCCTATTAAAAATTATTGAGGATCTCTCCAAAGAGTTTTTCTTTATCTGAATTATATTTATAGACATTTACCATATTGGAAATAAAAACTATTTTTGAATTTTTAGACCCTCTAAAAGGATTTCAGAGATCCCCAGGATTCTCTAGACCATATTTTGAAAACCACTGATCTAAATACTTCAACAAGTTTGGTGAAAACTTAAAATGGCATGAGGGAAACAGTTCAGTGAAAAATAATTATCATTAGCACCCTGAAATTTTCTGGCTTGAACCAGTGCACCTGGTAGTGCTTCTCCAAAATTGCCTTTTGTAAAACTTTCCTGGTATAAAAGAGGTAGATCACTGTTACTTCTCAGGACCACATCAGCTCCACTCAGACCAGTCTGATCCAAGATATTTACTGGATTAGTAGGACAGAGAGACACCTCAAAATCAGAACTACAGTAGAGCAAAACCAATCCATTTCAACAGACATATTCAAAGGTCTAGTATTGTACTGAGGCTCTAAATTAGTTTTCACCTGTTTGTCACAATGTGGTTTCCAATAACTTATGCCAAAGAAGGCCTCTCTATTTTTAAAGTATTCTTTATGACCAACCACAGGTTAATGGGTCCAGCTTTTCAATTTTTACCATGTTTTTTTCAGCTACTTACTTTATCTTAATGATGTAACTGATCTACTTGTCTTACTTATATGCCAGCTCTCTTAGATTTTTTTTTTTTGACATTTTTATAAAGGAAAACCATTTTGAAACTTGATCATCTTAAAAGCATATAATAGTCTTTTAAAAATAGCCCTTGATTGGTATGAAACTGTGGTTTCTGGTTTCTGACTTAAGGTTAACATTTCCCAAAAATAGGTGTAAAATCCCATTTTGTAGGTAAGATTAGCTATAATGACCAAAATGAGACTTCAAAATGTAAAGTTTCCTTTTGGATTTATCTGGCTGGAAAATATAAGTATTCAGACTTCTTTTATCACACATAAAAATTAAAATGATTGGTTCTTCAAAAAATATGGGTGATTTGAACTAATTACCTTTAAAATATTTTAAAAATTGAAAGAAACTTGGTTTCTTTCTGTAAAGGGCATAAAGTTGGTTCCTAAGTCAGCATGTTAGAAAATTTATAGACTCCTTATTCAGTTTTAAAAGATTCTTCTTGTTGTAAATAAATTTTTCACAAAGAAAGATAATTACTATGGGAGTATGACTGCAGAATACTTTTTGAGCTTTTGGGACATTTTTGCAATAGCCAGTGTCACAAGAATATATATGTAAAAACTATTGCATAATATAAATTTTCATTTTTATTCTCAAGAGAAATTACTCTTGAATGACAAATTTTGTTGTTTTTGGTCTTATTTATCTTAGAGAAAACAAGAACTTAAAATGATCATTAAAAATGTTTCTTTTATCCAGTAAACTATTAGGAAACATTTCAAGGAGATTTGAGAGTTGAAGCTTCTCACTTTATATTTGAAAGTGAATTGAAACAATTCAATTCAATTACTATTCTCCAGGCACTGTTAGGCTGAAGGTAAAAAGGAAAAAAAAAAAAAAAAAACTAGTCACTATTCTTTCATCATTTTTTTAATGAAAGAAAAAATCATCAATTTTTTGATGAAATTTCTATCTTCTTCAGGGAAAACAACATGATAAGTGTATTATAAGTTTCCTTTTTACCATATATAAACTGTGATATCAATGTTCATTATGCTATGACAGTATGAAATTTTAAATATAAATATGAAATTACCATTACATTTGAAGAGGAAAGTCATCTGATTTAATACAGGATCAGAGAGTAGTATTGACATTCTAGTTCTTGCAGGTTTTGTTAACATAAAAGATTTTATATTCAAAGTACATACACACAGAGGAGGGTGTGTGTGTGTGTGTGTGTGTGTGTGTGTGTGTGTAGCAGAAATCAAGGGAACACATTTCTTATTATATCATTTTTAATTGAGGGGGGGATGCCTGTTCTCTTGGGAAATGGCTGAATAAATTTGTGATGTTTGATTATGATGCAATATTATAATTTTAGGAGAGATGATAAGCAGGATGCTCTCAAATAAACCTGGAAAATCCTCCATGAACCCAAGCAAAATGAAATGTAATGTATACAAAATAATAGCAAAGTTGTGGGATGATCAGCTCTGAATGACTTTGCTATATTCTTAGTAATGCATTGATCCAAGACTACTCTGAAGGACAAAAATTATCAAATAACATTCTAAGGTTGTTAATTTCTTTATGTCATCATTCGAGGTCTGTTTAATGGAAGAATAGTTTGAATCCTTTTTTTTTTTTAAAGGGCAAATTGTAACATGTAAGTTCAACTTTTTAGGATTCTGAAAAACACCTTAATGGAACCAGTGAACATTTGCAAAAAGACCAACTATCTGACCCAACCCCATTTGAAGACGATAAATCTAAGTTACAGGTTAGTAAAATTATACAGTTAGTAAAAAATAACTTGCTTTGAGAAGAAAATAAAGAGTCTACATTTAATTATTAATTCAGCTAATATTCATTACCCATTTTGATTTATAGACTCGTTGTCAATTGTAACTTTTTCTACCTTTAAAAAAAGGCTAAAGAAAGAAAATGATCTGCAGAAATGCAGCATAATATTTTAGTAAGCAAAAAGAAGTAAAGACAGTTTGATAATATTCTTAAAATTTTATCATGCTTTCTATTCAGACCATTTAAAACAATTTTGACTGATGTGTTGATAACTGACTACTGAATTGGGTGATTGACTACTCTGTCTTCTGAGCCAACTTTTTGAATGAATTTATTCCATAATTTGTTGTATTTTTTCTTCTTGTTCAGTTGTTTTCAGGGTGTTCAACTTTTTGTGACTGTGTTTGGGGTTTTTCTTAAGATAGAATTTTCTTCTCTAGCTAATTTTCTTTAAACTGGGGTCATTAAATTGTTTTGATGGTGATAAAAACAAAAAGAATATCGTCCCTCTATGTCCTTCTATGATGATAAATTTGCTATCTAACAATATTTATCACTCTGTGTGTAGAGGATTGTGTTAAAATTTGAGCATTTAAAAATAAAGTAGAAGACATAGAGTATATATAGTATGAGATAAATTGATCTTAATTAGTGCAATTATTGTAGTATACATGTACTTTTCAGATGTTTTTCTAGTTTTAAATATGGAATAAAAATTAGCAAACAGTGTCTTGACCTTTCAGCCAAACTAAAATAAATGAAATATTTGCTAGGAAATAAATAAAATCTCCAGTGTAGGACTTTCTGGGTCATGGAAAAGAATATGTCTTTTGTTCCTATGAAATTTCCCTAGGATTGGCCTCACGTATTATGAATCATTTGTGATGTTTAATAAAATATTTTTAAATCAATTCTGGGATATTCTTTGTAAGTTTTTTTTTTCCTTCTAATTTTCTAGGATATAATACCTCAGCCATTATTAGACCAGTACTTGTCAATGACTGATCCAGCAAGAGCTCAAACTGTTGATACTGATATAGCCAAACATTGTGCTTACAGTCTCCCTGGAGTGGCTTTAACTTTGGGGAGACAGAACTGGCACTGCCTGAAAGATACATATGAAACGCTGGCATCAGATGTACAGGTAAATGTAGAATTTACAGAAGAATATGCAGGATTCAATTTCAAGAACATCTTTCAATTAAAATATTTTTTATGGCTAACTTGTATATGTAAATAAAAAATTAATGTGAATTTATATGATCTACAAAATTATGCATTCAGATAGAAGCTGAACTAAATTTTACTTAATTTTGTTCCATAAAGGTAACTTAAATTAAATTTTAAAGTATTTGATATTCATTTTATTACTTTTATTCCCTATGTGTAGTGGAAAGTACGTCGGACACTAGCTTTTTCTATTCATGAGCTAGCTGTAATACTTGGAGATCAATTAACAGCAGCTGATTTGGTGCCAATATTTAATGGATTCTTAAAGGATTTAGATGAAGTACGCATTGGAGTCCTTAAACATCTCTATGATTTTCTAAAGGTAGGAAGAAGTGTATTTTTTACTTTGAAACTTTTTACATAAAATATCAGATATACTTTATGTCACTAAGCAGTTAAATTTCTTTCTTGAAACTTTGCTTTCTTAGAAAATTTTGGTGTTGATAAAAACCTTAAGTGGCCATTTTATGGAAAAGGAAACTGAGGTGCAGAGGAATTAAATAACTTAACCTCTGGTCACTGTATAGTTTACACTGATGTAAAACACATATTTTCTATTTTATGTGGTCTGATTCTTCTTACTGTTACTCAAATTAAAAAAAAAAAGATAGTTTCAAAAATAAAATTCAAAGATAATTTATTTTGAAAATGGACTCAGTAAAATTCATTCCCCTTAACTCAAATAATTAAATAGTCCTTTTTTTGTGAACATTATTATTCTGTACAAACTTAAGAAAAATATCCATGGCAATGTTTTAAATATATTTAGGTGTTATCCATCAATCTGAACAAGAATTAGTGTGTCATAATTAAAATAATGCATTGAATTTAGAATCAATGCACCGGGGTTCAAATTCTGACCATGCTAAATCACATATGTCACATAATAAATATGTGACCAGTAAGTCACATAATCTTAATTGGTCTTAGTTTTTAATGGTAAAATGAGAAGTTTGGATTAGATTATCTAAATTCCTGGCTTTGAATTCCATTTTTTTAAAATTAAAGCTTTTTTATTCACAAAGCATTTGCATGGGTAATTTTTCCAATATTGGCCCTTGCATAACTTTTGTTCCAAATTTTCCTCTTCTTCTCCCCACCTTCCCCTAGCTGGCAGGTATAAATCCCATATTTGAAAGGAATAAAAAGTATTCATAACTACAGCAATAGTTAGTTAATAATATTTATTAACTATTGCTATGATATATGCTACAATGGAAATGCAAAATTTTTTCCCTGAGTAATTTAGTGGTTTATGTGTAAGCATGTAATAATGTCTTTGGAAATGTCATTTTTTTCCTTTTTAGTTGCTTCATGCAGACAAGAGGAGAGAATATCTTTACCAACTTCAAGAGTTTGTAGTAACAGACAATAGTAGGAATTGGAGGTTTCGATATGAATTAGCAGAGTAAGTAAAAATTGCTGATGTGCATGAAAAGGTAAATTCAATTTTGAAAAGCTCTTACTTTTTAAGCAGTTATTGAACTTAACCACATATTTTAATAATAATCTCTTCTACACCCATTCTCACCAATGATCTACTTATAGATCACATTGAAAGAAGAACTCATTATCTCTTATGGCAGGCTTTTGTACTTTTGATACTTCTTATCATTAGGAAATATCCCCTTAAATCACGTCTAAATCTGCTCCTCTGCAACTTTCATCCTTTGTTTCCAGTTTTGTCCTTTCACATCAATCAGAACAAGTTCACTCCCTCCTTTATGTGCTAGTTTGAAAACTTGAAGATGGTTATACTCTTTTCCAAACTTTCTGTTCTCCAAGCTAAATAAATTCGATTCTTTCAACCAGTTATCATATATTTATATTCTCTAGTCTTTTTTCCATTCTAGTTGATCCCATGTTAGGACATGCTTCAACTTTTCTATGTCTTTCCTAAAATGTGGTACTGACAACTGATTGCTGTATCTATGGCTCATCAAGGTTGCAAATAATATAAATGTAGCCTATAGTGACATGAGCTTTTTTGGTTACCATATCACACTCTTGACTCATTGTATATATACGGCACTAAAAGCTCAAGTTTTTTTTTTTTTTTTTTTTTTTAAACAAAGAAGGCTTTATTATATAAAAAAGCACTTTGCCTTGATGTTGACTTTAATTTACTTCAGCCTGTAACTATTCAAACATAATAGAAAAGATCTTTTTTTAAATATAAATTTGTCTAGTGACCTATTTCCCTATCTTGTATTTTGAATTTGATTTATATTGTCCAAATGATTTAGATTATCCTCATCAAATTGTTATTCCTTATTAAATTAATTTGTAAGCCCATCATTTTTACTAGTTTTATACCTTTTATTTTCTAAGCAATAAGTGTCTTTTTTATTAAAGTTATACTAGTTTTTGTTAAAGTAAGCAAATATTTAAAATTTCATTGTAAATTTTAGGCAGTTCTTCAAGACTACTATGGTGCTGATTTACATGTCAATAGCAAGTTTCTCATTGAAAGTTGATTATGTTGCTGAAATCATCCTAGGTTTGGGAAACAAAAAAACAAAAAAGCTAAGCTGTAAGATACATTCTTCTTGTTGGAGATGCTTGATAGATGTTTGGATCATGGAAATGTGTCCCAAGTTAGATTCACTTCATTAGATACCAGAACTTTTCATTATAAAGCTCTCTTTTTAAACCAAACAAATTCTATTTGTTGTTATTTTCTTATTAGTAATGGGAAAGGATTCGTTCTTTTATAATTGAAGAATGACCATTGTCATTTAGCATTCACAGAATGTTTGTCCTTGTTACTAAATATGATTGTGTTTAATAAGTTAAAAAAAGACCCTGTATGATAGAAAGATAAGGCATTATGTAAACATATAAAACTATTCCCCCTCAAATGACTTGTCTTATTGCCACTAGAAGAATTAGTAAAGACACTATTTCAAGTAATTTTTTTTTGTTGTTGTTGTTGGTTAATCTTTTCAGTAGTGTTCAATTCTTTGTGCCCTCCTTTTTGGATTTTCTTGGCAAAGATACTACAGTGATTTGCCATTTTCTTCTCCCAATTAATTTTACATATGAGGAAACTGAGGCAAACAAGTTTTAATGACTTGCCCAGGAATTAAGTTTAGTTTAGTAAACTGTTTAGTTTAGTTTAGTGTCTGAGGTCGGATTTGAATTAGGTCTTCAAAGTCTAGCATGCTATCTCCTGCACCATTAACTGCCCTCATATTGAGTGATATTGTAGCATAAAAATGACTTTTTAAAGGTGTCCACTAGTTCTAATGATATGAGACGTTAAAGAATTCTCTTGGTTTTGTTGTATACTTTCCAAAGATTAGGTTTAATTTTCACATTTTGTTTGTAGACTTAATATTATTAGAACCACCACCAAAAAAACCCTAAAATAGATAGTTACAAATATTATGAAACCTCCATGACCCCTAGTGGTGATATTTCATAACTTCAGTGTAGCTTTTCTTTAGCAGCACCTTATTAATAATTTTTTCTTTATTATGATTGATTTGTCTCCTGAAATTTTGAGTTTTGATGTTACTTTTTTTTGTTATGATTGATTTGCCTCATGAAATTTTGAGTTTTGATGTTAACAGTAGCTTTTCATCCCATATGATCTCTGTGCACAAGATACTTTGTGATTTTTAAAGAAACTAAAATTTTAGGTGTCTGAAATCTTTATTGTCCAGAAATTGTTCTTTGGAGGTCATTGATTAAGTCCAAGGTATTCTTCTTCCTCTTTCAGTATAATTAGAGACAGGGATTTATGGTTTCCAATTCTCCTTTTTTTCCATAGTTGCTTTTCATTTTTCCTTCTGCTAGCTATTTGAAAGATTGACATTTCTTTTCACACTTATTTCATACTCTTGAAAATATTGAAAGTTTGGAACCAGATTTTCTTTTCTTTTTTTTAAATTAATTAAATTTTATGTTTTCAGATTCACATTCTCACTCCTACTTTTCCTACCTCCATTCCATGTGTCTGTCTGTCATTCTATAAACATACACAAATATTTCTCACTCTGCATTCTAAGTCTGTTGTCTTTTTGGCTAGAGTGGGTAGCATACTTTATCTTGTATCTTCCAAAGTTGTGTTTGATCATTGTATTACTCAGAGTTCCTAAATTTTTAAAGTTATCTGTCTTTACAATATTGCTGTTTGTTGCATAAAACATTCTCCTATTTTTGAATAACAGATTTTCTTAGCCAGCTTTGTTTTGAAGAAAAGTAGCAAATCTTTCTATTTTTCTTTAGCTGAATCTTGCTAATTTTAAATCCTTTATGTGCTTTGCCATACATGAGTAAACATAAGAGTAGTTTTAATTTCTTTTGAAAGAACATTAAAGATGAGATTTCATAATTTTAATTTTGCCTTTAATAGAGAAATGCATATTTCTCTTGGGCATGAAAATTTTTTAGACCTAATTGTCCAACTTTTCAGTGGTATTCAGTTATTTCAAATCTTCCCCTTATGATTTGTCTGGGGAAAAAAAAAAGGAAGAGAAATGATTATGCTGATTTCTGAAAGATAATCTAGTTTTTTCTTTCAGACAACTGATCCTGATATTGGAACTCTACAACCCCAGTGATGTTTATGACTACTTAATGCACATTGCCCTAAAACTATGTGCAGATAAAGTTTCTGAAGTTCGATGGATCTCCTTTAAGCTAGTAAGGAAATATTTAAGCATTATTTTTAACTGCCATGATTTGTACACTCCATACAGGATGTCATTTTGCAAAATATATTTTTGTAAAATATATTTTTCATTACTAGGAAATAAAAAGAAATCACTTGATATGTTTATATCAGTTACTTAGTATTCTTTTAAAATTAAATTGATTTTACATTAAAAATAGTTTTGAATGAAAATGGATAATAGAAGTTCATATGGAAACACTATTGTTTTCCATGAACCCATATCAGTTAAACAATAATGGAAAATGATCTTTGAAGTAGTAATTTATTAATGTTTTGACAGTAAATAATCTATAACAATTATTATTCAAGTATAAATGCTTATAAACTTGAAAACAAAAGACATCTATTTTATATATGTCTTGAGTATATTTTTACATTTATGTGTGTGTGTGTGTATACATATGCATATTTAGTTGGTATTCTTTTTTTGAATTTTCATTTTTGTGTAGCATTTTTTTCCTTTCATTGTCTTATAATTTCAAAGAAAACTTCTACCATGCCTATAATTAAGAAATAAAAGGATATACAAAAACTTTATATTTTTAAAGATATTTATTTATTTTTTATTTTTTTTTAACGTATTGCTAAAACAATTTTTTAATCTGTTCTTTTAATCTTTTCCCAGGTTGTGGCAATTTTGCAGAAATTCTATTCAAACAATGCAAGTGCATTGGGATTAAATTTTATCAATGAACTCATAATAAGATTTCGACATTGTCCCAAGTGGGTTGGAAGACAAGCATTTGCATTCATTTGTCAGGTTAGCATTCATTTTTTGATCCACTATGTACTAGTATTACATGTTGGTAACTTTTTCAGAGTGAGAGAGAATCATAGTTATGATTATTAGAGTTATAAAGAACACTTTAGTAATAATCTAGTTTAGCACACTACTATCCCCTCTTCTTACAAACTGAGGCTTACTAAATTGGGCTAGGAGTTATGGCAAATCTGTGACTATTACTATTTAATGCATTTTTGTATTGAATTTAGCATACACCTTTATTTGATGTGAACTCAAAGTCCCAAATTAAAGCCTTTACCTTTCAATTTGAGGAAGTTAGTGATTGTGTTTATTAGGAAACTTTGATGATAATATTTATATATAACAGAGCTATATTTAATTTCAGAAAAACTTCTGTTGCCCAAGGAATTATATATTCTTGCCATGTAAATGTGGAGTGTCAAGTTACAAAACTTTATCTGACACTTTTTATGGTAAAAGTTCATTTCAAAGGGAAAAGAGAAAATAGCTTACATTAAGAATTTGCCTTTTAGCTTTTTTTTTTTCCTTCATAATCATAGTTGAAAAGCAAAAAAGTATAACTGGGTATCTGCCATGGTACTAGTATGTATACTAGTATATATATTATATTATCTATATATATAGTGATCAACTATATATAATAAATTTGGATGAGTTAGTAGTTGAGCATTATAATTCCCCAAAGTATTATTTATTTTTTTAAGTAAGAAAGACAGTCTGGAAAGAATATTGGCACTGGAATTGGATTCTCATTTCAGTTCTACAGCTTATTAATATTTGATCTTGGAAAATTGCCTCTCTTACATCTGCTTTTCTCATTTGTAAAAAATATACAGTATGTATGCTGGAATTTCAAAGGAGTATTATGACGATTGAATGAAAATGTAAGGTAGCGTTGCTATTATTATACATTGTACATACTAGTTTATTTGGTGCATATTTATGTCATTGTAAATAGTAAAATATTTCTAGAAAGTGATTGAGTTTTTATTTAAAATTTTCTCCTCAATATTTTTCCAAATACATGTAAAGATAGTTTTCAACATTCATTTTTGTAATGTCTCTCCTCTCCCTCACTTCTCTTCCCCCTCCCCCAAAGACAGCAAACAATCTGATATAGGTTAAATATGTGCTGTTCTTTTCAGCATGTTTTCATATTTGTCATGTTGATCAAGAAAAATCAGAAATGGTTTTGAAGTTTTAAATTAAAACACTTTCACAGACATACTCAGCGAATTCCTAATTTGCAAAAGAATTTTTCATTAAAAAATTGTGGATTGAAAAGATAAACTTGTATTAATGATATGGATTTCTTATGTGTATAATTTTTTTTTTTCATAGGCAGTAGTAAGAGAGGAGTGTATACCTGTAGACCAGTTTGTGGAACACCTACTTCCCAGTCTTTTAAGTCTTGCTTCTGATCCTGTGCCAAATGTAAGGGTTTTGCTAGCCAAGGCTCTGAGACAAACACTACTGGAAAAAGGTATGTTAAATTTTGTGAGAAAAAAAAAATTTAGTGATTTAAAATTTCTTACAGAGGCAATCTGGTATAGTGTAGAGATTGTAGGATGAGAATATATCTGTGTGAATTTGGGCAAATCATTTATCTTTCTGAACTTGAGTTTCCAATTTGCATTATCCATTTTAAAGATTCTTAAGAATTTTAAATGACATAATAAAAGGGACCCATAAAGCATTATATGATTATGGTTTAATGCCATTATATTAATATTCTGTATAGATTCATTGTTTTGTTGCCATTCAGGCATCTCATTTTATTGTATGACTTTTTTTAAATCAAAGAGAATATTTCATTTCTTTAGCAGAAGCAAATGTCTATATTAATGGTTATCAAAAATAACAAATAAGGTTCAGTTCTGTGGCTGGGGAATCATTATTCCCATTGATTTTTAAATTTTAAATCTAAAGTGAGGAATAGGAAAGTTATCTTGAACTCATTTCCATCATCCACATAGGATTTAGTGAAATATATATATATATGCATTTTTTTAACAGGATCTCCATCTTAGTTCAATCTGATAGTTCAGGATCCATTTCTTGGCTCAAACTATAATTGGAATTGGAGCTCTATTCTCTATTTCTGATTTGGGCTAGTTTGCTTGTTTCTTAGGCAACCTAGAGAGATTGCCCCTCTGCGGACAGGAGATCAGTAGACTAATATTGTACTTAGTGTGGACCTGATTGACTTACCCCATTTTAGCTCAGAACTCTTAAACTCAGTTGTTTTACCAGTCTCACACAGGGATTATAGGTGTATATTACCACATATGGCTAAAACTGCTTTTGTATTAAACAGAATCCAATAAATTTATTAGTCTTTGCCAGAACTTAGACTAGGTTACTTAAGATTGGGGGTAGAGGGGTAATGAAAGAGAGATTAAGGGATATTAAGAATGACGTGTTTCCACTTTTCTTGGTGCCAGATTGAATAATCTTTTAGAAAGTTTTGACCTAGGAAGCCAATTAGAATTTGAGAAAAGTTATTAAGAGAACTCATGAAATTAGTGGACCTCCAATTCTTGGTTTTTCAAAGAAAAAGTTTTCTTTTGTTCTGAGTTGCAATTTCAAAGAATATATCCTACATCAAAACATGCTATATGGCTAACTTGATAAAAACTATCGCTTTCTTTTTTTTCTAGCTTATTTTAGAAATGCTGGTAACCCTCATCTTGAAGTTGTTGAAGAGACTGTCTTAGCCTTGCAATCAGACAGAGACCAGGATGTTTCTTTTTTTGCTACCCTAGAGCCAAAACGAAATATTATGGACACAGCTGCTCTAGAAAAACAGAATTAATTTGCTTTAAATCTGAATTATGATTTTACAGCCTTCATATACAGTTTATGGTAACAGTGAAGAAGGGGAACTGTTTTGTATCTTCCTGAAGAGAAAAGATTTCTTATATTCTTAACATTCACTAAATGAAAACTGTCATCTGCAGCAACATATATTTCATATTGGATGGTTACTTATTTCAGTTACGCTGTGCCTGCTATGCTTTTGCCCTCCCCTTAAAAGCTTGATTTTTGTTTAACTTTCTATGAAAATGAGCCAATACTGTGTAGATCCTTTTAGTTTGATACATAACCAGAATCTTCATGCCATCAGATTGCCTGATAGTAATTTTATACCATATTATTTAAAATTATTTTTCATAATAAAGTAGTTTACTACCAGCTTTAAAGCCTGAAGTTTAGTAAACTTGTATATTTTGATGCACTGATGCCCCTTTTTAATATAGTTTATGGTGTTGCATTTTATTTTACCTGAAATATTGTACATATGTGAATAATTCTTGGCCAGAAGAAGATATGTTAATCCAATGTCAACCTCATATCACTAAAACCTTATATAAATACATCATTTTCATTTATATTCTACTTTGTTGTTGCAAATTAGGTCAATTTGTGTTTGCTTTTGAATATACATAATATTTTCTTAAATGTACTAAAGAGAATATATGACAACTTTTTATATTGTAGTTTTTATTCTTATAAACTGTTATTTGAACTTTCTTAAGCACTTAATTATTTGTCACTCTTGCTGCTAGAACTTATATTCAAAATGTACATTTTGGCTATTACTAGAAATATAAAACTATATATAAAATCAATAGTTCATTGGTTATACTAACACATTTGTGAATGTGAAAACAAAATTTCTTATTGAAATGTACGGGTACTAACTGGTCACAGTTTTTCAAACTTTACAGAAGTAGGAAACTTTATAGGTAGCTAACACATCAGAATACCTATTACATGTATAGTGATCATTGCAGTGGAAAGGGGGCAGGGAGGAGAAGCAACATTAATAAGTTTATCTTTATCCAAAGTTCAAGCATATATGTGCAGTTTCGAATAAGAGGAAACATGTATTTGGACCAGTTTTCATTAGATGATTATCCTGCTTTTTATGGTCTATTTACTACAAAAGCCGAAATTTAAATACATGTATGCCCATGTAACTTTTTGTTTCTTTTTCTGTTTGAAAAATGAAATGTAAGCTAACAATAAACATTTCAATTTCTTTTTAAAGAGTGACCTGCAGAGGGAGTATAAATTAGTGCTATATTTCCCTCATATATTTTGATAGCTTTTTCTGAAATGACAGAATTTTTTGGCATATGTGGGTAGTTTTTCTGACTTTTTTACGTCATTATTTAAAAAATAACAACAAAACCTAAAATTTATTGGGGAGATTAGATACTATTTTGGGTTAGGTAGGAAATAAAGTATGTGGATTAAAATGTCAAACACATTATTGACTTTTGATTTGTGGTGGGACACTTTGCCAACTTTTGTCAAGTACAGGGTTAGTACATTAAGGTACAGTTTTTTAAAATGAGCTTTCAAACATCCAATAGAGCTAGCTAGTGTAAATAGATGGAGATAACAGTTTTGCAATATAACAAACAATTTTGATTACTTTATTACCTGGAAATTAAGATTGTTACATTAGGTGAATTGTTAGCCTAGCAGCAAGTAGGATTTGTTCAACTGGAATTTTGTATTTTGTGTAGGATTTAATTTTATATAAAAGTCTACCAGATTAATTTTAGTGTTTAGAATTTTGCATGGTAGACCACATATTACATGCTTCTAGAACTTCTAAGTAAAGACAATGTTTTGGTAAGTAATTTAAGCTCTAAAATTCCAGTTGTACATTAAAATTTTTCCATGACTTAACATGAATGCCTCTCCAATGCAATTTTTTTTTTATGACTGAAGTTTCTCTGCAAAAAGTATTTTTTGTAGTTTTAATATCTTTTCTAATGCTAATATTTGAGTGTTTTTAAATAACTCAGATTTTCTAAATTGTTCTCCCTTTACTTTCCATTTTATTTTTTTCTATCATTAAATTTTAGCACTGATTATACTTTTTTTTTTTAAAAAGTGTACATAGATACATATTTTGAGTGTTTGTAACTGATCATCACTTATAAGCTTCCTGCTTCTAGTACTAGTCTCTTCTTCAATGACTCACTAAAAACATAAAAATTCTCACAGTTGAATGTGTTGTTAAATTAATAGGCCATTTTCTAACTTTTCCAAAATGGAAATTTTCCATTGTTAAATATGGTTTTCTTAAGCACCTTTTCAACTCCAAAAATTCACTACCATTTAAAACTTGATGGGTTTTGATATAGCTTTCTAAATTTATGTAAATGGATATCTGCATGCATTAGAAAAGGGGGAATATAGAACTTTCTAACATCAGGCAATGTGCAGATCTGCTGAAGTGGCTCATCTTTCTAAGATGTCATTTTTTTTTCCTTCATCCTGGAAATATAATTTTTAAGCATGACTAAGGCAGCTCTTTTAGACAAGGTATATTATGATGATTTTAAACTGTATTTACATGTAATTCCTCAAGATGGTTTACTTTGAATTATGCAAAAAAAAAATGTACTTTAAATACACATGCAGCAAAGATACATTTTCTTAACAGCAGCAAGAATTTAATTTAAATTTTACTAGCTAAGGGACATGAAATTAACATTAGTGGTGCAATATTGTTTGGATACTGTAGAAAATTATCAGGCACTTGTAATCCAAAGCATGTTAGTTATGTTGCTGAGAATTCAAACTTACTGTTATCTATGTTATATAAATAATATACACATAGCATCTAACAGGATATTGCCCTAGTGACAGAAAACAGTGTTTTAGAGCCCAAATAAGTGGGGACACTCTGGAAGTGCCACTGATTGTCAAAATATAGAATCTATGTAACTTTGTATTTATCTCAATAAACCTCATGATTGTTTTCTGAAATGTTTTTTTTTTTTTTTTAATATTTTAACAAGGTAATATGGGGGAAGATATCAATGGATTTGTTGGGGCTTCTTCAGGTTCCAGATGCAATTAACATTGAGGGACTCACATTCTGATCTGAAGATAACCCATCACTTTTAAGATATGAAAGCTGCATTAGGCATTTGAATGAAGTCCCTTTCTAATCCATATTTTGTGCATAGAATTTTAAAATAACATAAAATGGATTGATTTTAGATATGTTTCTAATTACTTTTGCATTTACAATCTACCTTTAAAGTATCAAACTTATTTTGTACTTAGAAATCAATCAAACAAGCCTTTTAAGAGACTTTTGATTTGTTCCAGGCATTAAGGACTTTACATTCTATAGAGGGGAGAGAATACACACACACACACACATGAATATATATTTTAAAATATGTGTACTCCATGGCTCCAGTCCTCCCCTCACTCCAAGGGACTATTGACTCAGGCCTAATTCCATCTTGTGGACCTTATTCTAACCAAAGCAGTCAGACTTAGGTATAAAGTTCATGTCTAGATCTTAGGTATAAAGTTCATGCTTAGATTTCCCCTGATGTGGGTAATTGAATATCTCTGTATGTGGATAACAATGGAACTCAATGGATTATATAAGACATTATTTCTTTTATCACAGAAGATCCATAGATTAAAGGCATGCATAAAAAAAAATACAGGCAATATCAAAAATTCAAATAGTTGAAAACTGCTATTAGCATCTTCATATTTGCTTTAAAAGAATAAATGAAATAACTACAGAATCTCAAAATTGGAAATTACCATAGAGGTCATTTACTTCAATCCCTACATAAACAATTCTCTCTACAATGTTGTTTTCAATTCAACATTTATTATGCATTCACTTTACATATTATGCACAGGGAACTGTTCTATTCCATAGAGGTTGCTAGGTAGCACAGTGGAGAGAACATTGGTTGGAATCAGGAAAACTCATCTTTCTAAGTTCAAATCTAGCCTCACTTAGTGTGTGATGCTGGACAAAGCTACTTAATCTTGTTTGCTTCAGTTTCCTCATCTTTAAATGGATAAGGGAATGGCAAACTACTATAAAATATCTTTGCTAAGAAAACCCCCCAAAATGAGTCTCATACAACTGAAATGATCAAACCAAAAAAAAAAAGAAAATTGTCAGGGATTTTTCTTTAAAACAAATCTTCAATTTAAGATCATTGGATTTTGAGCTGATAAGGACTTTGGATTCCTTGTGTACAATACAAGGAATGGACTGAATGATCTCTAAATAGAGGCCTAGAGGTGAAGGGATTTGTCCAAATGTAGAGACACTATTTTGAACCCAGATCATTTGATAGTAAAAGCGGTTCTTCTTCCATGACAGTTTTGAATGCTTCCTTTTACACTCATTCATTATATGACAATTGACCATGGGTAAGTCACTGATTATCTCAGAATTGTTGTCAGGGAAAAAAAATTTGCAAATCCTTAAAGATACATATATGCATGTGTGTGTGCATACACATGTGCATATACAATATATTTGCGTAATTGCTTATAATAAATTTTGTGCTTCAGTTTTCCGCATCTATGAACCTGCTGTACCAATCAATCTCAGAGACTTGTTGCAAGAACTGGAAAGTATATGCTAAGTCTTATAAAATCTTAAAATTCCTTAGAAATGGACATGACTATTAAGATTATTAATAATAGATGATATTGAACCTTTTATCTACATGGCAACCCTCCAAGTACTAGACTGATAAAAATTTAAAGTTGAAATAAGGATTAATTCATCACATTATCCAATTATCAGAACTCTAATAAGAATTTTGATAAGTTAATAGACGATCTTCCAAAGATGCATATATTCTAACAATTCTCATTCTGCATAATTCTTATCTGTACATTACCTTAAGGTTTTACCCAATCAATATCTTGGAAGCCTTTGTCTTTTTTTTTTTTTTTTTTTTTTTTTTAAACATATGGGAAGTGGTACAGCACTCGGCCCAATTGTTCATGTGTTATTCTCAGTCCAACTGTTAAAACTCATTCTTGTTATACGGCCAACTCATTAACATAAGAAAATCTATCCCTTTCTCCATATCTAAATGATGTGTAAAAGAATTTTATATTTGCATTTATATAATTACATGTAAATATTTACACATTGTTTATAAATATACAACCATATTGATTATGTTTATGTACAAATATAAAATTAATGTGAATATAAAATTCAGTTCTTCCAGAAATCTAGTCATTAGTAATATTGGACAAGGATCTCATATTTAGTGTGCCAACAAACAGCAACATTGTTTATTGATGCTAAAAAAAAATCAATTTGATTCTTAACATTCCATGGTCCCCTTTTTCTACTACCCTATCACCATTGCTACAGAATTGGAGGCTGACACATAGCCTTTGTGAACCATTTTGAATAGTTTTTTCATGGATTGTTATGGACTGAAGGATTCATTTCTCTCTGTGTCTCTGTATCTGTCTCTCTCTTTTTCCCTTAAACACACATATACATGTGTACCTGCACATACATATATACACATATGTTCAAATATATTTTCAGACACTATGTAACTCCAGGCAAGACAACTCTGCTTCAGCCTTCTCATCTATAAAATGAGTTAGAGAAGAAAATGGCAAACTATTGCAGTATCTTTGCCAAGAAAATCCCAAATAAAGTTGTAAAAAAATTACAAATGAGATGAATGACCAAGCATCACTATATATATATATATATGGAGAGAGATACAAAATGGCTGGCACTGACTTTTGGGACAGCTTGTATATCAATATTGAACTCAAGATATATAACTTATACACACACATACACATATACCAATATGAAATATATGTACGTATATCTTACATATATAGTTAGATATATACAAAGGTATTTATAATTAAATATAAAAATGGAAAATTATTAAAATTAGTAGGTATGTTTGTGTCCATTCCTTATACAAAAGCTAACTGAAACTTTCAGAGTTATATGGCAAGAGGAGGTTAACCCTCAGGAGTTCAGGAATACCTCCATTGTCCATCTCTATAAAGATAAATATACCATCCCTTAACACTCACAAAGGGGTCTCTCTTTCTCTTGGTCATTGCTGGGAAAATTCTTGCCAAAATCGTCCTCAATAGGCTCAGACTTGGGGCAGCTAGGTGTTGCAGTGGATAGAGCACCAGCCCTGAAGTCAGGAAGATCTGAATTCAAATCTGTCCTTGGACACACCACTTCCTGTGACCCTGGGCAAGTCACTTAACCCCAGTTGTCTTAGGGGGAAAAAAAAAAAGGCTGAGCCTTCACCAGGAAGATAGTCACCTATCTACCTGCAGGTAACTTCAGAAAGAGCTGAGGTATGATATTGTTTATGGCCTGACAAATTGAGGATAAATTGAGGATAAAGGGGGAACACTCATAGACTTGAAGTATTTTGTGTTTTTCTTGGTCAAAGAATCCATCTTCCTGACTCCTCTGGATATAAGGAGCCCAGGGAGCTTAGAGGTAGCACAGGAGCTGGCTTTGGTATCTAGTGCCTTCCCAGCTCGGTGGTCGTTGGGCAAGACATGCTTTTTCTCCTAAATCCATCCCGACCTTCTAATGTGAGCATCAGCAATTGGTGCCACTCCAAGCCCTGAAGCCCGCTATTTGGGTGACCTTGGATAAGTTCTCTGTCTGGACCTCCGTTCCTTAACTTTAGGAACACCTGTATCAATACTGATCTTCTCATGCTTGGAATGGATACTCGTGACCTAAGGAGCACCTGAGTGGGAAAAGCCTTATTCCAGTTAGCAGGTGATTTTATTTTGGCCATTACAACTCAAAAAATTATGACACAGTGCAAGCAAGCACTTGATTAAATGAATTCTGCAAACATTTTGCGTTGAAGACATGAAAGACAAAAAAGAGCATACCTGTCCTAGAAAGGTTTACTGGGTGGGTGGGTGGGAAGGTTGGGGGATTCTTTTGGATTATTTGAATTATGTTGATAATATGGAGATGGAACGATGGGCCAAGAGATGGATTTCTTGTAACTCTATGGCCTACGATGCCACGTGGTTCCGCCGCGGCTCTGGTTGCAGCTCCTCTTAGCCCTCCCAGCCTCCGTCTGGGTCCGCAGCGGACGTGTGCCCTAGTGCTCTCCTCATAAGGCACAAAAAGGGAGCGGGGTCCCGTTGCCGATAGCAACGCGGGCGGTGCCGGCTGTATTTTGCTCTGCGCAGGCGCGGTGAGTCCCAATGTAGACTGAGGCTGAGGCCCAAGCTCGGGGTGGGGGGGGCTTGGGGGTCGGGGTCGGGGTCGGGCTCGGGGTCGGGCTCGGGGTCGGGGTGGGGGGTGGGGTGGGGCGGGGCCGCGGCGGCTGCGGCTGCGGCTGCATTTAAGCGCTGGCATGCTGGACCAGGGACCGCTTCCCGGGACGCTACAGTTCTCTCCAACGCTCCCGCGAGGCTTCGGACTGGGGCGCTCGCCCTGGAGACATACACGTTCTTCTCAGAGCCGGTCCCCCAATTTAATCACTAAACCTTTCACTTTGCGCGTGCGCCTGGAAGAGACTGGAGAGATGTACCGACTGTCCAGCTGCCACGGCGACACCACTGTTCGGGAGCTGAAGGAGGAGTTAGATCTGATGGCCGGGATTCCCTTCCACTTCCAGCGCCTCTTGTACCTGGACCAAGGTGTCGCCTCGCGTGGCCCGCCCACGGCTGACCCTTCTGGGAATCCACCCTGCATCTCCCCTGCGAGCATCCCCATCTGCCCCCCCACCTCCAGCCTGAGACCAGGACCACCAGTCCCCAGTCTTGGTCCTTGTGGGGCCACGACCTCCAGACCCCACTATCGCTTTGACTAGTCTTCATGGTCTGATGCCCACTCTCATCCTGTTTAGAGCCGAGACCCCAGATCCTGCTTTTTTTTGGGGGGGGAGGAGGGATTAGGGCCTCAAATGTTTAATCAGATCTCACCATCCTGTTCAAGTTCAGGATCCTAATTCACACGATGGCTTCCTTCACCCTAAGTGCCTCAAATAAATTTGAGCACCATGATTTTCTTCTTTCCTTGTTGCCAGGATTCTAGGAATCTGGGTACATTATCCATCCCCTCAACGAAATTGAAACAAGAGGCTTCAGGAAGCCTGGAAATTAAAAAAAAAAAAGTCTTTTGGTTCTAAATTGGGCCAGGGGAATTTAAGAGCTGATTTTTTCAGGGATGAGGACGTATTGAAGAGAAAGATGGATGAGCTGCAAAGTAGTTTTGCCAAATGTTTCATATATATATATATGAAAATATATAAATATATATGAATATATATATATATAGATAGATAGATAGATAGATGCAGACTTTTTTCTCTTTTAGACAATGAAATTAGATGAAAAATTTTTAAGAAGCCCTATAGGAGAAATTTTAATTTTACATTTTAAAACCAGTGGCATCTATTTTGGTTTCAAAACTTTTTACTTTGTTACTGATATTTTCCACTAAGTTGGTCTTTCCTGTAGTGTGGAAATGATCCCAGGAGCTCAAAAACTTTGGTAGAATTCAGCTGCTAGCCCTGCATCAGCTTGGAATGTATACTTGTATTCTAAGCATTCAGATGCTTATAAAACTCAAAAAAACCTTGGCAAGGAGGAAGCATTTACGCTTGATTAAAACAATTCAACAAACATTCAAGTTTGGGGATACAGTGACAAAATAAAAGAATACTTCCCATTTTCTCCAGGAGTTTATATGGGGTACAGAAGAAAAAGCTCTTGGATCCTTTGAAAGATATTGATGATGCTAATATGGAGGCAAAATGGCCTTTTGATAAAAGTATTGGACTTGGAAGTCAAAAGGCCCAGCTTTGAATTTAGGTTCTACCACTTACTAATTGTAACTTTGTGATTATGGACAAGGCACTTAACTTTTCTGATTCTCAGTCTTCTCAGATGTAAAAGAAAAGAGATAATGATTGTACTACTCATCTCACAGGGTTGTTATGTGAAAAATTCTTTGTAAACTTTAAAGTGCTATATAAAAAATCTTTTTGACTTAATATATTAATCAGAGCCAAATATCAATTTTAAAGATTTTAAAAAATACTAATAATCATTTGATTGTACTATTTTTCTCCCTTAGGGGAACATCAAGCAGTCTTAATATCAATCTTAATATCTTGTTTAGAGTTTTTGTGAAGAGATAGGGTCTTTATTCAACTTCATGATTATCCTCTGACACTATAAACAGGACCCTAATTGATGAGTGTGCTATTTCCTTATTTAGGAACATTAGCCCAAGTTCCTGTTAACATATACTTTATAGGGGGTCCTCAAACTTTTTAAATAGGGAGCCAGTTCGCTGTCCTTCAGACCATTGGAGGGCTGATCTATAGTAAAAACAAAAACTTTGTTTTGTGGGCCTTTAAATAAAGAAACTTCATAGCCCTGGGTGAAGGGGATAAATGTCCTCAGCTGCTGCATCTGGCCTGCGGGCAGTAGTTTGAGGACCCCTGCAAATTTTCATTTATAGAATATTGAACCTCATTCTTTTCATTTTGAAATTTATAACAATTGTATCAGTACGGGATTGATGTTTACTTTTTTGCTACTTATGAAAAAAATAGCTTGATACTTAAAACAAGAATATGGGGACATAATTAACTTTTAAGACATTTGCATTATAGTTGAAGGCAACAGTTCAAGTCTGAACTGTATAAAATAGAAGCGCTACTCTGACATCTGACATCCACATGTTTTGATTACATAATTACATGATCCACATGTCCATTACAAATTCAAAATCTGACAAATGCCAACATTAGTCATATTATTATACTTGGGGTAGACCTTGTGAGCATCCATTAAGATGCAAACATTTTTGGAAAATGCAGCATTGTTATCCCATTAGCTAATAATTGAATAATAGTTGATATTATGTGTAAAATAATGTATAGGAGAACAATATCTTTAAATAGATCCACTTTCAAAGGAGTCACTTCATATAATAATTTTTATTGACCTCTGAATCTTTCCATAGTATGGTTGACAATTTTTTTATTTAAAAAATGTCAGTTATATTTTATTAGGCTTTTGTTACTGGTATATGAACCAAATTACATTTTAAAAAATCTATAAGTACAGTAAAATCCATCCATCAAGTGGGATTTATTTACAAAATTCAAATTTTTATATCAAATATCTCCTTAGTTGCTTAGTCTGGTAAATTTATGCCTAATATTTTTTTTGTGGGGGAATTTTTCTGTAGGAATTTTGATGGATGATTCCACATTAGGGTACCATGATGTTGTTCCTGGTGGAATTGTTTCATTGTGTATTTGGCATCAGGATGGATGGCAAGAACTTGTTTTGGCTGCTGTGGAAGGGGACGCTAGTAAGGTGTTTTCAAGCTTCTTTAAATGTTATTTTTTATGAAGCAAATATAAATTTTAGAGAAGTATATTTTGAAGTTTTTTCTTAAACATTTATATCAATTAAATACAGAAGAATGTCTTCCTTGTTAACTAAATGCTATGTAATATTTTTGTTCTAATTCTTGATTTGACCTGCTTTCCCTTGAGTACCCAACAAGTTTTCTTCATTTTCTCAAAACATATCAGTATTTCCTAAATATTTACATAGTATTATGCAAATTAAGACAGGTGGCACAGTGGATAAAGCATTGGGTCTGACAAAAGAAAAATCTGAGTTAAAATTCAGGCTCAGACACTAAATGTGTGACCTTAGACAAGCCATTTAATGTCATTTGCTTAAGTTTCCTCCAAATGAGGATACTAGCACCTAATTCTTGTAGTTGTTGCAAGGATCCAATGAGATAATATTTGTAAAGCACTGGATAATGTTTGTAAAGCACCTTATACATAGTAGATGCTATTTAAATGCCAGTGATTGTTATTATTTTTAGTGCCACTTATTCTTTTCAGAGTATTTTCCAAGTTTTTATTTAGGGCACCATGCCTTTTTATTGCCATCATGTACCTTGTTTTCTAGAAACTGCTGGATAGAAGATTTAACATTTCCCCTAATAAAGTGTATCTGAACTTAATAAGTATTCTTAGTTTTTTATATAATTTACTTATTGCATGGTAATTCCATTTTTTCTTGCCAGCTATCTTGTTTAGGTGTTACTGAAGACTCTCTATACAGAACTCCACATTCTTTACGTTTGAGAGCAGAAAAATATAAAGAATGGATAGCTGACAGAGCTTTTGTGGCTCTATATATCACAGCACATAGAGGCCATGCTGACGCTGTACGTTTTCTCCTAGAAAATGGTAATATCAATACCTCAAAAGCTTATAATTTACCTTGTTTAATTCTTAGTATATTCATAAGACTCTCAAGAAGGGGCAATAAACATTAAGTATCTATTATGTGGCAGGTACCATGTTAAGCACTTTTCCAATATTATCTCATTTGATCCTGACAAGGATCTACCTGTAAGGTAGAAGTTATTATGATCTCCTTTTCAAAGAGGACTTAAAACAAAAAATAAGATAGGTGTGATGACTGCGCTAGCACCCAGGACACCCCAGAATTAGCCAGAATCAGGATAAGCAAAAGTCCTTAGTCTTTATTCTTGGTCTTTAGATGGAGGATTGAACAGGATGGAAGCAGAATCTCCACAACTGCCTTCTTACTCATCTACGGCTAAAGAGTGACTCTGGCACCCCCTAGTCCCTCCTACAATCCTCTGTATTCACCAATCATTGAGCCAGCACAGCATATGCCCATAGAGTATTGTCCAGTCAGTAGTTAGCCTCAAGTGCTCAGCAGTCCTGATCTCAGTGCATTGACTCAATAGTTTCAGCCTTCTACAGATAGGAATATTTTGGTTGTTCTATTTTATATATCCTGTTGTTCAGTCATATTTTACTCTTTTTGAAACTGTGGACTATAGCTCACCAATACAGTCCATGGGATTTTCTTGGTAAAGACAACTGGAATGGTTTGCCATTTCCTTCTCCAGTAGACTAAGGCAAATAGGATTAAGTGACTTGCCCCAGAGTTACACAGGTAGTAAATGTTTGAGGCAGGATTTGAACTCAAATCTTCTAACTCCAGGAAACAGTATGCTGTCCACTGAGCTATCTAGCTGCCTCCATCTTAATATCCTATCTTTCCATTAAAGCTCTACCAACTCTACCCCTTTTTAACACTAATAATTTTTCTAATCTTCTGCATATCCTTTACTTTGTATGTTGAAGAGTAGCTTTTGAGACCTTGGGGGCTCCTAAGTATATATACCAACATTCATTTTAACTCTGACCCTGAAACTGCCCACCTTGGATATCTGATTCAGTACCTTCAACCCCAACCCAACTTCAACTCCATCATCTCAAAATATTTTGATGTTTTTAGCAGGGAATTTTTGTTTTGTTTTGTTTTTGTATTTTTGGCACCTAGCACAACACCTGACACAAAGTAGATATGTAATATGTGTTCACAGATTGAAACAAATTCCCTAGCATCTACCACAGTGCCCTATGCACACATTATGTACTTAATGGGTGAAATTAGAGCTCAAAATTTAGCTTTGCAATAAAATGTATAAGCTTATACATCATTTTATATTATAGTTATATATTAGAGATGAAAGCCCAATGCATTATAAATCTAGACAAATGGTCTAGGCTCAGTGATGTGACCATGCCAAGCAATCCTTAACCATTCCAGAAGTGGTGGAGTAGAATTAAAGACATAATGAAGCAGAGTATGTTTTCCCCAAGATCATTTGCTGTATAATGGTCTTGAATTTTTGTTTTTGGTTATTTTTTCAATTATGTCTAACTTTTGTGACACCATTAGGGAATTTTCTTGGCAAAAAAATACTGGAGTAGTTTTTCATTTTCTTCTCTAGTCATTTTATAGATGAGGAAGCTGAGACAGATAAAATGGCTTGCTTGGGTTCACATAGTAAGTATTTATACCCCCATTTTGAGTTTAGGAAGATGAATTTTCCTGATTTCAGGCTATTGTGCCATCTAGCACATTTAGCATCTAGGATCTTGGATCCAGAAGACCTTGCTTGTAATGGGCTGAGGCTTGAGTTGATGCACTGAGGTCCCAAGCACATGAGGCTAAATAGTAATTGGACCATACTCTATTAATATATAAGCTTGGAGAAAGAATGGCCCCTCCCCCCGCTCTTTGTGCAAGTCCTGATGTGTTGTATAGGAAATGACGATTTTGGTGGGTGGAGGCAGGGGAGTGGAAAAGGAAGGGGAAGGAGAGACTTTTGGGATTGCCATTGCGACAACCTTTCTGTTCAGAAATGGTGGGCCTCCACCCACCAAAATCGTCATTTCCTATACAACACATCAGGACTTGCACAAAGAGTGGGTGGGGGCCATTCTTTCTCCAAGCTTATATATTAATAGAGTATGGTCCAATTACTATTTAGCCTCATGTGCTTGGGACCTCAGTGCATCAACTCAAGCCTCAGCCCATTACACTTGCTTAGAGTTTTGCCTTTCACACTTAATAATTTCTCCACCCCTAGACCAATCACACTATGATTTCTTGATTTCTTCATCTTTAAAATAAGAGTTAATTTTTGAACTTCCTATATTAGGGGTTTATAAAGAGAAAGTGCTTTGTAAGTTTAAAGTATCATATAGATAAGTTATAATTTTAAAAAATGACTATAATGAGCATAATAGAAAAGATTCCTAGATTTGGAATAAGACTAGAGTTTCCATCCTATGAGTGATCTTTGGCAAGCCACTTCCCATCATTTCTGGCTCCAATTTTCTTATTTGTAAATTATGATTTAAAATTTGATGATCTCAAAGATAATTCTTACTTCTAAATTCTGTCTACCTGTGATCAGAAGATAATTATATTTTCTATCCACTTGAACTTTGTTGATTTCCACAATGTTAAACCTTTTGTATATTACTATTCTAGATTTTTACTTTTTTTTTTTTTTTTGCTGAGGCAATTGAGGCAAATGACTTGCCCAGGGTCACATAGCTAGGAGGTGTTAAGTGTCTGAGGCCAGATTTGAACATTTGAACTCAGGTCCTCCTAACTTCAGGGCTGGTGCTCTAACCATTACGTCACCTAGCTGTCCCAGATTTTTTACATTTTAAGATAAAATAGGCATTTTCTCAACCCACAAGACTTTGATGCATTTGAAATTTTGGTCATATCTTAAGTAGAATTTTCATAATTGTTTCATAGTGAAACTGATTTAAACTCATGCAAAATTTCTGGCTGACTTTTCTTTTTGGAAGGGCTGAGTAGAATTACTGGTGACATCAGCATTATAAGAACCTATTTAAAAAACTCCTACAAATGAACAAAACCAAGTTCAAATGTGTGCCTAGTTTATGTGCATTGTTTTAAGCATTAAATATAAAATTTTTATTGACTACACCATTCTCCCTGACACCTCCCCATACATACCTCAACATCTACTATCATGCCTTCTACAGAGAAGACTCAAATTGAATAGAATTCTGTGTAATTGGTACTTTATTCTTGTTCAATTGTTCAGTCATGTCCAATTCTGTGTAAATCCATGGACCGTATTTGTCCATGGACTTTTCTTGGCAAAGATACTGATATTGTTTGCCATTTTCTTCTTCAGTGGATTAAGGCAAAAAGAGGTAAAGTGCCTTGCCCAACATCATATAGCAAGTAAATATCTGAGGCTGAATTTTAACAACTTAGCCCTTCCTAACTCCAGGCCAGTGCTATATCCGCTGAGACACCAAGCTAGCTACCTTTTTGTTGTTTATTAACCCCTATTAGGTGTCCACCTCACCGGAGGTGAGCAGCAGGCCTGTGACTTCTATGACTTGGCCCTGTCTGCAAGGAGCTCACAATTTTATTAAGAAACATATTGATTAGTGTTATAGTTTTGCTAATCTTAAAAGAAGACATTTTAAAAGAACTTGCATACTTGTTCTGTCTTTCCTGTTTTTCTAGAATGTATCACTGAATGTGCTGTTTTGCATTGTGGGTTAAAAAAGCCAAACAGAAACAAACAAAAACAAACTCTGCTATATGGTCTATTTATTTTTTGCAGGTGCTAATTGTCTGGCCAAAACACCGGTTGGCAGAACTGCTCTTCATGTTGCTGCAGCCATGGGACATGTTAACTGTATAAATCTCCTTCTTGATTATGGAGCACTTCTCGCTGAGAAGGATTTAAAGGGAGAATCGCCAATAGAAATAGCGCGCCGCTTGAAGCGTAAGCGGGCTACCCATACACTCTACCTGTATCACGTCAAGTTGAAAAGAGCAAATCTTGGAGTCTTCAGATCAAAACCTCGTCACCACCCTTCTGAAAAGGGCAAAATATAAAGTCTCAAGTCTCACTCTCAAAATTTTGAATGCCCGTGTTTACTTTAGGAAATTTTAAAAGTTCAATCCAAGGAAGTGCCAATGGAAGAATTCCAGTTAAAGACAGTTATCATTAAAATAGACAGAACTTTAGAGGCCTTCTGCCTCTTTCCACACTTTCATTTTACAGATGAGAAAATTGAGGCTGAAAATGTTTGAGACTTGCCCAAAATGATCCAGATATTAAGAAGCAATAGAGTGGGGAAAAAATCATGGATTCAGTCAGGAGACCTTGTTTTGAACCTCTGGCTTTACACTACTAATAATTTGACCATGGACAAGCTATTTAAACTTTCGGGCCCTCAATTTCCTCATCTGTAAAGTGGTAATAAAATCCACTCTATCTAGCATGGAAGGTTTTTTTGGGGAGTGAACAAAACACATCAGGATTAGAAATCAGGTTTCCTGACCCCTCACTTCAAGATTTTATCTAATGTGACACTACTCTCTTAATTTGGTTCAAATACCAAATTAAAGGTAATTTGGCTATGCATGAGAATATCAGAAGCATGTTGATTGTAGTAGATGTTTTTTATGTTCTGTTTAATTATAGAATTTCAGAGTTGGCATTTTGTAGTCCAACTTCTCAAGCATATAACTACACACAAATGACAAATAGTGTGTTGCCTTCATTATTTTTTGATGCTGTTTCTGTGGTCATCCTGTATGACTTGGGGGAAGGATATAATAAACAATTACCTTTTTTCCCTATGTACATCATTTAGTAAATGGAAATAGTACATAAGTTATTTTGAACATTATTACTGCTATAACAGCTCCAAGAGAGGATCTATTATTATGATTCTATTTCTAGCGTAACATCCTGGTCAGCAGACCTTCTGCTATTTATTAACATCTCATAAAACTGTGAAAATTGTTTCTCTTTTCTGCATGGGATTTTGTGATATTGATAAAAATTGGCCCATGTAGTAGAAACATATACATGTTTCTGTGAAAAGAGCCTCCCCAAAATATAGAATCATTACCTAGGGACTAGACCTGTGATTCTACTGATTTGGGGGACTCCCAACATGGGAAAACTCCATCAACCAATTCAGTTAAATATTTACATCCTGATAGTGTCAGTAATGTCAGTACTGAGTGACTTGTTAAAGGTCAGATAGCCAGTATATGTCAGAAGCAAGATTTAACCAAAGTTGTCCTGATTCTGAGGCCAGCTCTCTATCAGCTAAACTCTACTGCTCCTGCAGGATCATTGAAAAATAGGAATCAAACCCATTCTTTCTATAACAAATCTAGGGATCTGTCATATTTTGGCAGAATGTCAGTAGATGTAATTTAAGTTTGTCCTTGTGACTAAATATCTCCCAGGATACCTAACAGTGAATTGAGCATAAGAACAAACTGTTATATAAATGGGAGCCCATAAAACATACAATTTTGCTGATGCCAGGGGATCCAGGTATTTTATCTTCCAAAAGCTAGCTTTCTAGGGACATAGACTTTCTCTTTCACTTCTGAAATATTCCTGTAATAGTCTCCTGTAATATTCATCTTCTTTCCACTCCCTTCTAGAAGAACATGTCCACTCAGACATTTAAAAGAGACAAATTATTTTACTGCACTGCAAGAGTATCTTGGGTATAAGTAGGTACAGTAAAAAGAACCTTATTCATTGCAGCATAACATAGATTTACACATAAATGATTGATATTCTCATTAATGCTCCTTTTCAAATCTGTTCTCATTCTCCTAACCAAGAGAGCTGAGAGAAATAACCTTGCTCACAAGTTAGGAGTTGCAAGTAATATCCATCTGCCTTGGTCTCAGGTCCACCACTCCGCGTGATCTTATGGAGAAAAAGGGGTGCTGGCACACCTGCAAAACTGTAGAAGTCAAAGTGTGGAAGAGCCTGGAGTCCTTGGTGTTCCCGTGTGTTATAATGCCTGGAACCGTAGATGTATATCATGAAGTAAGTAGAGTTATCATTTGCAACATCCCTCCAGCAGTGACTTTCTTCCTCTACCCTTTCTCCTTTTCTCTATAATAGCTCATGCAAAGTCATGCTCCATTGGCAAAGGCCTAATGTAAATGATCAACCTTGTATATTCACACTTCCAACTTGCTCTCCTCTCTCTTGTCCTGTCCTGCAGCTTATATTCTCAAAGCCAAACAGAGAAAATTAATTAACCTTAAAAAATTAGCTTCTGCTTGATGAAAGATGACTATTTTGTAGGATTCCAAGATGGAAAGAGCCTTAAAATCTTGTTCAAACCCCTAGTTTTGTAGAATGAGTTCCTGAGATGCTAAGTGATCTTAAGATCACTTAAATTAGTGATTAAGATCAATTAAATAGAAATCCTAGGATTCAATCCCAAGTTTTAGAATTCCAAATCCAATATTTTTCCATTATACTATATTGCCTCTACATCTACATCAAAACAAAATTAGAATTTTTCCAAGAAACTAAGGTAAAGTACAAGGAACAAATTATTAGAAATAAAAGCGTTAACTGAGTCCTAATATCTGAGCCCAATTTTAATGTCTAAACAAAAATTGGCCAGAAAAACTATATATTTTCTATTTTTTTCTTTTCTCCTTTCAGCCTTGTTGGATACTAAGGAATGATACTCAAACTAGATAGATTTTGGTTGGTTCCACTAGTGGAATCTTTAGTTCTTTTTTCCAGAAATTACAAAAAATAAAACCCAATCCTGGAACATTTTGATTATCCTACTTTCTCCTACTCCATGATTCCCAATCTTATTGATCTTTGGATGTGGACTCCTTAGTCGTCTTGTTTTGATGATTGCAAATATGCTTCGAAATTCCACAGCCACCCTGATTCTTCCAGGTTCTTCCTGTCCTTTAATTTGTCCCCTTAATATTATTCTTAATATCAGACAATTTTACACTGATCTAACTAACAACCTCTTTATGCTAGGACTCTGGGCCTTGAAAATCCCACCTCTGTCCCTGCTTATCTCTGACCCTGTTCAATATGTCTCAGTAATATTCACCCAAATTTCAAGGCTTGCCTCTACCTTTCCATTAAGCTTGACTTTTTCATTTATTCTAAACTCACATAGGATTATAGAAGTGAATGAACCCCAAAAGATAATCTAGTCCAATCTCCTTTTATGGAATGAAATAGGCCCAGAGATATAAAATGACTTTACTAAAGCTACTCAGCAAATTAGTGTATGTATAAGACATAATACCAAGCTCCACCACACTGTCATTGTATTGCTCTGCTGTTGTATTTTATGTACACTTTAAATGATAAGATGACTTGAATATCAATGTATTTCCAAGGCCTAGAAAGCAAAATGAATTTCTAGAAAATATAAAAATATGGTTGTGTCTGAACTGTTGTTTTCTTTCATTTAAAAAAATTATTTCCCCCCTAAAACAGGATAGTGTGTTTATGAACATGGCAAAAACTACTTAATTTTTTTTTCTCTCTTAGATTTGGAAATATTTTTGACTGAAGAAGAAAATTCGATTAATTTGACAGAAGAATGGACAGTACTACAATGCATTGTGGAATCTGCTTCAGTTATTGAATTTTCCAGCAGAGGGCACTGTAGGATCAGTCAATATTCAAATAAACACCGGTTTTTATAAATGCATTTTAAAATGCTACTTATTGCCCTTTATGTAACATCTTAAACTTCAAAAGGTCTTCATAAGTTAAAGAACTTATTCTTGGGAGAAAATATGCATTCAGTGGTGTCACTTATACTAATTGAAGTGTGTGTTTTAAAAATGCTTTAAGGGTTACAAAATACTTTTCTTATAACCACTCTATGAGGTAGATAATATGATATTACTATCTCCATTTTATAGATGCAGAAACCAATGCTAAGAGAAGTGAAATGAGGTGCCAAGGGTCATCAAGTTGGTGAGTTTGTAACACTATAGATATTTCATTATAAGACTAATGATTATTTTTCTTCTTTACACTTTAAGTATAGTAACTTTTTTCCCTCCAAGTTTTAATGTTGCAATGTAAGATTTTTTTTAAACAAAGGATGAATATGTGAGTATAGGTATATTGTATGAACATAGAAATTTACGTTTTAAGTATGACATGGACATAAACATATACATTGAAAATAAGAAGTTTTATCCATTATATTTTTATTATTGAAGTGCTCCTATGAGGTACAAGGGCTGACAGAACAAGTCCCAGATGGCACAGATTCCTGCTTGAATAGCCTTCAAACCTCAAAATTTAGATTACTAGGCCTTGTGACCTAAAAATGCTTTTTAGTTACTTGACCCTTATTGGAGCTCCATTGGAATGCTTTTCTTTCCCTTCCAATATAATCTATTAGGTTTGGTTAATTCATTGTTTATAACTCAGTGCTTATGAGATCAACCCACTGAATCATAGTAGGAGCTCATTAGCTTTAATCTTCTTCCTACCTACATTTCTAGACCTGTCAGCCTTCTTGCAAATGTGTTCACTTGGAAATATGGGAGAATGTGGAGGGATTAATGCAACCCATCCCATTATGAAAAAACGACATAATTTACAAGCTTTACTGAAAATGAGTCACTAGTATCAGAAAACATCTTTGGATATTAAAAAAGGCATCTAATTAAGAGTATCTTCATTAGTTTACGTAACATACATATATTCTTATTCTGTTTGAAATATATTATTGGCGCCATCTAGGGGAGGGATTGGGGGGAAGGAGGGGAAAAATTGGAACAAAAGATTTGGCAATTGTCAATGCTGTAAAATTACCCATGTATATAACTTGTAAATAAAAATCTATTAAAAAAAAAAGAAATATATTATTGGCTCCAAAAAGTGGTAGAATGAAAACTCTATTCTGATGAGGATTTTTTTCCTGTCTTTCCAAATAATTCTGCCAAAGATGATCTTTTTTGCTTAATTGAATTTTTTTTTGTCTTTTCCATTTATTCAGTAAATATTGTAAGATTTTTAAGGAAAATGAATATTGCTAGAATTCCAGTAGTTACATGCCATGTCTCAAAGGCTTTCTCCTATGAAAAACTTGTGATTTATAAAAGTACATATACATTTATGGAATAAATCCATACACAGAATATATAACATTTGTACATATATGTATCCTCATACACATATAAGTATATGTAAATATATGCATAAGTATATATATCTTGATTGTATCCAAAGAGAAGTTCTGGTAGAACTTTGATCCAAGATCAATTTCTTTTAAAAGAGGATAAAATCTTTCTTCTTTGCTTTAGCTATTATTAATATACTTCTTATGCACAACTTAAAAATAATCACAAAAATATGTGTAAATCAGTGACTCAACATTTATCAAAAACCTCTTGTTCATTTATGTCCAACTCTTTCTGACCCCATTTCAGTTTTTTTTTTTTGTTTTTTTTGTTTTTTTTTTTGGCAAAGATACTGGAGTGGTTTGCTATTTCCTTCTCCAGCTCAATTTACAAATGAGGAAACTTAGGGAAAACAGGACTAAGGGACTTGCCCAGGGTCATGCAGATAGTAAGGGTCTGAAGCAGAATTTGAACTCAAGAAGATGAGTTCTCTTGAGTTCAGGCCTGGTACTCTATCCACTGCACCACTTAGCTGCCAAGGGGAGTGAATGTATTTAGTTAGCTTAAAAAGATAAGTTGGAAGCATAAAAGGAATAAGAAAAGTAACACCTGGGAAAAATAGGATGGCAGAAAATACAGAATTAGTAATTTGACTGGAAATGTGAATGGAATGAATTTTCCCATAAAACAAAAGTGAATAGCAGACTGAATTAAAAGCCAGAATCCTACAATATGTTGTTTACAAGAAACACACTTGAAACAGAGAGATACATACAGAGTAAAAGTAAAAGGCTGGAGTAGAATCTATTATGCTTCAGCTAGAGTAAAAAAAAAAAAGTAGGGATAGTGTATCTTAGATCAAGCAAAAACAAAAATAAATCTAAGAGAGATAAGGAAGAAAATTACATCTTGCTAAAAGTACCATAGATAATGAAGAAATATCAATACTAAACATATATGCACCAAGTAGTATATCAGTCAAAATTCTTAGAGAAGAAGTTAAGTGATTTGGAAGAAGAAATAGAGAGCAAAACTATACTAGTAGGGGATCTCGACCTCCCTCTTTAAAAACTTAGATAAATCTAACCATAAAATAAGAAGTTAAAATAGTGAATAGAATTTTAGAGAAGTTAGATATGATAGACCTTTAGATAAAATTGAATGGGGCTAGAAAGGAATATACTTTTTTTTTTTTAGTAATACATAGCACCTATACAAAAATTGTCCATGTATTAGGGTATAAAAACCTCACAATCAAAGGCAGAAAGGCAGAAATAGTAAATTCATCATTTTCAGATCATAAAGCAAAAAAAAAAATTACATGTAAAAAAGGGCCATGGAAAAATAGACCAAAAAGTAATTGGAAGCTAAATAACCTAATCCTAAAGAATGAATGGGTCAAACAACAAATCATAAAAATAATAAATAATTTCATCCAAGAGAATGACAATAATGGAATAAATATGCCAAAACTTATGGAATGCAGTCAAAGCAGTTCTTAGGGGAAATTTTATATCACTACATGCTTAAATAAGATATAGAGAAAGAGAAGATCAATGAAATGGACATGCAACTAAAAAAGCTAGAAAAAGAACAGATTAAAAAACCCCCAATTAAATCTGATTGCTTGCTGTCTATGGGAGGTAGTAGAGCGGGGAAGGGAGGAATAAAAATTTAAAAACATGAGGTGTTTTGCAAAGGTGAATGCTGAAAACTATCTTTACATATATTTGGAAAAGTAAAAAGCTATTAAAAAAAAAGATAGGATGAGATAGATTGTAAAGGATTTTAAATACCAAACAAGAGTTTATATGTTAATCAAAAGGCAATAGGGAGTTACTGAGATTATCAAGCCAAGGAATGGCATTACTAAGATTTGTGCTTTAGCAATGCTGATTTGGCAGCTAAAAGATGATTTGGAAAGAGATAGACTAGATGATAGGATCCCAAAGAGGAGGATATGAAATAGTCTGGGTGGAAGAAAATGAGAGTCTGAAAAAGGGTATTTATCTATGAGTAGGAAAAAGAGAATTGAGTCAAGAAATGTTGAGATGGTAGGATTAATAAAAAAAAAAAACTTGATAATTGACTATGGGAGATCAAAGTGATTGAATAGTAGATAACTCTTAGATTGCAAGCTTGGATACTTAGAAGAATAATTATACCTTTGACATAAATAGAGAAGTTAGGAGGAGAGGGATGTGTTTAAACGTCAGTTAGTTCTGACGTGAGTTTGTAATGCTTATGGGACATCCAAATATATGAATATCAAACAGGGATTTGGAGATTTGGGACTGAAACTCAAAGGAGAGAGATATCAAAATAGGATATGTAGATTTGGGAGTAATCTGCACAGACATGATAATTTAATCTCTGAGAGCTGCTGAGATGAACATGAGAGAAAATATAATAATATGTACTTCACAAAACAGCATTCACCTTTGAAAGGAATGCAATTGTAATTACTATGGAAAATTGGACCTTCACCTCAGATAGGAAGACAGAGAAGTAATATCAGAAAGGAGGTGATGTTCTTTAGCAGAATACTTTTCAGAAAACTTAAAAGTATCATAGACCATAACTGAAAAGCATGAAGACACATGGACCCTACCCATTTCCACTTATTCAAGTTTGTTCCATCTTTGTAAAACTTTTCTTTGAGTAAATAGCTATTAAAAAGAGTCCCCCTGTTTTTTAAAACATCCTTTTTGTATATTTTTTAAGCTTATTTTTAAATTTGCAACAGGAAACACACTTTAAGTAAATAATGATATAGAAGGGACATATCTGATTGTACATCTCGAGAGCCTATGCTCTCATGGGTCAAATGCAAGAAGGAAGTCTTCCTTGCCATAGGAAAAATGTAAGCTATAAAAGCAGTCTCAAGATTTGAACAACTGAAGCAACGATAAAGCTAGCAAAAGGTGCCTCTTGAAATATAATGAAAATCAAGTGGTCATTTTTCTTCTCTACTTGTCAGGAAATTTAGAGGATAAGATTCTATTGAATTTCTGTCAGATGGAAATTAGAGTGACGACCTTATCCTCCTTATTGAGCACCAGACATCAATGACTCATTCACTGACACTGGAGGATAAATCTTTTGAGCAAAAACTTTTTTTTTCTTTCCCTAAATCCTTGGGTTGCAGATAGAGGGAACTTTCTAGTATCCTGTTTTTGTCTAAATTCAGATAGAAGGGACTAGTTCTGACTCTGTCTTTACTGCAAAAACATAATTTATATAGTGATGGATCTTTTCCCACTAAGTGGGAATATGGTGGTGAATGGGAAGTGGGAAGTAGCAAGAACTTTAGCTTGCAGCTTTCAGATCCTTGTAAAAGCTTTCTTTCCTAATGCAATCCTAAAGCTAACTATTTTAACAGTCTAAAAGAAGCAGTCACACCTTTGTGAATGGAGTAAACACAATGAGTACCTAAGAGTAGGATGAAAAACTAAAGTTTTGGCCCACCATTCCTACTTGCTCTCACCTAGGATGCAACCCTGTATATTCCACAGGATGGTGCAGTAGTTGAATCTCAGATCACTTCATGAATATTTGTATGCATAAATCAGGTGCCTCTGTGGGTTGAATCCCTGTAAGTATTGATTGAATTTGTTCCTGATAATAAACTGGAAGAATAAATCTGTTGTGAATTAAGGCAGATACAGAGTATGTTGCGTATAGAAAACATTTAAATTTAATTCATTGACCATGAAAGGAGAATAGTTTCACAACTGCACAAATTTGCTGATGAGATGAAATAGGGAGAGGGCAGCAACTACAGAGGAACAGAACAAATACATTCAAAATGATTTGGATAGAACAGGATTATGGGCTGATAAGTGACTTATGCAGTTCATTGCAGAGCAGCGTAAGGTAATGAGATTGGGGACTGTAAGTAATCAGAGTCTATGGCCAAAAAGAGAACTTCACAGAATACAGATAAGATCTTGATATGAAGTAGAAGTAATGAACACTTACAGATTTAAGGAATACAGACCTCCAAATGAAAATTTTCCTCTGAAGATAACTTACTAAATCAACAAATCTGAAGGTATTATAAGACACCTACTACATTTTCAGATTTTTGCTATACACTGTGTTAGGAATATACAGAGAAGTATAAGACAAGCCTTGGCTTTCAATATATCTGGGAGGGAAGACATGAAATAATAATAGGAAACAGTACAAGGTAGGCAGTTTGTAAGCAAGTGGTAAATGGTGGATAACAGCTGTTAAGTATGGGTATGATTCAAAAAAGAGGGAAATTGAAGGCTGATATAAGACTTCCTGTGAGAAGTGGAACTTCATCTGGTCTTTGGAAGGATAAGTAGAATTTAAATCAACGTAGTAGAGAATGAAAAGTTTTTCAGATAAAGGAAATAATAACATGAACATAGGCCAAAAGGTTGAAATGAACAATGACAGGTTTCTGGGATAATGTGAAAAGGGACTCCATCTGATAGATTTTAAGCTATTTACTTACCAGGAAAAAAACAAGTCATATCTAGATTAAAAAAAAAAAAAACAAACCCTCTCCTTCACAAATATGACTCATTTTGTGGTTTTGGTGTACTTGAACAGTGGAAAGAGAACTAGTTGGCCAGTCAAACCTGGGCTCTAGTCCCAACAATGCCACTCCAGTTTTGTGACTGGAGCAAGTTAACATACCTTCTCTTAGCTACAGTTCTCTTTTTTTCTTTCTTTTTCCAAAACTACTTATAATTCATATTTTTCAGTCATTTTTCCATTTAAGAAATTTGCTATAGAGAGAAACATGAATATAGGTAAGCACTAAAACATCCAAAAATTGATATAAAATTGATCTTTTATAATCTTAACATGAAAGATAATGATTTTATTTCAAGGACCTTGGCACGATTGTTTGATCTGAAAGCCTGTTGGAAAAATGAAGGAATGCTCAAAATTCTTGTTTAGAGTTCCATTCCATTCAGTCCTTTTTTGTTGATTTAATTTTTAAGTTTGATATCTTTTGTCCCAATTACCTTCATTTTGGAATATTTCCCTTTTTTCTTTTCTAGCCAATTAATCAATCAGCCAATAAATAAACATTTATTAAATGTCTATTTACCAAGAACTATATTAAGTATTGGGAAAAAGGAAACAATCTCTACTTGTGAATATATAGAATAAATATGAAAGTAATACATATAAAACTAAGCAGTTATGTAGAAGGTAATTTTTAGGGAGACCTTAGCAGTTGGAAAGATAAGGAAAGGCTTTATAAAGCAGATAGTTCTTGAGCTTCTTCTTAAAGAAAAGGAGATGGTAAAGTAAGGAAGATATTGAAGTATGGAGACTGGAGGAGGAATGTGTGTGAAGGATATATGAAAGGTCATTTTGACTAGAAGTGACCCATTCCTTGTATCAAATAATCAAAAAAGAGTAAGGGGGAAATTTGGGAAAGGTTAACCAATACATCAATTAGAGGTGATATTATACACAGTATTATGTACTTATAGTCTGTCTCTGCAAATTGAGGGACACACATTGTCTAACCTCTTCTTTAGGGATAAACTGGCTCAAAATAACAAAGCATACAATTTTTCTAAAATTATTATCTGTTTTTCTTTCTATTTATATTTTTTTTCATTCTTGAGAGGTGATCTAAGACAGGAGTTTTTAGCTTTTTTATATCATGGATTCTTTTGGCAGTCTAGAAAAGCCAATGGGCAGCTAGTTGACAAATTCTTCCTGAGTTCAAAGTTGGCCTCAGACACTTCTTAGCTGTGTATGCCCCTGGAGAAGTCACTTAAAGTTGTTTGTTTCAGGAGAAACAGAGAAGGAGGAAATGGCAAACTATTCTAGTATCTTGCTGAGAAAAAAACCAAAATGAGTACAGGAAGAGTCAGATGAGACTGAATGACAACAAATTATGGACTCTTCTCAGAATAATTTTTTAAATGCATAAAATAAAATACATAGTGTTGTGAAGAAAACCAATCATTTTTAAATATGTGGTAGTTTTTTTTTTAAGTTTTTAACTTTACTGACTTTCTTTGTATCCCTAAGCACAGTGTCTGGAACATATTGATAAAGATTTGTTTTACTCCCTATGTTTTTTTTTTTTTTTCTTGGTGGTGTTGAACAGATCCAGGATTTTGCCATCTATAATTGATTTATAACCTAAAAGCATGGGAGGTATGGATGATATCTAATTCTTTGTCCTGTGTTCATTAGTTGATCAAAAACAAGTCAACACAAATGATCAGAGCAATTACAGAATGTAACTATAATCTAATCCCTACTGCAGTTCTTATCAATAATCTTTATAAAATTCCTTACCTGGCCTATGTTCAGAAAATGTCTGGTTGCTCACCTATAAAGGAGGTGTACAGAAATTAAGATCAAACACTATAAACACCATATAATATAGAGGGTTTTTTTTTAGTTAGGAAAAGGGGAGAGCTTCAACTGAGGTTTGGGTTTTAAGGTGAACTATGTGTGTTTTTTAATAATGTAAGGATTTGTGGAGTATGGTGTAAATTGTCCATCTTCCTGGCCCCTAATGCTCCTCAATTCCTATGTTCATGTACTTTGCAGTAAATAAAATAAATTCAAGTTATAAATACTGTATTTGAATGAGCTTTACTCAGCTTTTTATCAGTAAGCTGCAGTACTTGCTGTAGCAGCATTTTCCTTATGAGTTTTTGGAATAGTAGGCAGGGATGGCAGGATCTTTTCCTTTTAAGTTGGTTAAGTTATGAATTATGCATGTATTGTTGTATTGTAGTGATAAAGAACATAATTTTTTGAAAGGTGAAGAATTGGAAAAGCCCAGGAATTGCCAGCATGACTTTATTTTTTGATTTCACAATGTACTATCCTGTGTGGTGCCAACAGCTATGGTAATAAACGAAGTAAAATCTGACTTTGCATTTTATTATTTTCCATTTATATCTTGCAAAGTGCTTTATCCTCATTATTATTAGTTATGCCCCACAAAAACTCTGCAAGAAAAGTTGTGTTAATGTCTTCATTTTCTGGATCAAAAACTGAGTAGAAGTCATAATAATTTGTCCAGTGCTATTCTTTAATTGCAAAGTATGGTCCTCAAAAAGAGGCTTTAATTCTTTTTAGGCTACCAAGAAGTTATTTAATAAGTAGTTACTGTTAATGGACTGAGTATCACTTAGAGACTAGGACTACAATTAAGCTGCCACTGTAGGGTGGTGAATTGGGAGACAGACAAGTTAATAATAGTAAAATGAAGACTGATATGTTAAGCCTTGCTGAGCTGGACAGAATTATTTGTACTTAAGTAATTTACCTGCGTGTTTATAATATTTGCCCCAAGATCTCCTTGCATTGTAGTGAAGTACATTTTCACTCCAAATGTGATGACTCAATATGGGAACTTGAAGAATTATTACATCATTGTTGGGGCCAAGAATACAGTCCCAAAGTTATAGTGCAAAGTTGAAAAGCCCCTTTTTTCCTTGGTGCTAATAAATCTAAATTGGATGTGAGGGCAGTTTAGGGTGCTCTGGGCATTTCATTATAGGACATTGGATTGTTAGTTGGGAAAATGAAAGAGAAATCCTGTGGTCTCAATTGCTAATGTTTGTCCCATTGGTCTTTAAATGTAAACATCATAAACTGTTGTCCTTTATCAATTTTCTTTACTTCTTAAATCTCAGCTGCAACACACTTCAACTTTCACTTTCTCAGATAGTGAATTCCATAGACCAGCACATCCTGTGAAAAGTATTTCTCTGTATCTATTTTATGTAAAAGGGATGAATGTTTTAGGGATGATTTCTAGACCATTTTGTGAAAATCAAGGCAAAGAGTTAAAACTCCTACTTCTCAATAGGGTAGAGGAGGATTACCATTTCTGTCTTACTGTGAGACCAACAACATATCCTGTTCTGAGGATTGAGAACAAATTAAAACTAAATTAATCAACCCCTCTATATTTTAGGTGGTTTATTAAGACATTATTTATTAGCTTTTGTAACATTAAGGAAGATGTTTTTCTTTTTCTTTTTCCATTGAGGGAGGAAATAGAGATACCCATAAAGTTAGAAAAATAAGAAGTATAAGAATCATTCCAAAGAGTAAGAGGTTAATAAGCATTCAGAAAAAAATACCCAGTAGATTGATAATCTATATTAGAAGGACTAAAATTCTCATAAAAGTAAAAAACCTAAAAAGCCCTTTTTTTTCCTTATTGTCCAAGTTTGGAAATTGTCCTCCAATGCCAAGTAATAGTTTTCTTGTGTTAGATGAAACCAGAAAAGTTTTTTTTTCTTAAGTAAAAGAAGGAAATAGTTTAACAATTTTATATAACAATTTATATATCTGGAGTTGAGCTTTTTAATTTGTTTCACTGATTTCACATTAGGGGGACATTTTCAACTTATATAAGGCAAGGTGCTACTATACAATCACCAAAAATAGGAGCTAAATTTTGAGAGTGGGAAGTTAATAGCTGCTACTATTGACCATAGGAAAAGTAACTTTTTCTCCTTTATGAGGAAGGCATTTGCACATGAGAGCTGGAAGAAAGAGCTTTTTTGCCTGGTATTAAGGGCTAGCTTGTCTGATTGTCTTTGAAAGAGAGAGAGTGTGAGCTAGAAAAATAATAACAAGAATAAAAGGTCAAGAATATCAAGGGCATCAATGATAAAAAAAAAAAAAACTTATGAAGGAAGGTATGCTAACAGTAACAGATCTCTAACAGCAATATAAAGTGTGGTAATCATCAAACAATCTGTTATTGGCTAAGAAACAGAGGGTTGAATCAGTGGAATAGATTAGTGCAGTAAAATGACTATGGTCATCTAGTGTTTGATAAATAATAAAGATTCAAATAAGAACTAAATAATTTCTGGGAAAATTGAGAAGCAGTTTGGCAGAAACTATGTATAGACTAACATCACATTGTATGACAAAAGGTCAAAGTGGTAATATCATAAACAAATTTGAGGATTATGGAATATTTTACCTGTAAGATCTATGAATAAAGAAAGAATTTGTGATCAAATAAGCTATAAAGGGCTTGTGCCAGATATAAAATGGATAATTCTGGTTAAAAAAGTTCTGCATAGACAAAAACAAATGCAGCCAAGAATAAAAGAAAAGCAGAAAAGTGGGGGAAATTTTTTGTGGTAAGTTTCTCTGACAGAGGTCTCATTTCCCAAAAATGTAGGGAACTGATGATGGTCAAAACACTTTCCACACAAATAAAGTCATATCTAAACAACTGAAAAAATATCATGCTCTTGGATAGGTCAAGCAAAGATAAAAAAGGTGACAATACATAAACTAATTTATTTATTTAGTGCTATACTACCAGTCAAACTCCCAAGAAACTATTTTACTGATCTAGGAAAAAATAACAGAATTCATCTGGAAGAACAAAAGGTCAAGAATTTCAAGAGAATTAATGAAAAATGCTAATGAAGGTGACCTAGCTGTATCAGACCTAAAACTATTCTACTGATCAACTATTCTATTTCTTAGCCAGTACCAAATGGTATTGATGACTGCTTTATAATATAGTTTTAGGTCTGGTGAATAAATTTCAATGGCTATTTTACATTCTGATTATATGATACCAGGGCAGTTCTCTTTGATGATTTCCTAGATGTTTTTTCCCCATGGTTTTCAGGAATTCCAATAATTCTTAAATTGTCTCTCTTGGATTTGTTTTCCAGGTCAGTGTTTTCCCAAATAGGTATTTTACATTTTCTTCAATTTTTTCTTTTTTTTTTTAATTTTGCTTGATTGATCCTTGATGTCTCATTGAGTCATTTGAGTCATTCATTTCCATTTGTTCAGTTCTGATTTTTAGTGAATTGTTTTCTTCATTTTTAAAAGTTATTTTAAAAGTTAAATATTATATATTTAAAAGTATTTGTCGAATTGAATTTTTAAATGAATTGTTTTGTTCTATGGACTTTTTTCCATTTCACAAATTCTTTTTTAAAAGATTTATTTTCTTTTTCAATTTCACAAATTCTGTTTTTCAGGGAATTTTTTCTTTTTGTCAACTCTATTTTTTAAGGAGTTATATGCTTTTCCCATTTCACTAAGTCTATTTTGTAATGAATTTTTTTCAGATATTTTCTGTTCCCTTTTCCAAATCCTCTTGTAAAGTTCTCACTTCTTTTCCCCATTTTTTCCCAGCTTTCTTTTATGATTTTTTATAATTTATTGTACAAGAGCCTTGTATGATGGAGACCAATTTATATCACTCTTTGGGGCTTCATCTGGAGATGATCTGCTTTTAGTCTCCTCAAGATTTGAAATCTATTCTTCTCTTTCACCATAAAAACTATCTATAATCAAAGTTCTTTTTGCTTTTTTTCTCCTTTTTTTTTTTAAAGTTGAGATCTGCTTTTAGGGCAAGGGACATTATGCAAGCTTCCTCTACAAGCATTAGTGGCTACACTGAGTTAGTGCTGACTCAATCCTGGTGGTGAGTGGGCATGAGCAGGTCTTGTAGAATTTTGGTGTTTTGGGGTTCACTATTTACCTTTTGTATTTATCTTGGGTATTTTATAATTTCTCTGTTGATCTACTGGGTTGCATCCAGGGCAGAGTAGCCAACACTTCTGTTGGTTCCTCCCTGTAGATTCTCTGGTCTGGACTGTCCTGGTCTGTGCTGTCTGCCTTGGTGTCTGTGCTTGGCCTGCTTGTGCTTGGCCCATCTCCCTCCATGCCTGATTGAAACAGAGCTTTTCTGGAGAACTTCAAAATCATCTTCTGTTGGTAATTTGTTACACTCCCAATATTTGTGGATTCTACTAGTCCAGAACTAATTCAAAGGCTGGATTTGGTAATTAGTCTGAGGGTCATGGGAGAAGATCAGAAAGAAGTGTACATCCTCTCTGCCATCTTGGCTCTGCTGAAATCCTTTTTAAAAAAGGTGAATTATTGTCATTTTATTTATCACACCTAAGATTATATTGATTACTTGGCTGTAATTGATTAATTTAGAACTGGAAGCAAAGACCTTGGAAGTTATCTGGTGAAACTCCATTTCATTGATAAAAAGACAAACATAGAGAAGTTACAGGACTTCTTTGCTAAAGTCACACAGATTATAAATGACAAGAAGTAGTTCTGATAGTTAAGATGTTGAACATTCTCACCCTTATGTTGAGTTTTAGTACATGAAGTTGAGTTGTTGATCCTGTTTTGAGTTTCCTTGGCAGAGATACTGGAGTGGTTTGCCATTTCCTTTTCAATTTATCAATTCATAGATAAGAAAATTGAGGCAAAACAGGGTGAAGTGACTTGCCCAGCATCATACAGCTAGTAAATGGCTGAGGCTCGATTTGAACTCAAGAAGATGAGTTTTCCTGACTTTAGACCTAGTGCTCTATGCATTATGGTATCCCTAGCTGCCCCGAGTATATGAAATACTATGATGTAATTAGCATTGAGAAGAGCTAAATAAAAATGCATTTGACATCCTTGGTAGTGGCTAGGCAAATTAGCCATAGATTTCTTACTATGAAAAGCTACTTACTAATAAAAAACAGGGAAAAAATGGACTTGTGATTTCTTTATTATAAGGAACTTGTGGGTGAGGAAATATTCTCTACCATGTCATGTTGCTGCTTTTAATTTAGAGGTTTTTTTCACCTTTTACTTATTTAAAAAAAAATTAGGTTTTTTTGGGACACTGATACATTATTGGTGAAACTGTGAATGGATTCAATCATTTTGGAGAGCAAGTTGGAACAATGCTCAAAAAGTTATCAAACTGTGCATACCCTTTGATTTCTACTGGGGTTCTATCCCAAAGAGATCTTAAAGTAAGGAAAGGCCCACATGTACAAAAATATTTGTGGTAGTCCTCTTTGTAGCGACAAGAAACTGAAAACTGAGTGAATGCCCATCAATTGGAGAATGACTGAATAAATTTTGGTATATGAATCCTATGGGATATTATTGTTCTGTAAGAAACGACCAGCAGAATGATTTCAGAGAGGCTTGGAGAGACTTACATGAACTGATGCTAAGTGAAATGAGTAGAACTCTAGGAGATAATTATATCCAGCAATAACAAGACTATACAATGATCAATTCTGCTGGATGTGGTTCTCTTCAACAATAAGATGATTCAAACAGGTTCCAATTGTTCAGTGATGAAAAGAGTCATCTACATCCAGAGAAAGAACCATGGGAACTAAGTGTGGACCACAATATAGCATTCTCACTCTGTTATTTGCTTGCATTTTATTTTCTTTCTTAGTTTTTCTTTTTCTTCCTTTTTGATCTGATTTTTCTTGTGCAGCAAGATAATTGTATAAATATGTATACATATATTGGATTTAACATGTATTTTAACATATTTAACATGTATTGGACTACCTACCAGCTAGGAAAGGGGAGTGGGGAGAAGGAGGTAAAAATTTGGAATAAAAGGTTTTGCAAGGGTCAGTGTTGAAAAAATTACCCATTCATATGTTTTATAAATAAAAAGCTTTAATAAAAAATTTTAAAAATCCAAAAAAATTTAGTTTTCAAAATTTACATTTATAAAATTTTAATTTTTATTTTTCCTCTTCTCCCCGCCCCTCCCTATGGCAATCAATCTGGTAGAGGTTATACATGGTACAACTTATTAAACACATTTCCATAGTATTGTGAATTATTTCATATTGTAAAAAAAGAATTCCCTCCCCCAAAGTGAAAATAGTATGCTTTGATTTGCATGTAGGCTCCATAATTCTTTCCCTACATATGGATAGTACTTTGCATCATGAGTCCTTTGAAATTTTAACTTAGAGTTTTAGAGAGATATTTAGAGTACTCTGGGGTTGCTTATGGGGCTTGCCCTGGGTCATGTAGCTAATATGTGTCAGAAGCAATACTTGAATTCTTGCTTTGCTGGATTTAAAGCCAGCTTTTTATCTCCTACCCAGGACTTTCTCTTTTTTCTCTTATTTCCTGTATTTTCTATCCTACCTGGTGAGGATTGGGGGAAAGAATTGGAGGGAGAGAATTTAGAACTCAAAATTTTAAAAAATGAATGTTAAAAATTTAGGCTTAATGTTAAAAGTTAGGGTATAATCTTCTGCCTCCGGACAATGTAGATACTCATGTGGATTTTTAGTTGCCCATGTTAATTAATAAAATAAAAACACTTTAGGGTTCGCAAAGATTTCCTCACAAGAACCCTCTGAATAGGTAGTATGATCATTTCTATTGCTTTTAATAGCAACATTTTCTGTAAGAGGCAGTATGGTATAGAGAATACTCTACTTTCCCCTCTCTGGGCTTCATCCTCTCTGTAAAATGATAGGATTGGACTCAATAATTTAGAATGTGAAAACATTTAAATCCTACCTGTGACAGTTACTAGCTATGTAACAATGAGTAAGCCACAGCCTCTCTGAGCCTTTGTTAATACTATAATACTATATAGACAAATTACATGCCAGCAACAAGAGATAAAACCCACAGATCTTTAACTTATTAATGTGTGATGTTATGCCAGATCACATTATTAATATAATCTAATATACTAATAATATGATATTCATTTTTTTCACCAGTAACTCTGGATTATTATTATTTTTTTTTTTTTGCTAACTCTGGATTATTGAAGGGTATTTGTTGCTGTTCTGTTGTTCAGAAATTCAGCCATGCATGACTCTTTTTTTTAATAACTTTTTATTGATAGAACACATGCCAGGGTAATTTTTTACAGCATTATCCCTTGCATTCACTTCTGTTCCGATTTTTCCCCTCCCTCCCTCCATCCCCTCCCCCAAATGGCAAGCAGTCCTTTACATGTTGAATAGGTTACAGTATATCCTGGATACAATATACGTGTGCAGAACCAAACAGTTCTCTTGTTGCACAGGGAGAATTGGATTCAGAAGGTATAAATAACCCGGGAAGAAAAACAAAAATGCAAGCAGTTTATATTCATTTCCCAGTGTTCTTTCTCTGGGTGTAGCTGCTTCTGTCCATCTTTGATCAATTAAGGCTCTCTTTGTCGAAGAGATCAACTTCCATCAGAATACATCCTCAAACAGTATCGTTGTTGAGGTATATAATGATCTCCTGGTTCTGCTCATTTCACTCAGCATCAGTTCATGTAAGTCTCCATGCATGACTCTTTGTGACCTCATGGACCACAGCACACTAGGCTCTTCTATATTCTCCTATCTTTCGAAGACTGTCCAAGCTCATATTCGTTGCTTTCATGACACCATCTATCTCATCCTCTGTTGTTCACTTCTCCTTTTGCCTTTAATCTGTCTCAATATCAGGGTTTTTTCTACTGAGTACTATAGCCTACTCATTATGTGGCCAATATATTTAACCTTCAGCTTGAGTCTTTGACCTTTAGTGAATAGTCTGAATTAATTTTTAAAAAATATTGACTGATTTGATCTGATTACTGTCCAAGGGACTGGCTATGCCAGTGTGCAAATATCTGGTGGGTTTGAAGGACTTGCCCAGGGTCATTTAGCTAATAAGTATCTGAAGCCTGATTTGAATTCATTAGGATGAGTCTTTCTGATTCCAAGCTAAATGCTCTATCCACTCTGCCATTTTATGGAGAACCACATTGGATCATAGTCATTAACTCAATACCACTATTCTTTGCCTTGTCTCTCTTATATTGGATAGTCACTTTTCAGAGCAGAGGATATGGAGACTCATTGGACTTATAACACTGATTCTTACTTGCAAAAAATGAGGTCTAGGTTGAACATCTCATTCCATGAAGCAGCTTCTAGGATAAACTCTCATGAGCATGGTAGGATATGTACCAAAGCATGGACAAATACACCTATGAAAAAAGTGCTATACTGTCACAACTTTTGCAAATAAGACATGCCACTGGTCAAGTGTAGAACTGAAGTTATATGGCCAAAGTTCTTCTGAATATTTTATAATGAGTATGTTGTCTCTTTTTCAATATTATATTAGATGAATTTGTTATTCTAACCTATGTTTATGTAAAAACGAAGATGATGACAATTATCATGGCAATTATAATTCTTTTCAGTCCCATGGTATTTTTAAATGTATCAAACCACCTTCACAAACATCTTATTTTCCCTTCACAAAATAAAGTGCATGGTATGGCTCCTATTTAAAGCTCCTTATCACCCAAAAGTGATGTCAAGTGCTGAATTTATTAGCAAAAACAATTCATGATGACCTTCTTAAAAACATGGAGAAGTTATGATCTGCAGTGATGCATCAATGAAATCTGAAAAGTATTGCAGACATAGTCCCATTCTATAGCTAAGAAAACTGAAACCCTGTGAGATTCAATAAATTGTCTAAGCTCATACAGTTAATTGGTTGCAGAGCTGAAACTAGCATCTGAGGGTTTTTGATGCTCAATCTAAGACTTTTTCATGAAACTTCACAGCATATGGGTTGAAAAATGGTCATTTCCTTTAACTTGGCTAATCAACAAAATCCAAAACTGTGGGTTTTTGTTTTTCATTTCAGATGCCTTCATTTATTTTGCATAATGTATGCTCAGGCTAATGGAGAACAGACCCTGTTATAGGATGAAAGATTCAGAGCTGGAAAGGACCTTAAAATCATCAGGTTCAATTGTTTATTTTGCAGATGAGAGATAAAGCCAAGAGAGAGTACAGTAGCTACACAGGTAATAAGAAGCAAGAACTGGAATTTGCATTCAGGACCTCTGACTAAGATATGGTAACCTTTCCATTGTAGCATTCTGATGGACTAAAAGAAAGCCATGTGGTCAAGCAGAGAAAAGTACCAGACTAAGACTGGGAAGAACTGGGTTGGCTCTGCCACTAACTAGCTGTATGATCAAAGGAAAAATTTCTTCCATTCTCTGGACCTCATTGTCTTTACTGTTAAAAAAAAAGGGGGGGGGGAGGTGTTAAACTAATATTAGGTGAGCCAGCATAATATAATGTGATGATAACTGAAGAAAAGTTAGGCCTGCTATTTACCAGCTCTGATTAGGACTAAGTCCCTTCCCCTTTCTGAACCTCATCTATAAAATGACAAAGTTGGACTTGACAATTTCTAAAGCATTTCCCAGTTCTATAATCCCTTGATCCTATACCACTTTCAGCTCTAAACACTTAAGTGTCCTGGAAGGATTGGAAACTAGTAAAATCTCAGTGTCTTAATATAACTCTATACCCTTTGCTGCTCTAATTTTCAAATAGCTGCCTTAAATATCCTTCAAAGATAAATATGGAATGGGTTAAAAGAAAAGAACATGTTTGGATTTTAATATTTCCCTTTTCTCTTTTCTTTCTTATAGCAGCATAGTTTGGTGAATAGAGACTTGACTTTAAGGGTTAGAATCCTACCTCAGACACCACATGTGAGATGACTGGGCAAGTAAATTATCCTTTCTTAGGTCTCAGTTTCATCATCTGTAGAATAAAAATAGTAATAGTTTTATTCTCTATCTCACAGAATTGTTATGAAATAAACATTTGACACATGGTATTATATCGATGTGAATATAACCTCACGGCTTCCATCCATCCAAATAAGATTCTCTTCATTCATGGAGACTGATTACTCAATGCTCCACACCTATGAAAGGAGTTGAGTTGGCTTGGAAGAAAAGAGCTTGGAAGAAGAAAGATCCTAGTCTGATGATTCCCAACTTTAAGAAGATGTGATCTTCCCGATTTTCTTCAGAGGGAGAGAGGTTCCATGAAGAAGCTGACATGCGGACAACACAGCACTTCAGTCATGTCCCTATCCCCAGATTGCTATTCTACAAATTCTCCCCTTCCAGTGGGGAAAAGGGAGGCTTATTTTACTCTTCATTATTGTCTGGTAAAATGGTGTCAAATAGAAATATCCTTACATCCACACATTGACTTAGGAAAACATTATGTCGTATTTTCATTTATTTTGTTAAATGTTTCTCAATTATCTGGTTTGGCTCTACTCAGGAGTTTTGTGGCTGGGCCTTGGGCTGAATTTGACACCCCTTCATCTAGTAAATATACATATATACTGTCACCTGTCTACCTTCTCAGATTTCTGTTTGCTATCAATTTGGATAAATGGGTTTATTTGTTATGCATTATGTGTGTTTACTGTGGAATTGGTATTTAGTGGGAAGGAAGACAAGTTTTGGATATGAAGTTGGGGACACTCTTTCCCTGTTAAAGGATACCAATCAGAAGTGCAGCTTGAATTTAACAATCATCTTTAGTCTAACAATATTTAGGGGGACACATATTATTCCAGCTACTACTTTTTCTCTAAGGCAAATAAATTGGCCCACTTCTAGTACCAATCTCTTGATGCTGCTCCTAGAAGGAATCAAGGTCTCTTGGGTGGAAGAGATTCTAGAGATAACTTTTCATCCCTCCCTGTGAGCCACATTCAAAAAGAACATAAGCTTCACATGCACCACACACTTCACCCCCCCACCCATTTGTGTTTAAATACTTTAGCCTACAATTTATTTCTTTGAAACTAAAATATATTGATTCATTCAAAGTAGTAGCAGTTTATCATTCAGTTTTTATTAAATAACACATTAAGCACTAATATTTAGAAATATACTGTCAATCTTAAAATCACATTAAAAAATCATTCTACACAACTTTTTCTTTTTTAAATAATGGAACTCTAGACACAACTGAAAGCTATTTTTAGATAGGATTTCTCTATCTCTAGCTTTGTGGGAGCTTTAACTTGATAATATATTTGTTTCACAGAATTTATAATCTAGTCAAATTCCTTCATTGTTGTAATAAAATTTATTTTCAGCTAACGAGCATTTGTTTTCTCTCTTTCCCCTATTCTCCAAACCCATAGGGGAAAAAAAAAACTAAACCTTTGAAAAAATATGCATAGTCAAGCAAAAGAAAAATATAAAAATATTACATAAGCCATGTCCCAAAATGTATGTCCCAATTTGCCAATTGATTCTGTCATATGGACAATGGGCAGCTTTCTTTATCTCTGGTCCTCTGGAATTATGACTAAATCATTTCAGTGATCAGAATTCTTAAGTCTTAAAAAATTGTTTATTTTTACAATTTTGTTGTTATTGTACAAGTTGTTCACTTAGATTTTGCTTGTTGTATTGCATTATTTCATATTAGTTCTCTTAGGTTTCTTTCAAACTATTGGCTTTTTTTTTTTTGAGAAATGTAGTATCCATTCATGAATCCAATACCACTACTGATCCATCAGCATGGGAGTTTCGACTAGCTTTATTTCTAACTTGATCCAGTTTACCTCTCCTTAGACAACCTAGTGGCCTCCATTCCAGGAGGCTCACAAAAGAATGTTGGATTTAGTATGGACGCCCAACTCATCATAAACTGAGCTTTAATCAGCTCAGAAATTCTGAACTCAAATGCTTCGTCAGCTTCAGCTTCTTTCATAGCAGGAATACAGGTCTGTGATACCTTGTCCAGCTTCATTTCTCATTTCTTATTTCACTATAATATTGCACTGGGGCAGCTAGGTGGTGCAGTGGATAGAGCACCAGCTCTGAAGTCAGGAGGACCTGAGTTCAAATCTGACCTCAGACTTAACACTTCCTGACTGTGTGAGCCTGGACAAGTCATTTAACCCCAATTGCCTCAGCAACAATAACAAAAAATATTGCATTACATTTATATGCCATGTTTTAGTTCAACCATTGTTCAACTGATGGTTACCCATTTAGATTCCAGTTCTTTGCTATCTCAAAAAAGAGATGCTATAAAAATATTCATACATAGGCCTAACAACAATATGCACAAAGCTTATGCACAAATTAGTAATTTTTAGAGCATACTTCCAAATTGTTTTCCTGAATGGCTGAGTCAATTCACTGCTCTACTAATAATGCATTGATATGCTTTCCCCCTTTAGCCTTGTCAACATTTGTCATCTTTTTTTCTATTAATTTTGCTATTCTGACAGATGAAACAGAATTCCAAGGTTTTAATTTGTATTTCTCTAATTAGTTATTTGCAGCATTTGTTTCATGGGGTTATTGAAAATTTGGATTTTTTACTCTGAAAACTGCCCTATACATTTTTTGACTTTATTAATTGGGGAATGACTTTTATTTTTAGAAATTTCAAATCAATTTCCAATGTCTTGTGAAAAGGAGATCTTTGTCAGGGAAACTTTGATGCAAAGATCTTTTTTTTCCTTTCTAATTTTAACAGTATTGAAAAAAAAACTTTTAAGAGATCAGAATTACCCATTTTATTTTTTATGAACCTTTTTATACCTTGTTTGGTCATGAGCTCTCTTATCTATAGATCTGAAAGAATAAAGGTAATTTTCCCCTTGCTCCTTTAATTCTTTTATAATGTGTCCTTTTATATTTAAAATTTATCTTATGATTTGGAATTTATCTTGGTATTTAATGTCAAGTTTTAACCTAAATCTAATTTCTGCCAAATTGCTGTCCAGTTTTCTCAGCATTTTATGTTTAACAACTTGTATGAAGCTGTAGATGTTGGGCTTATTAAAAAATAGGTTACTATGTTTGTTTTTTCCTATATAATTATGTCCCTAATATTTTCCATTGATTTCTGTTTTTAAATACCATTAAATAATTTTAATGATGACTGGTTTTTTTGTATTGATAGGGCTCTCTTTCCATTTTTTGTTCCCTATTTACCTTGATAATTTTTTTTGTTGTTGTTCTAAATGAATTTCAATCTCTTTTTCTCTTTCCCCTGCCCACTCTGTAATCTGTTGGTAGTTTGATTGGAAGAACACTAAATAAATAAATGAATATATAGATAATATAATTTTATTATATTTTGTTTGGCCTACTCTCAAACAACATTTCTCCAATTGTTTAGTTCTGTATTTCCATAAAGGATATTCTTACAGTTGTTTACAGAGTTATTCATATAGTTCCTGTATGTTTTGGTAGATAAACATCCAATATATTCCTTGTTATTTTAAATGGAATTTCTCTATCTCTTAACACAGGATTTTGTTGGTCACATACAAAGATGCTGATAATTTGTGCTGATTTATTTTTATGTCCTGCAAATTTACTGTACCCAATGTTTCAATTAATTTTTAGTGATTCTTTAGGGTTGTTTAGGTAAAATGTCATATCATCTTTAAAAGGTAATAATTTTGTTTCTTCTTTTCCCATACTTATTTCCTCAATTTCTTTTTCTTGTCTCACCTAGTATTTTTAGCATTATATCATATCAAGCAATAATGTTAATGTGAGATATACTTTTTTTATCCTTGTTCTTTAGGAAAGGTTTCTAGTTTATTCTATTACATATAATAATATCTCTTGACTTTAGATAGATAGACTAGTTCACAAAGATAAATAATCTTTATTATATATTATATATAAGCTCCTTTTGTTAGTATTTTATTTAAAACATTTACATCATTATTCATCAAGGTAAATGGAATATTGTTTTTTTTTTTTTAATTTGCATTTACTTTCCCTACTGATATCCAAACTATATTCTATAATAGAAGGAATTTGGTAGGACACATTTAAATTTTTTTTTTCAAATTTATAAATATATTTAAATTGGTTTTTAAAAATATTTGGTGGGATTTGCTTATAAATCAATCTGGTCCTTTGAGTTTTTGGAAGAGTAGCTAATTTATGGCTTATTCTATATATTTTTCTAAGATAGCAAGTTATTTAAGCATTCTGTTTCCTCTTTTTAAATCTAGACTATACACACACACACACACACACACACACACACACACACCCCTATCTATTTTATTTAGATTATCAGCTTTGTTGACATAAAGTTAGGCAAAATAGCTTTATCTATTGCTTTAATTTCATCTTTATTAGTTATGCATTCACCCTTTTCATTTTTAATACTAATATTTTGCTTTTATTCTTAAAAAAACTAGTTGATGATTTAATTTTTTTTCATTAAACCTGCTCCTAATTTTATTAGTCTAATGAGCTTTTATTTTCATTTTTATTAATCTTGTCTTTGATTAATTTGATGTTTAATTGGGAAGTTTTAATTTGTTCTTTTTCTAGGCTTTTTTTTTTTAAGTTGCATGCCCATGTTCTTTCTTTTGTTGATATAAGTATTTAAAGATATTAAATTCCTTCTCAGTATTGCTTTGACTGCATCCCACAAATTTTAGTGTGTTTGTCTTGTTGTTGTCTTTATCTTTAATGAAATCATTGATTATTTCTATGATTTGTTTTTTGACCCTCTCATTTTTTTTAGGTTTAAGTTACTTAATTTACAATTAATTTTAAGTTATGTCAAAGAGGTCCTGTATTGAATTTATTTTTACTGCATTATGTTCTCATAAGATTGTATTTTATATTTATGGTTTTTTGCATTTATTTGTGAGGTTTTAAAGCCTTAAGACATGGTGAAGTGCCATATACATCTGAGAAAAAGGCATACTTTTTTCTATTTCCATTCCATATTTTCTAGAGGTCTATTATATATAACTTTTCTAAAATTTGATTCATTTCCAATAACTTTCTTGTTTATTTTATGGATACAATTATCTAAGTGTAAGAGGACTATTTTAAATTCCTAGTTAGTATAGTTTTACTCTTCATTTTCTCCTGTAATTCATTTAACTTTTCCTTCAAGAATTTGGATTTTATGCTATTTCATTCATATATGTTTAGTTCATTGTCTATTGTATTTAAAAAAATCAAAATATTGTTTCTCTTATTTTTATGTCTTAATTAGGTCCATTTTTGCTTGCTTTTTGTCTAAAATCATGACTACTACTTCCATATTTTTTACCTCAGCTAAAGTATAATAAATTCTACTCCAACCCATTATTTTAATTTTTTGTGTATCTATTTCAAGTGTGTCTCTAGTGAACAACATATTTTTGGATTATGTTTTCTGATCCATTTTTCTTTCTTCTTCTATTTTGTAGGCGAGTCCATTCTATTCCTATTCACCTTTATGATGGCTAATTGTGTATTTTCCCTCCATCTTACGCTATTTATTCTTCTCTCTTTTTTTATCCTGTTCCTTTCTCCAAAGTGTACTTTGCTTCTCATCACTGCTTCCCTTAATCTATCCTCTTATCTTATTTATACTTTCCCCCTTCTTATTTTATCTCCTCATCCTAATTCCTTGTTGTATATGTGTTCTTGCTTTCTTGAATCAGCTAAGATTAGGGTAAAGTTCAAGTGTTGCCCAAATTCCCCCCCTCCCCCCCCACCATTTCCCCCTCCATTGTTAAAATTCTTACTTGCATATCTTTTTATATGAGATAACTTTCCCCATTTTTCCTCTTTTCCCCCCATTTCCCAATGCATCCTTTTTCTTACTCTTCCATTCTTCTTTTAAGATTATCCTAATATAATAGAATCTCATACTCACGTCCTCTGTTTATATAGATTCTTTTTAATTGCTGTAATGGTGATAAAGTTTTTAGGGATTTCATATATCATTTCCCCATATAGACATAAAATAGTTTAGTCTTATTATATTCCTTATATATATTCCTCCTCTCACTCATGTTTATCTTTTCATGTTTCTCTTCAGTCTTATGTTTAAATGTCAAATTTTCTATTCAGCTCCAGTCATTTTATATTAGGAATGTTTGAAAGTCTTCTATTTCATTAAATATTCATTATTCCTTCAATAGGATTATACTCAGTTTTTCTGAGTAGATTATTCTTGGTTACAGTTCCTTTGCATTTTGGAATATCATATTCTAAGTTCTTAGCTCTTTTCTATTGATAGCTACTAAATCTTATGTGATCCTGACTATGATGTCAGAGTATTTGAATTCCTTCTTACTTCTTTCTAGCCACTTGTAGCACTTTTCTCCTTGACCTGGGAGTCTGGAATTTGGCCATAATATTCCTGGGGATTTCATTTTAGGATTTCTTTTAGGAGATGATTAATCATTCTTGTAATTTCTATGTTATTGATTCTAAGGTATCAGGGTAGTTTTCCTTTAAAATTTCTTGAAATGTGAAATATTTCTTGAAATCTTTTGTTAATGATGGGTTTCAGGTAGTGTGATAATTCTTAAATTATTTTTTCTCAAATATGTTTTTCATTTTAGCTGTTTTTCCTATGAAATATTTGACATTTTCATTTTTTATTATTTGTTTCTTTCTATCTTGGGTTCTGATTTTGTTTTATTGTTTTTTCATGTCTCATGTGGAGTCGCTATCTTCCACTTGATCAATTCTCATTTTTAGTGAATTATTTCAATTATTTCAACATTTCTTATGTCTCCTTTACCAAGCGGTTAATCCTCTTTTTATAATTTTCTTGCACAGCTGTCTTTCTATAGTTTCTTTTCCTAATTTCTCCTCAACTTTCTCTTCAAAAAATGTCTTTAATGTTTGTAGGAATTCATGTTGAACTTGTGTCCAATCTCCATTTTTCTTTTGCTTGTACATGTGTTGAATATTGTGTCTTGAGACTTCCTGCCACCCCAAGTAGCTTTTTATTGTTAGAATTGTTAATTCTGTTCTTTATTGACTTTCACAGACTATTTCTTGGCTTTTGACTTTATGTTAATGTTGGATTTTTGCTCATCTCTGGGTTGGAGGAGATGTCTGACCTTAGTTTTTTGTCTTCTATGAGTTGCTTCTGATTTTTAAACTTAGTGGATACTTAGAAGCAAAAGTGAGTCATTTTTTCTATGCCCAGAGAAGTTAAAGTAGACAGAAAGAAAGATCTACCAACATGGGGTTGGGAGCTGACTAGGAACATGGAGAAAGCCCCACTGATATTACAAAGAATTGGACATGACTTGAAACAACTGAACAGCAGCAAAAAGACAATATTGAGGATATAAAGAGAGATATGAAATGTAAGAAAGAGCTTTTCATCAAGTTAAGAAAATATACTAAAAAATTCAACAGTTGTATACAGTGCTTAATACAATATACATAAGACAGTATAATAAGTGCTGAGGATTCAAAGACAAAAATAAATATCCTATCCCTAAAGGAATTTACATCCTGTTTTATATTGTTGGAACTTATACAATAAATGCATAACTAAATGTCATATAGAGATGAATGAAAAGCCCAAGAGACAGAATTTCTGAGTAATTAATAATTAATTTGGCTAGCTATACTCAATAAAGTGATGATCAGTGAATCCTCCCACCATAGAGATTCCTGAATGCTTAAATACCTTTGGAAAACGAGGGTAGAAATCACCCCTGGATAGTGAACAATAATGAGGTATGAGGGTAGATATATTACTGAGAAGGTGGACTAGAAGTCTTCAGCTTCTCCCACTGAAAATGTGACTTGATCATGTTATTCAACTGCCTCCAGAAATCCAGGCAAAGTATCCATCTCTACCCAGGCCATTCTGGTTGGTTTTCTTCTTCATGAGTTGAGTTTCCCTAGACTGCCTTGAAGGATGTAGGCTCCAAGTTTTAGGGCTGGAATATACCTAGAATAGATTCTGTTTACACTATCAACAGGTAAAACACCCCATTTGGGTGGGGTCCTGCCAAAGATCACAGAGCCTGGACCTCAGAATTAGATCAATTTAACCTATCAGCCTTGTCCTTCAGAGACTGACAATTCTCTATAGACTAGTCCCTGAATGAGGAAATAGAAAGGAAAAACCTCAATCCTAATTTTATAATTGGTTATTAATATAACAGAAAAAGAATCACTTTTCTCAGTATAAATGGGATGGATGTTGTAGATATTGGGAAGGTTTTATCAGAGGAAAAAAGACTTGAATTAAAGGAATTTAGAAAAAGGAATAGAAATGGCATTTTACATTTTTTTCCAGAGAAAGTGGGAATAGAGAGGAAGTAATTGAAGTAAGAGTGGAGATGCTGTGTTTGAGTTGAGGAGCCAGTCTTTTTGCTCCAGACAAAAAGTTCATGCAGAGCAGAGGAGTGAGAGGTGATAGTGATATGATTGGAGAAAAAAAGACAATGGCCAGAGCTCCAGTCCCAGGATAAATCCTATAACATGCTATAGGAGATTGTGCCCATTTGAGACTGAAGGTAGCAAGTGAAATATGTGATTATGTAAATATTTTGAGGCTAGTTTTTCTACAGGGAATGAAAATACTCTGTAAACCAGGAATCTGGTCAGTGTAGCTGCATATGAAACTTCTTTTTAAAAAGAGATGCATTGGAGTGTCATGGCAGGTCATAGAAATGATTATGGCTTTCTAAGGAACGTACTAATTAGCTCTCCCATAAGCAGGAATAACCATTACCTGTGCCTAGCTGGCACTCCAAACAGTAAGAATTTCTCTTTTTTTGTGGGTGGTCTTTGAAAACATCAAAGAAATTGCTTTCACCTCATTTTCAGAGCTGTAGCTGAATCCAGATGAAGCAGATGGAAGGGGGAGCCACTCTGAAAAGTCCAAGGAGAAAAAGCTCAGTCCAGTGGCTCTGGATGATTCTATGGTAATAAGAAAACAACAAAGTCTGTGTGCTTGCAGCATGAATGGGTCTTGTTTCATCTTTTTTTTTTCCTTTGGAAATGTTGTTAATTAGTTGATTGATTGTGTTAAACTCTTCAGCACTTCATTTGGGATTTTCTTGTCAAAGATACTGGAATGGTTTTGTCATTTCCTTCTCCAGCTCATTTTACATATGAGAAAACTGAGACCAACAGGATATACACTGAGTTAGCCAGGGTCACACAGCTAGTAAGTGTGTGAGGATGGATTTGAATTGAGGTCCTCTTGACTCCAGAATGGAGGGCTACTAAGTGGAGCAGTGAAAAAAGTGTGGGATCTAGAGTCAGGAGGACCTGAGTTCAAATCCAGCTTCAGAGAATTACTAGCTATGTGATCCTGGAATGGGACTTGGACGCAGGTCATCTGATGTCACATCCAGGGCTTTTTCTATTCTTCATTTATCTTTCTGAATCTTAGCTTCCTCATGTGTAAAATGAAGAGAAATGACTTGTCCATAGTTACTTAACTATTGCAGCAAGTGATAGAATGAGTATATGTTTACCAGAACCCAGGTTTCATGATTCTAAGTCCCATATTCTATAGTTTTCTGGGTGACTGAGCAGTGACCAAGTTTATTGGAAACAAATAATGTCTTCCCATTGGTTGTCAAAGAATATCACCTCCATGCATGGTATAGACACTTAAGTATTTGTGAAGAGTTAAATGACTGTCCTGTGTAAACATATCAGCATTGCCTGACACTTAACAAAGATAGTGATTTTTCAGGGCAAGGCAAGAGCTCTTTCTTCTCAGCAATCTTGGGCCAAGGAAGACAGAAAAGATATAAGCAGAACAGAATCTATCAGCTCAAACACACACACACACACACACACACACAAAATCTCTATCCCCAATTCATAGGCATACTAAATGTCTTTAATTATTAAACCAAAAAACTGTTAACCTTGTCATATTTATTGACTGGAAGCAGTAAAGTCCATTTAGTTCTCAGGGGAATGAATTCTAATTTTCTGCCTGTCAGAAACTGACATTTTACATATTTTACTCTTTCCTCCCCCAGTTTAGTGCTAAATTTAAATGTGCATGTCATGGGGAAGGACCTTTTGTTCAGGACTCAAATCTTCCCAAAGCATTGGCAGGTTTCCAATGTGTGAGACTCTTGACCAAGCAACGAGGCAGGAATGAAATTTCATGTGTGGAATAGAATGGAAGGGAGGTGAGAATGAAAAGTTGCAGATGAGAGGTTGTGTTGCAAAAGACAGATTTAATTTCTTTGCCAGATACCATTTTTCCCCTGCTTCTCTACCCCAAATAAAATGAATGAGTAACAACTAAACTGGAAGTAAAATAGCAAACAAAAACAAATTATGCAAATCTATTATGAGAGTGCCCAGGCTCTCTGTCATTAAGATATAATGATTCTTAGTTAGAGCCATAAACCACTGGGAGCTTATTAAAAACCCATCATTAGGAGGAAATTGATCCAAAGATAGCAAGGTTTTCCTCACCTGGGCTAAGGAATTGTTCGCTGTCTGAGAAATACTATTTGAATCATTTATATCTAGTATTAATAATCATAGTTTACATTTATGTAATGTATTAAGGTTTGTGAGATACTTATCATTTGATCCTCCCAATAACCCTCTGAGGTAGGTGCTATTATTTCTGTTTTACTAATAAGGAAATTGAGCTTCTCAGAGATTAAGTGATCTGTCCATGGTCACTCAGTAAACTCCAGAAGTGGTTTTTGAATCATACTATTCCTGGTTTCAAGTTAAGAGTTAAGGAAATAATATCTTCAAATGACATAGTACTTTTCTCCCAATTCTGTAAGGTCAATGGTATGTTTACCATCATAGCCCCATTTTACAGATGGAAAACTGAGGTTAGTAAGTATTACATGGTAATTGTTGGATCTCAGATCTAATCAAGGTCTTGCAATTCCCAGGCCAGTTCTTATTCTATGATGCCACACTATAAAGGACAGAATTCATGTTAAGGTTTCAGTTATATTTGTGTGGCTTTTACCACCTTCATTTTAAAGAACTGTAAAATGAATTTTAAATTGTATCAAAAACAAGAAACTTGTTTTTAAGTCTGTACAACAGCAAAGGGTAGAATGAGTGGAAGTTCAGATAACTAGGTATTAACTTGGACTTAGATCATGTTATACATTCTATTATTTCTGAAGCATTCTCACTCAGTAGGAGCCACTGATGAAAGCTTCCTTCCAAAGATCTCTTCAAAACCCCAAATCTCAGACACTTAACACTTCTTAATTGTGACACCTTGGGGAAGTCACTTAATCCCATTTGCCTCACAAAGAAAAAAAAAGAATATATACAGTATAAGATTGAGGGTTGGGGTCCATTTGTGGAGCAGAGGGTAAGTCAAGAAATCTTCCTAGCTATGTGAGAAGTCTTTATATGTTCTCTCAAGTAAAGTCAAAAGCCTCACTAAAGAAATGGGTTAATTAGCTTTGTAGTAATATGTTGACTGGCTATCATATGGTAAGAGCTGTAACACTTTCCTGAGAAAGGAAATATAGATAGCAGTGTCAGCAATAGCCGTACAAATTTCATTTTTTAACAAGGTTCTGGGATGAGCAAGACAAAAAAACAAAGCAGATCCTGACCTCAAGGAACTTACATTCTATCAGAAGCATATATGTACATTTTTGCTGCTGTTCAGTTGTTTTCAGTTGTGACTGACTCTTCATGACCTCATTTGAGTTTTGACTTTTTGTAGATGATACTGGGGTGATATGCCATTTACTTCTCTAGTTTTTTTTATCAACAAAAAACTGAAGTTAAAGGGTCACACAGTTATTAAATGCCCAAGGTCAAATTTGAACTCAAAAAGATGAGTATTCCTGACTCCAAATTTGGAACTCTATTCATTGTGCCATCTAGCTGCCCTATAGATACGTAAAAATTTTTTAAAGTAAAATATATCAAATAAATACAAATTAAATCTGGTGGACAGAGATTGAGCAACTGAAAGGTATCTGGTTAGTCCTTGTGGCAAAGAAGACACTTTAGCTAGGAATTTTATAAAGTGGAGGCAAGTACACTGAGAGAATATTCCAAACAAAGGGATGACCTTTACAAAGGTGGTAGATAGAATGTTCTTCATAGGACACAGTAAATACATTAGGCTTTTTAGTCAAAAAGTTGAGTGAATGACACACCTGTCAGACTGGCTAAGATGACAGGAAAAAATAATGATGAATGTTGGAGGGGATGCGGGAAAACTGGGACAATGATGCATTGTTGGTGGAGTTGTGAACAAATCCAACCATTCTGGAGAGCAATCTGGAATTATGCCCAAAAAGTTATCAAACTGTGCATACCCTTTGATCCAGCAGTGCTACTACTGGCTTATACCCCAAAGAAATACTAAAGAAGGGAAAGGGACCTGTATGTGCCAAAATGTTTGTGGCAGCCCTGTTTGTAGTGGCTAGAAGCTGGAAATTGAATAGATGCCCATCAATTGGAGAATGGCTGGGTAAATTGGGGTATATGAATGTTATGGAATATTATTGCTCTGTAAGGAATGACTAGCAGGAAGAATACAGAGAGGCTTGGAGAGACTTACATGAACTGATGCTAAGTGAAATGAGCAGAACCCGGAGATCATTATACACTTCGACAACGATATTGTATGAGGATGTATTCTGATGGAAGTGGATTTCTTTGACAAAGAGACCTAACTCTGTTTCAATTGATAAATGATGGACAGAAGCAGCTACATCCAAAGAAAGAACACTGGGAAACAAATGTGAACTATTTGCATTTTTGTTTTTCTTCCCGGGTTATTTTTACCTTCTGAATTCAATTCTCCCTGTACAACAAGAGAACTGTTCGGTTCTGCAAACATATATTGTATCTAGGATATACTGCAACATATTTAACATATATAGGACTGCTTGCCATCTAGGGGAGGGGGTGAAGGGAAGGAGGGGAAAAATCAGAACAGAAGAGAGTGCAAGGGATAATGTTGTAAAAAAATTACCCTGGCATGGATTCTGTCAATATAGAGTTATTATAAAATAAAAAAAAAGTTGAGTGAATGAAACATAATAATGTGAAATAAGCCTAAAAATATGGGCTAGAGACAGTTTGTAAAGAACCCAAAAGCCTTCGTGGGAGCTGGAGGCAGTACTGAGCCACCAAAAGGTTAAAGAGAAACAGAACAGTGATTCTCTGCTTTCAAGAGAACTTAAATCCCTGTGCCAGTGAACCCAGGACCCAAGGACCAGAACTGAGAACCAATGAAGCATCAGAAATAGAGATTGTGTCCTTCACGAGTTCTGTTAGGCATGTGTATTGTGCAGCTTTAGGTTAAAGGAACCAACTTTTTAGTGATCTTTTCCATGCAACTGGGTCCCCCAAACAAAGGATGGTATAGTAAGTCTAAAGCAACAACAGTAGGGTACTGGAGATGATGTGATGTACTGGAAAGTTTTCACTGTTTCTTAGCTTAGATGGGTCTTAGGTTTACAGGGCTATTGCATTAAAGCTGGAAAGGACCTCAGAAACCATAAAGTCCAAGTCCTCCATTTTACACACAAGGAAAGTCCAAAAAGCTTAAATGATTCATCTTTTTTTTTTTTTTTTTGCATTTTCTCCTATGTAATAAATTTGTTTTGTGTTCCATTGTTCTGTGTGTTGTAGGACCTGCAATGCCTGCAGGGGAAATGAATTCTGCTAGGCCAGAGATAATAAGATAGATTCAGACGTTCCCAGAGCCTGGACCTTGAGAAGGTTGAAACAAACTCTGGAGATGATTAATTATTGGGAAATCCCGAGCTACAGTTACAGACTTTTATAAACTTTAAAGGACGTGAGCTAAGTTAGGAACTGTGGAAGTTATATTAAACTGGGTCAGGTCATATGTATTGCAATCCCTGGACAATAATGGTTTCCTGGTGACTGGAAAAGATTGACTCCCAATAGTTTCATTTCCTAAATATTTAGTTCAAGGGATCAGCTCACATATACACAGAAGTAATCTGTATCTGTTTTTGTGGGGTGTGATTTTCCCAGGCTCCCTTTGCAAGGATGTATCTGGAAATGATATCCTTGGCCATACTAGCTGCTTTAGTGGAGAGCTTGGGAGGAAAGTATTTCCTATGAGTTGCTTGCACAAGGTCTGCTATTCTTCCCTTTGAAAATAAGCTTTCTGCAAATGTTTTGCGCACAATTTATAGACTCCAATAATGACAACTATATGCATGTATAATTAGCAATAATGATAAATAAAAATAAAATATGGAATTATATATAGCCAATTATACATAATAAAGCTGTAATTCCTTCGAGTGGTTCTGTAGGGATCATAAACCAAGAGAGGCAGAGACTCCTGAGGGTTGGCTCATGTTTCCAGAATTCTGAAATGGAATTGCAGCCCAACCTGTAAAATTTTGATATATTTTATTTTTTAATGATGTGACAGAGACTCAAGTTATTGGGAGCTCTGGGAATTAATGCATTCTGAAATTGAGTGTGTTGCCATTAGCAATTCTCACATTACCAGAAATATCTCCATCCTCATCCCTCCACTTGGCAGGAACTGGGACCTAGGATTGGTTCCCAATCTTCCTCCTTGAGTGATAGAATATAGAGACCCACCTAATTAAGGATTCCCCTTGACTAAATGATCCTCTAGAACAAGTATATACATCACTTCCATCCTCTTTTTATTCTTTCCATCTTTGAATAATGGTCTCTTATTTCCTTATTGTAGCATCTTGTTTATAAGGAAATCAGAATCATTGGATCTGAGATTACATATCAGATAAAAAAAGAAGACTGAAAAAGTGAGGGTGGAGAAGAAGACTATCAAGGGCTTTGGATGTCAAATGGAGGATTTTGTATTTTAACCTGGAACCTCCAGGGAGATATTGTAATTTATTAAGAGTGTGTGAGTGTGTGTGTGTGTCAGGGGGTTGATATGCTTGGGGCCTGTACTTTAGGAAAATCACTTTGGATAGGAGTTGGGAAGGCAGACCCACCAGCAGGCTTTTGTGATAGTTCGAGTGTGAGATGATGAGGGCCTGTACTAGGACTGGTGGCAAGGGAGAGGGAGAGAAGGGGACCTATTTGAGATATGTTGCAGTGATGAAATAGACAATATCCTGAGTAAGCTTCTGCACAATTCTGTGAGAGGTGTTAATGGCAACATGTTCAATCTCAGAATGCATTAGTTCCCGGAGCTCCCAATAAGCTCTAATATTGCTAGATAGCAAGCCACAAGCAAACCTTTCCTCAGGTGATCTCCATCTTCTCCAGAGGACTACTTGCTTAAGTGGGTCCTAAGCACTAAGGGAAGGAGCTTGGGACTCCTTTTCTAGGGTAAAATATCCCTCCCCAGGATCTGCAACAGTCCGCATGACTCATAGTAAGGCAGGACAAGGTTGAAGTTGGTTCCATGTTATATAGGTCATTGTCTCATGGGTTCTGCTTCCTTGAACTTCCATCTTTAATCAGCTTTATGATTTGATGCAAGAACTCTTCCAATCCTGTGTCTCCATTGGTGACATTTCCTTATCTCCTGGGAGAAGGCTTTATGGTTCTTTGGAGGAGCCATGGGGTTGTATAGTTCTCCTTTAAGGAAACCATTTGATCTATGTTTAGGTGTTATCCCCTTTCCTTTTTGTTTGAGGGTCTCTCTCCATTTATCTCCCTCCCTCCCTTCCTCCCTTCTTTCTCTCCCTCCCTCCCTTCTTCCTTCTCTCTCTCTGTTGTCTCTGTCTCTGTCTCTGTCTTTATGTCTTTGTCTCTCTGTCTTTCTGTTGTCTCTCTCTGTCTCTTTTTCTCTTTCTCCCCTTTCTTCCCCACTTCCCTCCTCTCCCCTCTCTTTCCCTCCTCTCCTTTCCTTTCCCTTCCTTTTCTCCTTTCCTCTTCTCCTCCCTCCTCCCTCTCTCTGTTAGACTTGATCTGTCAACTCTTTTTCAAAGCCAAATCCCTAGAGAAAAGTAGCATATGTGGGTTAGTGGAAAGAGTGCTGAACTTGGAGTCATAGTTTCGAGTTTGAATCTTGTTGACTCTGCCATTTACTATTTGTATTGGTCCTTGGTTCTCAGTTTCCTTTTCTGAACTAGACAAGTTCATCTATATCTAAATCCTATGCTCCAAGATGATCACCTTGGAGAAAAACCTTTTTGTGTTGTTGGCTTTGTTCTAGAAGCCAACCACGTACAGGGATATGTCAGAGACAGAGACGAGAGTCCACGGGTATTATTGTTGCAGCATGTGAGCTAAGGCCCTAGGGATTCCTCTGAGCATTCTTTGGAACTGATGGACCTTCTCCAGTAGTGACCCCCAGATCTGAGGGGGGGGGTGAGATGGGGAGTCTCTGCCAAGAGTCTGTGAGTAGAGCAGGGCTCGGATTCCAGCCAGAAGAGGGCAGCAACAACACATCCTTTTTTCTCTTCCCTTGTCTCAGCGTTTCTTTTGACTTACCATGTAAGTCTTAGGCTATTTGCATAGCTATGATTCTTACAGCAAGAATAACAGTACTACCCAAGGTCAGGATGGTGATGGTGATCAATTATTCTTTCAGTCATCAATGCCAGAGCAGCTCTGGCTCAGCATTTCAGAGCTGGAAAAGGAGAGCCCCTAGAAAATGACAATGAATCCACCAACAAGCCTTTATCATATGCAGATGCTATACTGGTTGTTGGGGATACAAAGGTGAAAACAAAACAGTCTCTGATTTTAAGCAACTTACTTTCTATTGGAGGGAAAGACCATGTATACTTATAAATACACACAAATTTTCTTTGAAGTAAATACAAAGTAATTTAAAGGGAACATAGGCAATGGGGCTGAGAGGATCATTAAAGGCCTCCTTTAGGAGGTGGCACTTGAGCTGAATGTTGAAAGGAGATAAGGATTCTACTCTAAGAGGCAGAGGTGAGGAAAGAGTACATTTCAAGCTTGAGGCTCAATCTATGCAAAAACAGATATGGGAGATAGAATGTGATGTATATGGAATAGCAAGTAGGCCTGTTTGGTTGGCACATAAAAATAATATAAAATGAGCTGGAAAGGTAGGTTGGAGCCAGGTTGTAAAGAACTTTAAATGCCAAACTAGGGATTTGTATTTTACCTTAGAGACAATACAGAATCACCTAGTGGCTGATGAACGGAGACTTGAAGAAAATTTTCCTGCGTGTTTTAGAGAAGTTACCTTGTCAGCTTCCTGGAGGATGGATTTTAGTGGGGGATAGACTTGAGGCAGAGAGTCAGGTGGCTCTTAGGTAAGAGGGCTTGAACAGGGATGGTGACCATGTGAGTACAGAGAAGAGAAAGAATACAAACAATGGCGTGAAATGAAAACTGACAAGATTTGGCTACTGATTAGATTTAGGAAATGAGGGAGAGTGAATGATTCCTAGACTGCAAACTTCAGTGTCTGGAAGGATGATGGCGCCTTTGACAGGAATAGGGAAGGAGGAGTGGGTTTTGGGAAAAGAAAAAATAAATCTACTATGGGAACATATTAAGTTTGAGATACTTTTAAGATCTACTTTGGAAAATGTCCAACAGACAACTGGTAACGTGGGACTGAAACTCAGGAGAGAAAGTAGGGCTGAATATATACTTTAGATATGAGAATCATCTCCATGGAGTTGATACTAGAACTCATGGAAGTTGATTAGAGAATTAATTGTCATTTTCTAGGTGCTCTCTTTTTCTAGTTCTGAAATGCTGAGCCAGAGCTGCTCTGGCATTGATGACTGAAAGAATAATTGATCACCATCACCATCCTGACCTCTCCATTGCCATTTCCAGCTATTCCCTGCTTTTTATTTCTCTTAAAAGCACTCTCTGTGGAGGCTCTCATTACTGCCTGCTTGACTCACTGCAATAACCTCATAACAGGTCTTCCCACTTGTCTCCTTTCACTGATTCATCCTTCATACTGATAACAAATTAATCTTCCTTATGCATTTAGCTTAACATGCCACATTGCTTGTAGACCTTTACAGGTTGCCTATTATTTATTGAGTCAAATTCATACTGCTTTGCCTCACACTTAAGATCTTCCATAGTCAAGTGTAATCCTACCTTTCCAACCTTATTGCATTCTGTACTTTATTCTCCTCATTCTCCCATAATCAAGATTCTCTTTCAGATCCTAGTAACTTCTCTCCTGGCCTATTTCCTAACTGAGCTCCAATCTGTCCTCCACAGAGTTGCTTAAGCATGAATCTTATCATGTTACTTTCCTGACCAGAAAATACCGTTAGTTTTTTTTGACTCTAGGACAAAGTATAAACTTACCTAAATGTACTCTACATTTTTCCACCTTCATATTTTTGTCTAAGCTGTTCTCTATGCCTAGAATTTATTGTTGAATTCTTCCTCTAGTACCTTAAAATCCAACTCAGATACCACATCTTCCATGTAGCCTTTATTGATCTATCAGTAATGACTTTCTCCCTTGGACCTTATAAAGCACTTTGTTTCTATAGCTCTCTAAATTCACTTAACACTTAATATTGTATGTTATAATAATCTATGTTTTTATTTTATCTCTTTATAAGATTATAAACTCAATGAAGTTGGGGATCTTGTCTTACTTGTGACTGAGATTTTATATTTATATATATATATTATTTTACAAATTTTAAAACTATGTGAATGTGAATTATCATCATCAATTGTCATTTTTCTCCTCTAAATTTTATATCTCCCTTAGGCCTAACCGTATTCTATATATAATAGATAATTGATAACTTAATTGTTGAATCATGTGTTGATTGCTCTAATCCAATTCTTTCATTTTACCAATGAGTTCTAGAAAAGTAATAAAGGAAAGCAGACATTGTAGAAGAGGCGCTAGGGTATCATAAAATCACAGGATTTAGACCTAAAGGAACCTTGGAAAATATCTATTCCCAAACCTCCCTCATCCTTTTAAAAAATGGGTGATGAAACTGAGACCAAGAGACGTTTTTTTTTTTTTTATCAAAGGTCATAGGATTAGAATCCAGGTCTGCCAACTATCAGTTCAGAGCTCCTTCCATTGTATCTCAGCTACCTTTTATTTAAGGCTCCCACCTTTGCCAATAGTCTTTTTTTCCTTTATTATCAATTTTTAGCACGTCTCCCTGAGCAGTGTGTTACTCACAAGAATTGTACAGGAAAAGCAGCCTGAAGGATATCATCAAAGAGATGTATGAGAGGAAAAGCAGACAGGGTTGTCATATGGGGGGGGAAGGAGTTGGGGAGGGTGGAGGAGTGGAGCAAACCAGACAGCCTCCCTGCTCAGCTCGTACCCATGCAATATTAAGAAGACCCTGGAAGAGGGCAATCCTTCTGCTTAGGTGACTCTCGTCAGAGTGGATGCAGACAAGGGTCAGACGTGATGAAAAAGCTTCACTGGGCCATGATCTACGCCTCTGAAAAGCACACTCATGTGGAAGACAGCACCCTGCTAACCAATGTTTGGCACATAGTGGGTACTTAATGTTTATTGAAAGAATTAATCGTCTTACAACTTCTTTAAGAAGCTTAAATATTGGTTCTTCTGGCAGAACAAAGATAGAAAACAATATTGGAAATTGTTATACACACACGGTTTGAGTTTGTGTGTGTGGAAAAGAGGGAGGAGAGGATTGAAAGAACATCTTAGTGTTGAACCTATTAGGCCAGATTGAGACTTTGGAACATTTGCATTTATATAATTTAGATAGACTGGATTTGACCTACAGGAACATCTCCTAGGCTCTTATTTTTCTTATTTTCCTATTTAATTATTTTTAGGTACTTATTTTCCTATTATCTAATTATTTTTAGGTACTTATTTTTCTATTATCTAATTATTTTTAGGTACTTATATACTTTCTAGATTCTTACATGAGCCTTCTGGCTATCTAATAAACAAGATACTTCATCACTCAATTCAAGGCATTTTCTCTGGTTGTCCCAAGTGCCTGGCACACGCTCCCTTGTCAACTTTTCCTCCAACTTTCCCTGGGTTCCTTTAAGTCTCAAAGAGAATCTTGTCTTTCCCAGGAAGCTTTCCCCAGCCCTTCTTAATTCTGGAGCCTTCCTTCTGTTAGTTATTTTCTATTTATCCTGCATGTGGCTTGTTCATGTATATTGTTTGTGCATTGTGTCTCATATTAGATAGTAAGCTCCTTGAGAGCAGGATATCACTATCACTAATGTGCTATCATTTAGTCCAGTTCCTAGAACATAGCAGGCATTTAACAAACTTATTAATCAATTGATTGCTGGATTTAATATTCTCTAGTAACTAAATGGTGGAAACATGACTGATCAGAACAGATTTGACCTCCCTGCTAAGTGCTCCAAATGTACTTGGGACTGTTTTTACAGACATGTGCCAGTACATACAGACATAGGTCAGTACTTCATTAGTTTTGAATCTCAGTGACTTCACTTGGTCTGTCTCTGTGCCCATATTCCCACCATGATTTCTTTCAATAATGTATCAAACTGTGAGGAGGAAATTATTTGCTTTTAGAAAGTGGACATTTCTATTGCTCCTGGGATTCACTTTTCACAAATTGAAGCCTTTGAGACCCTACTGCAACCATTTGAAATTCTACTTATGCTTATTAACAACAATTCACATTTATTCTTAGGCACCACATGACTTCCAGCCTCCAAGCAACTGGGAGAAATTGCCTTTCGACTTTTAATTTTTTCACTTGGTTTATTTGGAGTGCTGAGATAAAAACTACTCCGAAGTCAAAATATCCTCAGTGACACAGGCAAAACCAAAAGCCAACAGAAAAGGATCTTTCCATATGGCAATGATCTGTCAAATCAATAATGCAAGGCACAGAGGGCCCTATTTTCCCCTCAATACTTTTCAATCCAAAAGCACTACAGATTGGGTGGTGAATACTCAAATCCAGCTACATTCTATTTTGACTTTCCAAGCACAAAGAAGAGAATTTTCCATTGGCATCCAAATTAACACTCCTTTGGGGCCTTTCATCTCAAAACTTCAAAGTTCTAAGGGCTAAAATCAGCTTCTCTTCACCCTTCATTGGTAAGGAAAAGGTGAAAACTTTTTCTAGAACACACTTTTCTAGCAGGGGGAGAAAGAACAGATTAACAGAATCAGAGAACTTCAGAGCTAGAAAGGTTCTTGGAGGTCATCTGATATAATCCCATTTTACAGATGGTAAAACTAAGACCCAGCAGAGGAAATAACTTGCACAAGATCATTTTCAGGAAGTAACAGAATCAGCCTTTGAACTCAGCCTTTTTGAATTTCAAGTCTAGTTGAAACCTTAGAAGTTTGGCCCCCTTAGAGGAAATTATTAGACTGTGTAGTCTGTCATCTCTAAAATAACCCATAATCAGGTTAGTTGTGTGAGGAAAAGTGAGAAAAATAAAAGTATTGTTTTATTTGGGAAGAGAAGGATAAGGGATGACAATTTCTGTTTGCAAGTATAGGAGAAAGGTCATCTTGTCCTCCATGCCTTAAGGAGACATGCTTTAATATTTTGATGGAACTGCTATCAGTGTGGAATCTCCTACAGTGCAGAGTGCAGCACATCTGGGCCTTCTCATTTTGGATGATATTTGTTTGTTTTCTATTATAGGCCCTTCACATATAATCCACCCGATGTGCTTTGAGCTTTCCTCTAGATAAGTGATTTTTCATCTTTTTATGTGTCATGGATCCTTCTGATAGTCTGGTAAAGTCTATGGATCCATTCTCAAAATAATATTTTGAAATGCAAAAATAAAATGCAGAGGATTACCAAGAAAACCAATTATGCTGAAATAATTATGATTTTTTTTGAACAATCCAAGTTCATGGCCTCTTTGAAATCTTTCCATAGACACTTTGGGGACCCTTGGTTAAGAACTCCTGTTCTAGATTGTTTTCCATTTTAATGTATCCACAGAGGAATGCCTTTCTATAGTCATGCTATCTTCTACAGTCACTTATTTGCAATACATGATTTTGCCCACCTCCTTTTCTACTCACAGATTTCCTCAGTGAAATCTATTATAGTCATTTTTTTGAGAGCAAGTCAGCACTGAAAATATACTGTAGCCTACCTTTGTCCACCCCAATCTCTCCATTGCCCTCGCTCTATCATAATTTTAATTTCTCAGTGATTGCAATATTCTGAGATTTGCAGTCATACAGTACTGTTGAATGACAAAAGCTTTGGAACAAGGTCCCCATCTCCCTTCACCCAGAGTATTCATTAGTGGAAACCCTTTTCATCACCAAAGCAAGGCTTCCTTTTCCCCTCCTTTTTTCAGTCCTTCCCCTTTTCCCCAAACCAAATCACCTGTAGGTTCTTCTCTTTCTGAGGCCTTTCCTTCATTAGCAGCCCTGGATTTGGAAATAGCACACCATGTATTTCTCTCTCCCTCCCTTGCTTCCCTATCCCCCCTTCATATATCCTCCCACTTTTGTAATGTAGTTCTAGAAAAAAATATCGATTTACCTGTAGACAGGATATTCCAGGTGATATAATGGACTAAGCAAAAGAGGCCATTCTCTGTCTCACTTCTTACCTATTGATTATTAATTAAAATATCAATCATTAATTGAGCATTGTTTTAGTCAAACTGAGACCTGTTAAAGACCTTAGCCTAAGAAGTCCAGGATCTCCCACTGCATCCAGGTCATCTCCACTCATCCTGATCTTTATCTTATCCCTAGACATAGATGGCATTTGAGGAGAGAGGGGGGCTGATGACTTTGCAAAGTCCTCTCTCACTTAAATCTACCTCACTTGCTTGTTATGGAATCACCTCTTTGATATCATGGCCCTCTTTGAGAACAAAGGACAAGCAACAATATCAATTTTATAAGTAGTTTTACCAAAAAAACAGCGATTTACCATTCTATCCACAAGGCCCCGAGCCTCTCTCTTTATCATTAACCTCTACTGGATTTCCACCTTCACTTCTGTCACCTTGTATTCATTTAGAAAGAAGTTTCTTACTGATCTCTCTGTTGTCACCTTGTTGTTGTGAAGCTTAGCTTCTGCATTTATTCACTATTCCTGTAATTTCTGGTTTTGGGGGCATGCTTATGAAGCAAACAATCTGTTCAGTTCTAGTTTTTTTTTCTAAAAATGTCTCAAATGCATTTATTATTAAATGCACATCTTCTTATGTAGGGTTAAGTTTTTTTATATATGGGTAAATTCAGACTTTTAGTGAATACTAAGCTCCACTACTCTTCTATATCCATTATTCCATTCCCTCCTATGTTTTCTGGTGGGTATAAAATAATCTAGTATTATTCAAATTTCCTTTCTTTTTTAAAAAAATCTTTCTTTTGATTGCTGGCAGAATTTATTATTTCTAAATTGAATTGTTAAATTTAATCCTCCTATGTCTTGGAGTTTGCAGTCTTTGTTTTTTTTAATGGAGTTGATGTGTGAATTCTTTCTATTGGTATTTTATTTTTATGTTCAGAAATTCTGGGTACTTCTCTTGTTAGTTCTTGCATTATGACGTTAAGGTTTTTTGTCATGTTATGTTCCAGGAGACCTGTGTTCCTATAGTTGTCTCTCTGCATCTTGTCTCCGAGATCAGTATGTTTTGCTTGCATAATGAGCATTTTTTCTTTTAGGATTATTGATTTTTTGCTTCTTGTCTTCTGGATTGTCCTTTTCTATATTTGTACTTTAGATCTATTGTGTTCTCTTGTTTCTTTGGTGAGACTTGCTATTTGCAAACTTTGTTTCCCCCCTCCCCCCAATGCCCATTATCCTTATTTTGCTGGCTATAAATTCTCCTCTCATAATACTCATTTCTCTTTTGAATCATGTAGGAACAGTATGGTTCCATGTTCTCTTCATATTCCACAGGAAACTCTGTCTCATCAAGAGTTTGTTCTTTTTTTAAAAATTTGTAGCATTTATTCATAGATATCTGAACTCACTAAATCTAAAAGCCTTAGGGTTGCAGTCAGCTTTGCAGGGCTGAGGTGTGCTACATACATTGGCTATCGGTCATTGGGAGCAAACTTCTAAAGCCAAGAGCCAAAAATCTCCATGGCACTGAAAAGAGGAGGAGGAGATGGGATGTGGGGCTGGGTTTTGTGGCCAATCTGTGAGTTGAGCTTTTGGATCTCTTAATGCAACCTCATTGCCTGTAGCATGGGAGATGGGAAAAGCTAAGTGAGCTCAGGGTAAGTGAAAGGCAGTTCATGAGTCATTTTATTTTCTCTTTTAAATCTTCTTTTGAATTCTAGATGTCCTAGACTATGGGAAAAGATGACATTGCTTTATCTTTGGTGCGCAATTTCTGTTTTTAGAATGGTTTGAGAGGTCAGGAGGATCAGAGAAAATGTTTAGTTTTCCATCTTGTTGCTTACATGACTCAGAATCCTAGATAGCTTCAAGAAAGAAAAAGATAACTCTCTGCCCTGAAGGTGGTGAGGGAGAGAGGGAACAGGACCCTTCCTGATCCAGGATTTTATGATTCCAATTATGGGCTTCAGCAAAGACAGGAAAAGAATAGTCCTGGGCTTCAGACGAGGTGAGGTCAACATTCAGTTAAATTCTAAAAGCCCTTACTAGGGCTTATTATGTGCCAGGCAGTGTCATAAATAATCTTTGAGGGCAAAAGCATAAAAATAAGACAGCCTCTGTCCTTAAGAAGATTATATTTTACCATGCAAATAATTTGAACTTGCATCCTAGAAGAATTCCAATACATTTTCTCTGGTTTATCTCCATATTTGAAAAGCTCTCCTTCCTCTGCTTCAACTACTGTCTTCCCTGGCTTCCTTTAAGTCCCAACTAAGAGACCGCCTACCATTGGAAAACTTCTGCAACCTCTCTTATTCCAGAGCCTTCTTTTCTATTTATCTTGTATTTAACTTGCTCTGTATATATTTATTTATATGTCATCTCTCCCACTAGTCTGCAAGCTTCTTGAGGACAGGGAGTTTCTTTTGCCTTTTTTTTTTTTTTTTTTGGTAATTTGGGAATCTATTACTGAGCACAGTGCTAGTCACATGGTAGGCACTTAATCCATGCTTATTGATTGATAACAGTTGAAGCCTCTAAACAATCCTGCCTGCTTCCTATCAATAGCTTCTCCAGAGCAAGGTTTGCATGAATTTCTTTTGCTTTGCTCAGCACTATGTCCAAGCGGGCAAGGCTGCTTGTTTCTGGGTAGATAATGATGTTGACAAGGGAAGGATGGATTCTTGCTTCCCCAATACTTGATATCACTTTCTGCTCATTCCAACTTCTCCCTCAAAAAAGTCTACAAGATATAGGAAAAAGACAGTGTTGACTAGTGGAGAGAGAACTGGACATGGAAATCAGAAGATCTGGGATTCAAGTTTGAGCTCTGTTACTTATTATTTGGTGATCCTGGCCAAGCCATTTTACTTCTCTAGGCCTGTGTCTTCATCTGTAAAAAGAAGGATTTGGGTTAAATGATCTGTTAAGTCTCTTCCAACTCTTCACAGACTTAGCTATCTGCTCAGCTGTCTTAGTTTTGTGGGCTCTTGCCCCCTACTTGCTGGGCGGAGCCAGCCTTTAATGAAGTGGAGACTGAAAAAAGCTCATTCACATTTCTCCTTTTTCTATCATTTGTTCTGCCTGCATTTCTCCTGCTTGGGTGCAGCAGACAAAAGTCCCTGGTGTGCCTCTCCAAAAGAAGCAAACCCCCAGCAGTGTGGTGGATTCTGGGCTGTCTGTGATGTCGCAGAATCTGTCTGCTGTAATCTTGCCCATGCTGAGAATTGTTCTTCTTCTTATCCCAGGAGAGGAATGTGAGCCCGATTTTCCAGTGCACCAAGCTGGCTGATTGAAATCTGTAGCCCAGCCCCGAACATCTGGTGGGGGCAGAGAGAGCCTTCAAACAATTCATATCTTCCCTGCACATTTGCACAAAATGTCAGTGGGGGCTGATGCAGAGCAGACTGTACTTGTTTAAAAAAGAAAAAAAAAATCACGAGGGGTTATTTGTGAGAGAGACGCTATAAATATTTCTTTTTCGCCCCAATGGAGCAAAGCGGGCCATTGATTTGCGTAGGCACGTGGTGGAGAGCAGGGCTCCTGCCTGTTCCAGTTTAACAAAGGATTTAAACTGTGCTTTGGTTGAAAGGGGGGCAATGGTTCTTCAGTTTCTCCAGACGGAGATAGTGGGTCCCTCCCGGTCTCCTCCGCGGCCCTCTCCAAGCTCCCCCCTCCGCCCATTCGGCCCCTCCAGCTTCCAGCCTCCCCAATTTCCCCTGGAGAATGTTGTGTCTGTCGCTTGTCAGCGAGAGAGGATTCATGGGACCCAGGGGAGCTTGTTCTGCTCCCCCGCAAGGAATGGAAGCATTAACGGACTTGCGCTTGGCTTGGGGACAGTGGGGAGGGGAAGAGGGATTCGAGAGAGGTGTAAAGACCTTATCGAGTGTGGGTCAGGCTGTGGCCCAGTTGCGAGACTCTCTAGACAAGAACAGATAAAGCTTCTGTCAAACGTCTATCTAGGGTTGGGGTGGGGGGCAATAGAAGTGCTAGGTGGTGGTGACGGGGAGGTGGTGAAGGTGGAGAGCGAGCGAAAGTGAGGAGGTGGCAGGGAGGTCGGTGAAGGTAGTTTCCCACCTTTTTTTCTAGGCTCCCCTTTTTTCTCCCCCCACCCCCACCTCTGTGTTTTGTTATGGTGTACTGAGACGTGACCTTTCAGAGAAGTAGATTCAGAAAATATTGCTATTTGTAGAGACCCATCTCAGAGAAATTGGCACTGGTCAGAGCCTTGTTTTTAAATGTCATCCCCGCCTAACCACTCCTTCCCCCTCCAACTTCCGTGATTTTATGGATCCTTGAGTGCATTTATCCAAGAGGTCACAGACCTTCATATTTCTTTCTTCTCTTTCTCCACTCCTTGTTCTTTCCACCTTCCTGCCCTCAGTGCCAGATCCCATCAGAAAGCTAGTTCTGCTACTTATCCATTTGCAAAGGTTGTTAATCGTGTAAGTTTCCACCCTTCACCTCATCCCCACCACCGAAGTATTTTGATTACTGTATTTTCATTTCCCCTAAACATTAAAAACATTATTCTGAGAAAAGAATCGATGCCACAAAAAAGAGAAAGAAAGAGGGGGAAAAAAGGAAGGAAGGAAGGAGGGAAGAAGAAAATGAAAGAAAGAAAGAAAAAAAGAAAAAGGAGAGAAAAAGAAGGGAGAGAGAGAGGGAGGAAGGAAAGGAAGAAAAGGAAGGAAGGAAGGAAAGAAAAGAAAGAAAGAAAGAAAGAAAGAAAGAAAGAAAGAGAGAGAGAAAGAAAGAAAGAGAGAAAGAAAGAAAGAAAGAAAGGAAAAAAACAAAAACCTTTGATTTAGAAGGAGCCTAGATATACTCTATGTGGGTATTAACTTCTCTGTAACATTCCTGAACTCCCCTTATGGAGAAGCCTTCAATTTTCTTATTCTGTTTGTTTCTCTGGGAGTGTCCTTCCCTTATTCCCTCTCCCATTCAAACTCTACCTATCCTGTATAACTTAAGAAGTTGTATCTGTTTTATGTGGCCCCCTACCCAGTCAGATATGATCTCTGATTTCCTGCAGCCAGCCCTTTTACTGTGCATACTGTGCATATCTGTATTTGTCCCATAGTCATCAGGCCTTGTTTGGGAAACATGTTCAGAATTCACTGCTGACATTTATTGGTTATGGGACCCTAGGCAAGTCACTTTAGCGTCTGAGTGATTCAGGCAATTCTTTAAGATTATAAGTTTCAGAGAACATGCATTAATTAGTTTCCTCAGTTAGACATTCCCTATAATAATAAAATCATAGCTGTAGTACTTATCTTCAACCTTCCTGTCAGAAACCTTCCTAGCCTGGATGCTCTACCCCTGTGGCCCTCTCTTCTGATTTGTGAGTGCCTGGTCCAGTCCCTGACCTAAGCACAATTTAATGAGGTGCCCACTCTGTGCTCACTTCACTTATGATTCCTCTTCTCTCATTTTTATCTTCTATTTATTATCAGCTTTGTCTCTCTTGAAGGATCATTTTCTTTTCTCATTTCCTTTTAAGCTTCTCTTCATTTGTTGTCTTCCCCCATTATAATATAAACTCTCTGTATGTATGTATGTATGTATCTATTCTTGTCCACCTAAGAAATAAATATATTAAAAGAAAGATATTTTTTTCTTTTCAAACTATCTTCTTTTCATTTCATGACACAGCACAGGTAAGTATTTCATGGCACTGAAAAGTAAAATCCATCAACCCATAGAAGTGCTTAATTGTGTAAGGACAGCCATCGATATTGATGCAGCCCAAGCAGCCCCAAGCAGTGCTTGCACTTCAGGGGTGGGTTCTGGAGACACTTTTCCATTTATTTTGCAATTAACAAAGTAAATGAATTATAGTGGTAGGGGTGAAGTTCTAAACCATTTGATCCGAAAGGGCTGAGTTTCACTGTGGACAGTGAATTATATAAAAAGGGGTCTTTGGCTTCTGAGAAACTTCTTTTCCAAGCCCCCCCCCCTTTTGCAACTGTAAATAAAATAGGATATGTTATTAGGGAATGGGGTAGGCAGGAATTTATGCTTTGTACTCTAATAGCTTGACCTTTTCTTCCTTATTGGAAAAGATCAAGGGTAATTAATTTGCATCCACTATGGCAGGCTGTTTTTCTCTGAAGTATTTCATGGAAACAGGTCTCTCAGATCTAATTCTGCAGAAGAAACTTCAAACAGCAGTGCACAGTGGGTATGGCAGGGATGATGGCTATATTAGAAAGCGAGCATCCATGATGTGCCTCTCTAGTCCATCACTCACTGGGCTAACTCCTGTGGGGATGTAAGATACTTGCATGGAGTCTGTTGCTTAATTGTAAAATCTGGCTCTTTTATAAACATTCATAAGATCCTATATTTATAGCTGAAAAGGACCTTAAAAGTTGTCTAGTTCAACCTTTTCTCCCTTCCTTCCCCTTCCTGCGTTTGGCCTATAAAGTTTAAATGACTGTCCAAAATCATAGGAGGAGTAATAAGCAGGGCTAATATTTGAATATTGGTTCTCCAATTTCAAAATCAGTTTTCATTTAACTGTGCTTTCCATTAAAAATAGTTACTTTTAAGGCTTGATTTTTAAAAATTATACATTGAAAAGTTATTTCTATCAGAGTAGGTAAATACAGGAGAAGTTAGAGCTGGAAGGTGAACTGAATCTTTAAGAAACAATAGGATTCAGTAAGGCAGGTGTTTGAAAATACTCCAGAATGTGGGAACAGAACCTGGTTTCAAGTTCTGATTCTCAACTATTTGGGTGTTTAGACTTCGATTTCCTACTCTGTAAAATAATAATGAGGTTGGAATAAATGGCCTTGAAAGACACTGAAAAACAACATTTGTCCATTTAAAAAAATTCAGTGGAAAAATTTTTGGATGCCTACTGTATAGTAAACTCAGTAGTAAGCTCTAAGAATGTTAAATTTGGAATCAAAGGTCTTGGGTTTGACAAAGCATGGCATCTTTCTGGCCCTCATTTTCCTTATCTATAAAGTGTGTGTGTGTGTGTGTGTGTGTGTGTGTGTGTGTGTATTGGGACTAGATAGTTTTTCCAGCTCTACATTTCTTATATTATGTCCCTGTTTTTCTTAAACTTTACATCTTCCACAGTACTTTATACTTTTACATCTTGCCCAGCACTTCACACTGTGTTTTGCCCACAAAACTACATAAATGTTAAGGAATAAATGAATGAGTGAGTGAGTGAGTGAATGAATGCCTTATATAATACCTTTTGAATTCACACAGATTACTGACTAGATAAGTATGATTTTCAAGTGTGTTTGCTATCATTGTTTTAACAAAACACTTTTTCATGACCTTTGTGCCCAGCAGTGATGTTTGACTTGTAAAAGTACTTTTATCTTTAAAAACATAAAATTAGGTAGGAGAGGTTGTCATATCTTACATTCAATTTAACAATGTCCTTAAACTGTGGTGCTCCATATAGACTAGCTTTCTGTGTCCAGAGCTGTCCCCACTGGATCAACAGAGCTGCCTTCATTTCCGTGATTAGGCATATATATATATGTATGTATATATAGTCAATAATATTTTATTTTTCCAATTATATGTAAAGATAGTTTTCTTTTCTTATTAAAGTTTTTATTTATAAAACATATGCATGGATAATTTTCAACATTGACCCTTGCAAAGCCTTTTGTTCTAAATTATCTCCTCCTTCCCTCCACGCCCTCCCTTAAATGGCAGGTAGTTCTATAATACATGTTAAATATATTAAAATATATGTTAAATCCAATATATGTATACATATTTATACAGTTATCTTGCTGAACAAGAAAAATCAGATCTAGAAGGAAGAAAAAAAAAGAAACTGGGAAAAAAAACAAAATGCAAGCAAATAACAAGAGAGAGTGAGATTGCTATGTTGTGAACACACTCAGTTCCCACAATCCTCTCTCTGGATGTGGATGACTCTCTTTATCACTGAACAGTTGGAACTGGTTTGAATCATCTCATTGTTGAAGAGAGCAGAATTGGTCATCTTATAATCTTATTGTTGCTGTGTATAGTGATCTCCTGGTCCTGCTCATTTCACTTAGTATCAGTTCATGTAAGTCTCTCCAGGTCTTTTTGAAATCATCCTGCTGGTCATTTCTTACAGAACAATAATATTCCATAGCATTCATATACTATAATTTATTCAGTCATTCTCCAATTGATGATCACTCATTCAGTTTCCAGTTTCTTGCCAATACAAAAAAGCTGTCACAAACATTTTTGCACATGTGGGTCCCTTTCCCTTCTTTAGTATCTCTTTGGGGTATAAGCTCAGTAGAAACACTGCTGGATCAAAGGATATGCATAGTTTGATAATTTTTTGAGCATAGTTCCAAATTACTTTCCAGAATGGTTGGATCCATTCCAAGTAGCCTTCTTTAATTGCATCTTTAAAACTGATGAGATTCAGACTTTTGCTCTCATTTCTGTCTTGCGTTCCGCTGTACTCTTCTGTGTGCTGTCCAGTTACCACTTCCCCTATGGCACTGATGCCATGAACTTAACCTGTAAGAAGGAGAAGATTACTTTCCTCTGGTTTCTTTTACTCCTTCACAGACAACTGGGTCTAGGAGAGTTTACTTCTATTCTGTTCTGGGAGCTAGGGACCTTGGAGCCAAGATTCCAGGTGAAATGGTAGCCAACCAGTCTAGCCTGGAAGCCCTGAGAAGCTAGAGTGCCTAGACCTTGAGCCTAAAGCAAGTTGTGAACTTGGAAGTGGAACTGTGCTCTAGGGAAGGGCTTCTTAAATTTTTTCCATTCATGACCCCTTTTTGCCCAAGACATTTTTAGTAGACCCTGGGTATATAGGTATATAAGATATGTATATGTCAAACATTTGCTGTGAATAAATCATAATTTTGTGAACACCACATTTAGCTACAAGATCTCATAAGGGGTCATGACCTGCAATTTAAGAAGCTGGGCTCTATGAAATGGAGCTAAATTATGCATCTTGTTCTCTTTCCTTCCTCAGAAACTAAGGTGGTGACAGAGATTGGAATGGGGAAGGTTTATGCATCATACATATTGGGAGAATAAGGATATATTTGTGGTTATATCTTTTGAAGTAAATATTTTGGGTTAAAGTTAATGTGACTATGAATAGTTAAATGGAATTAGGGTGCAGGGAACCTAAGCAATACAATGGTGATAGAACCATTGAAAGTTAGTCTAGACATATTTCTTAATCCCTTTAAGGGGGCCAGAAGGTTTTGGGGAGGAGAGGTGAAATGTAGCATATCTGGCCTTCAGGCAGTGTGGGCTCAAAGTGCAATATTACATGCAGATGAAGAAATGAGGTTTATAGAGATTATAAGGTCATTTGCCTGTGGTCCTTTAGGGAAGTGGCAGAGTCAGGATGAGGAATCCACATCCTCTGACTAAACCCAGTTCTCTTTCTGCTATACTAAGATGACTTTTATTTGTGGCAGGTCACATGTAATAAAATGAGATGGTATAATCTTTCTTGTTTAGGACCATTTCCTATCAGAAATGTTGCTGTATCTACAATTATCCATCATTTTAATTTACCATTCATTATTTGGATAAAGATGATGTTACTGACCCAGCAACCAAAGAACATGTGAATTTAAGGTTCTTTTTTGAGTAAAGAGTAAGGTTTCCCTGAGCCCTCAACACCCTCCTAACTGATCCTTTTTGGTGTTAGTTCAGCTGGCTAAAGCAGGGTGCTTTATATCCATCCCAAACATAAATCCCAAAATTGATTTTCCTAAAGTTTGAGTGTAACCATTTCATCCCCCTTCCTTAGGAAGCCTCCTAACTTTAGGCTCAGTGCTCTATCCACTGTGTCATGGAGCGCCTTCTAAGATATGATCTTCTCTGTGTGTAGAGGTGAGATAGAGGACTTAGTCATGGAAAATGAGTAAATTGAGAAGTTGGGAGGTTAGAGATTTTGAGAGAATATCAATCTGTATATTGAAATCCTTTCATTTAAGGGCAGGAATTGGGGAGGAAAAAAAGCCAGACACTGAACTCATTGAGAAAATGAAGGGAGTGTCCTAGAGGGCTGTTGACAGCAGCAACTACCATGAATTTGTTTGGATGATAGATATAGGTTGAATGAACCTCAAAGGAGGAGGAATTATAGAGGTGGTAGAGGTTGATGTGTTAAAGGGAGCAAGGAGTATTCCAACACTCCCACCTTAAAAAAATTAGTTAGGGATTGAGAAAGGATAGCCAGTGATAGAAAAAGTATCCTGGGAAGCTTTGTCAGCAGGAGTTTGCTGGTGCTAATATAATGGAAGGAGAAGAAAGAGAAAAGATTTATAATAAAGCATTCCAGGTGGAACAGTATAAAGAGTGGGTTGCTTTAGTGTGGGGCATGAAGAGGGGGATAGAATTGAAGTGGATGGGTACAAGGGAGTGAGAGCAGGGGAGGATGAAGAATAGAGTTTGAATGACAGCTGGGTGTTCAGAATCATTGGGATGGGGAACTGAGGAATGAGTTCAAATAGATTATTAATATTGAGGGGTCTGTTTAGGGCATGAGAGGACTTGTGGGGCAGTGATGGGAGTGGGAAGGTGAATGGAATCTTTCCTTTCCTTGGGGACAGGATAGACTAGGACAAGAGGGGAGAAGACATATCCCACCCCATAATAGAATGTAAACTCCATGAGGACAGGGAGGCATCTTTCCAGAACTTTGCATTTCACCCAGTTCTCTGCACATAATAGGTACTCAGTTGTTTGGTACATTTAGGAGGGAGACCATTGGCAGAAACTGCAGCCTTCTCATTTCAAGCCTCAGCTTTCCTGCCTCTCTGAGTGACATAGTACTCCTGAGACAAACTGTACAACCTTAATCCATGGCTGGGAACAACAACAACATCTCTGTAAGGGGAATAAATTGTTCATTTCCTGTAGGGAGCTCCTGGTGAGGAACTTCCTCTCTAAATGCTGATAGCCACATTCTCTGTGCGAAATACAGAATGTCCCTAAAGTCTTAATTCAGTCTTAACTGATGTCAGGAGATTCCTCTTTGAGTTTAAATCTGGCCTCAAATCTAGCTGTGTGATTCTAGGCAAGTCACTTTACCTTGTTTGCCTCAGTTTCCTCATCTGTAAAAATGATCTGGAGAAGGAAATGGTAAACTACTCCAGTATCTCTGACAAAAAAATCCCAAATGCGGTTACAGAAAGTTAGATACAATTAAAATAACCCGGCAACAAATCGCACTAATTGTTGCCTGGAAGCATTGAGAAGGTAACTATCTTGTCCAGGTTTAGAAGCTTGAACCCCAGGTCCTCCTTTCCTTAAGCCTGCTCTCTGCCAAATACATTACACTGTTTCTCTTGAGCTCATGTTATTTACTTTAATACAGCTATGAAAATGGGGAAGGGGAATAAACATTTACATAGTGTTGACTATGTGTCAAGCACTTTTTACCAATATTATCTCATTTGTCCTCACAACCCTCCAAGATTAGGTGCCCCATTTTAGACTTGAGAAAATTGAGGCAAACAGACATTAAGCCAGTCACATTGTTAGTAAATGATTAAACCTGGATTTAAATTCAGATCTTCTTGACTCCCCCACTTATGTCACAGGCTGCCTCCAAATGCCGGTGATTTCTAAGAAAATGGAGCTTCAAAGAGGACAATCTGAGAAACCAGAGGAAACAAGTTTGAAAAAAATTTTTTTTAATTTTTTTTTTCTTTTCCATGTTACCTGATATGCTCCATGTTTAGACATCTTTGGGCCCTAAATTGGCAAATCATTCAACAGAGTATAACCATTTGGGAGCTTGATCACCTGGCTTGAAAATGATTTTAGTAAAAATGTGCTCATCACTTCCCTTTCATGGGAATTTGCAGTCTCAGGCCAGTTCTGTGCTTTCTTTAGCAAGGTATCCTCTCTGTGATTGGTTTAGCACCATGAAGAATGAAAGATGGGGGTGGATGCATGTTACAGGATAAGGTAGAATGAAAGCAAACAAGTAGAGTAAAATCCTCCCAATGAAGGATTCCATCTCTTCAGAGAGAAGCTCCCATGGGATAAGACCAGATTTATGCTACAACCATCCCCCTAGTCACTCATCTACTCTACTTTATCACTGGCTCTCCACTGTTCATTTATCTTCCTAATCTAAAGTAGAGCCAAGTGCTTCCTTTTTCCAGAGAAATTTTTAGGTGCCTCTGGCTCTGTAGTTAATTCTCATTTGGTCTTGTTTACTACTGGTGCAGTTCTTCTGTTTATTCAGTCCTTAGTGAGAGGTGAATTGAATAACAAGGGTACCTCGGGGCTGATTGCATTTGTTGATGTAACAGAAGCAGGAGTCAAGTTCATAGGACACTGGGGTATATTAAACAGTAGAGCCTTATGGGAGAATTACTCAGCTCAATTCAACAATTCATTTCAGTAAACATTGCAAGACATTGTATTAGGGCTGGAGATGCCAGGACAAAAAAATAATGAGACAGTTCTGCCCTCAAGAAACTTACATTCTCTTGGGAGTGGAGATAAGTAAATACCAAAGAGCTTTGTTAAATTTTTTTTGGAATTTAGCCTACTTCAATTGGTATTACATTTATAATAAATTTTGCCTCATGTATTGGAGATGGGTTCAAGCTTTTGATTCTTTTGATTCACTTGGAGAGACCAGTCTGCAACTCCAACCTCTTTGAACCTCAGCAGCAGGAATTTGAAACCTTTTTTTTTGTGCAGTTCATCCAATAGTGTGCTGGAACCAGTTTGTACTGGCTTTTCAGTGTGAGAATTTATACCTTGAAAATCCCTAAACTACAAATTGGTTTATTTATATTTTCATTGATTGTTTGGACTTAAGTGATGGTTAAAGTGAAAAATAATTCAAATTAATCTTAAAAGGTTGCAATTTGTATACTCCCTCAACTATTTGTTAAATGTTTACTAGCAAATTTCTGTATGGGTCTCTTTGGCAGTCTAGAGAGGTCTATAGACACCTTTTCAGAATAATGTTATTAGATGCATAAAATACATCAGATTACAAAGGTGTATAACAATATGGAAATTCAAATATAAAAATCTATTTTATATAAAAAAAGCTTCCACATCCCAGGTTCAGAATCCCCATATTGAGGAAGTAGGGGACCACTGACTATTTTTGAATATCTAGGCCTGACATGGCTGGAGACATAGAGGAACAGATTAAGATTAAGAATACCACACTTTGGCAATTGTGTGCAGGATGTATTATCAACAGGAATAAGAGGTGGAAAGATCCATTAAGAGGCTTTTAAAAAATAGTCCAGGCCAAAGGAGTTAAGGATCTAAAATAAGATTGAAATTGTGTTGAGTGAAGAGAAGGGGGAGCTGCAAGAAATTTGTGGAAGTAGGATAAATAAGACTTGGCAACTGCTTGATTATAGGAGTTGAAAGAGGGGGAGATGAGAGTTAAGGGAGAAGGAAGAATCAAAGCTGACACCAAAGTTGTTTTTCTGAGTGACTGGAAGTATAGTTGCATCTTCAATCGTAATGGGGACATTTAGACTAAGAGTAGGTTTGGGAAAAAATATGACAAATTCCACAGTAACCTAGATTGGTGATGGTATCATACATGAGCATGAATATATCTGGTTATTGCAGACCACACATTGGTCTGAGGAATGGTAATATTTTCTCTTACCCCTCAGGAAATTCTATAGTGGGATGCCCATCATACCTAGTTGAGTAGAATGAAATCCCAGCTCCATGACCACAGACAATCAACCAAGTCTCAGGCCAATGCCCTGTCCAAACTCTACCTAACTATTGCTTAGTTCCAGCATTATTACCATCACATCCATGCCCAGTTGCCTCTGCTGCCCTTGTGGCTTTATGCTGGTCAAGGTTGGGGAGCGTAGGGGAGCCCATGAACATAAATGATGTAAGCATACAGAAATTCAATGTATTTATTTATAGGAATGGGATACTTATACACTGAGAAGCAAGATTTATTTCCTAATTAAATAAGAGCTCTCTGCACAGTAAATAAATCAACCTTACATACGTGCATTCTGCAGCCGCTTTGACTGGTAGTTAACTTTCTTCTCTGGAGGAAGAAATGCTCTCTATTGGCGAATTCAACTCCCAAACCAAATCATCATTTGAATTTCATCTAATAAGAATCTGTGTGCACCGATGCAGAACACATCCTATTGAACAAAAACCAACCTTCCCAAACTAAGATTCAGACAATGTTCTTTATGATTACATGTTCATAAGCAGGATCTTGTCTAGGATGCTTCTGAACATTTTTTAAAATAATGTAATTATCAAGAAGAAGAATAATGAGAAAAAAAGATTCTTTTTTGGGGGTAGTGTTACATATTTGGGTGCTTTTTTCCATGTGGATTTTATGTAGTTCCTATAGCATCCACTGATGGACATGTGGTAGATGTTTAATAAGAAATGACTAGATTCAATTAAAATGTTCCAATTTTCTTGAACAAAATTTTATTAAGCACTTACAATGGGAGCTCTCTATATGAAGCACGAGGGAAGATATATCCTTTAAAAAAGATATGTCTCAGCCCCCATGGAACTCACAATCTAAAGGAGAGAAGTGGTAGTTTCATTGGAAGGGGGTACTTTCCACTGATGAGAATTTCAGTTATTCTGTGACACATAGCTTTACAGCAAGGATTCTTGACCTTTTTGTGTCATGGACTTCTTTAGTTTGATAAAGCCTATGGAACCCCTTCTATGAGGAGACAATTTATTGAAATATAATTATAAGAATATTTAAAAAGTAAATTTATAGACCCCAGGTTAAGAATTCTTGCCTTTTAACAGCAACATTTTAAGACTCACATGTGCAAAAATGTTTGTAGTAAGTCTTTTTATATTGGAAAAGAACTGGAAATTGAATGGATGCCTACCAGTTGGGGAATGATTGAATAAGTTATGGTGTATGAATGTAATGGAATATTATTCTTCTATAAGAAATAACAAACAGGCTGATTTCAAAAAAGCCTAGAAAAGATCTACATGAACCAATGCTGAGGGAAATGAGCAGAACCAGGAGAACATCTTACACAGTAACAAGATTATATGATAATCAATTGTAATGGACTTGGTCTTCTCAGCAATGCAGTGATTTGAAGCAATTGGGATGGAAAATGCCAGTCACATCCAGAGAAAGAACTATGGATATTGAATGTGGATTGAAGCATAGAAATTTTCACCTTCTTATTTATTGTTTTTTTTCTTTCTTATGTTTTTTTCTCTGTTTGATCTGATTTTTCTTGCACAATATGACAAATGTGGAAATATGTTTAAAAGGATTGCATATATTTAATCTGTATCAGATTATTTGTTATCTTGGGTAATAAAGGGATATGAAAGGAAGAAAAATTTTGAACACAAAGTTTTACAAAAATGAATGTAGAAAACTATCTTACATGTAACTGGAAAAATAAAATCCAATTAAAAAAAAGAAAAAAGGCAACTTTGAAAGTCTTAAATGAAGAACTTAGAATACAATAAACATCAAGCTTTTTGAGGGTAAGAACTGTCTTTTTTTGTTTTTGTGTTCCTAGAACTTAGTACTGTGCCTGGCACCTAGTAGGTACTTAATAAATGCTTATTGACTAGCTGATTTAGGATCTTTGATCAATGACCATCAATTCCAACTTTATACTCAATGTACAGTTTGAGGTATTTTTAATGGACATGGCCAATGTGGGAATTTGTTTTGCTTGACTATACATGTTTATAACAGGGATTTTGTTATTCTTGCTTTCTCAGTTGGAAAGACAGGAGGAAAAAAAGAGGGAGAGAATGTGCAACTGAAAACAAGACAAAATATAATTTAAAAAAAACCCAGTGATTAAGTAGTTTGTGCATAGGTATATAATTATATATTAACTTACATATCTATATATGCCCAGGAATCTATATATGTATGAATGTGTATACACACACACACACACATATATATAAAATATACATAGGCCTGTGTGTATGTGTGTGTGTATACAAAACTATATATACCCCATGTGTATATATAGATACACACCCACACATATACATACATACAAAATACACACACATATCTGTGTATATATGTATGTATCTATCTCTATATATAGATAAAACATTTTCATTATTTTATTTATTTCACTTTGTATGAGTTCATCTGCTTCTCTCCCCATCCCCCCATGTTTCTTTGTGTAAAGACAATTTAATTTCATTATTTTAGGAAATTTTTTCCTTAAAAATATGCATTTGTTGGTTCCATAAATTGCTTTACCGACTTCCTGTTAACCTTTAAATTACAAATAATATTGATTGGTAAATATTAGGGACAAGTGCCACTGTGTGCAGGATCATTGAAGGCCTGGGAATATCACACATTTCCAGTGACTAACATGACCTTTGCTAAGGAGAGAAATTAAAATCACACATATTTTCTTTCACAATAATTCAACTAAACTTCATCTAAAACTAAAAGAATGCATAGATTTTCTACACAAGTTGTACTAGATACTAAGAACTGATCATTTCTGTTGTCTGACCACTTCAATAAACCATTCAGAATCTAGAGAAGAAATATAATAGAATAAGAACAACTTCCAGACTTGGATTTGGAGACTTCTGTTTGAATCCCAAATTTACTTAACCACTTGTGAAAGAGTAAGTACAGCAACTCTCTGAGCCTCGGTTTCTTTATAAAAATAGATAACAATAATACCCATCTCATAGAGGAGTTGTAAGAAAAACTATTTATAAACCTTATGGCTCTACCAGAACACTGTGTTGTTATTAATAAATTGAACCAATAGGTATTGATAGAATTCCTACTATGTGCCAGGTCTACATTTTTCACCAAAGGGAGAGATATTTAAGATGAGTTGTCTTCAAAGCAATCATAGACTACTTGAAATCTATTGGTGGAGAAAACACCTCAACTAATACATGACAACTCAAGTAACTTTAAAACTCACTGAGCCTTAGTTCCTTCGTCTGTAAAACAAGGAAACTGATCTAATTCTGAGGTCCATTCTACCTCTAGATTGAGATTTCAGTGATATGTAGAAAGGGGATTTCCTTTATTTTGTTGATACAGTAGTTAATATATATGAAGAGTGACTTAAAAAATCCATCACATTAACTTTATAAACTGATTAGAACTTATCTGTTCCCAACAGAGTAATCTCCTGGGGAGCCTAGCCTCTTATTCTAACAATGTTGTCCTTGTTCCAAATGCCTAGGAAGCTCCTCTTTGAGAGTGGCTTTCACAACATTTCTTTCAAACATCCTCAGTTTTAACAAATCTTCATCCTTTGGCTATTTCTAAGAATGAAATCAACTCTGAGGCATAATACAAACCAAGACAGCTCTGGAAAATACCATGGGTGAATCAAGTCGTACAGATTACCATTTGGGATTCAAAACAATGTAAACTACATCAAAATGGGAAAACATATTTGGATTTCTGGTAAGATCTTGAATCTTTTGACTGTGTAGTTTGAAAAGAGATGTTATGGAACCATAAGTGTATTTCTAAACTAAGTGGCCAGTCTTCCAAATCTGCTGTTTGTTAACAAAATAATTTTTCTTACCACTTAGTCAGAGTTACACTTTTCAGAGTTGGAGGGAGAATTGTGATCTCTATTAAATAAAGCATCATTTTGCTTTGTGGGGGATTTCATGATGTGATTTCATCATCATAGATGACTGACTGAAAGAATGGGAATCCCTTTCACCTGAAGTTACCTAGGGCACTGAGAAACTGAGTGATGTTTCAAAGAAATTATTTTAATCCTTAGCTTCCCTGTTTCTAAGTCCTATCTACTACACCTCATTGACTCATCATTAAGAATTGTGAACTGGAGAAAAAAGGGATGAAAAGTCTTTATGTTTATGTTATATTGTCCCCAGTACAAAACATACAAAATTCTCTTAAAATTCTGATGCAGGAGATTTAATTTGACCAGACAAAAATGCACAGGCTAAGCTTCTATTTGGTGCCTGCATCCCAATTACACATTGCATCATTCTTGAGTTTAGTCATTTAAAAACAAATCCACTGGGAAGTTCATTGTCTTGATGTATTTCTTTAATGTGTACATTGAGTTTACTAGCATTGTTCTGACCTTGAAAATGTTGTGGTATTTTACAGTGTGCAGTGACATTTATGGGCCCATTTGGACTCCAATAAAGAGGTTGATTTCCATAGATTAAATGTCAAGTTCGAAACAGCACTGGGTAATTTAATACTCTGGTGTTGTCCAGTTGCATTCACAATTGGGGCAGTTGACTGGACAGTTCTCTCTATTACTAACTTACTATTGCAACTGAAATTGCTTACCACTAAAAGGTCAAAATATGAATCTAGAGGGAATCAGGACAATCAATGTGGTATAATTTGATACCTGCAGCAGCACTTTTTTTTTTCTTTTTTAAACACAAGTGCATATGCTGGTTTGTGGGTGAACAAATTATTGAATTATTGATAAAGATGGTAATAGGTAATTCAAAGCCTATGTGAGAATATACCCAAGCAGAGTTTCCTGGAAAATTTAAACATTCTTGTTTAATTGTGGTTCAAAAGGCTTGACCTCAGGCCTCAGGACTATCCCAACATTTGTGGAAATGTCTGCTTGATGGGGGCAGACTTGTTAGACTGTTGGTCTAACAAATTTTTGTGTCTAAACCAACTGACAGTATAAACTGGTTACATTCAAATGTCAACTGTCAAAATAGAGCTGTCACAAAAACAATTTTTGATAAAAGCAAATTGGTTGTTTGACATAACTTGATTTTTTTTTTTTTAACTTGACTGTCTTTTTTTTTTTTTTGACTGACAATTATGGAAATCAAAGCTCCAAAGTCAATTGGAGCTAACAGGATGATATGATAAAAAAAAAAAAAAAAAACCCTAACATAAAATCAGATTACATTAATAGAGAAGTATCCAAGACAAAGAAACTGAGAGACTTGTAATGTTCTGTCCACTTAAATTTCACCTTGAGTGTTATATAAATTATCCTTAGAGCCATACTTTATCAAGGACATTGATAAGTTGAAGAACATCCAGGAGAGAGAGACTAGATTAGAGAAGGGACTGGAGACTTTACAAGGGTCATTTGAAAGAATGTTGACCTAGAGAAGAGAAGACTCAAGAGCCTCTGTGGATGTAATAATTATTTCCAAGAACTTGAAGGAGTCTACCCATTGATGAACAATAATTTATTAAATTCCTACTATGTGCCATGCTCTGTGCTAGGTACTAGGGATATAAATTTAATAAATCAAATAATCACTAAAATAAACTTATAATCAAATAACTAAGATGAAAATGACATATACATGTTCATATATAGATGTGTACATATTAAATAACTATGGAAACAAATACAAATAAATTCATTAGCTTTATTTGGTTTGGTCCTAGAGGATAGAATTAGAAACAATGTGTGGAAATTGAAGAGAGGCAGATTAGACTTGATTTCAGTAACTAAAGTAATTCAATAGTTTAATGGGTTACTTTGAGAAAGAGTAAGTTCCTCATCATTGGAAGCTTTCAACTGGTGTCCTGGATGGTCAAATGTTGAGGATGTTGTATAGAAAGGAATGTGTAGGAAGGAAAGAAGAAAGGAAAAGGAAGAAGGAAGGGAGGGAGGGAGAGAGGAAAGAAGGAAAGGAAAAGATGGGAAGAAGGAAGAAGAGGAAAGGAGGAGGGGGAAGGAAAGAAATATTTTTAAAGCATTTTACAAATTGATCTTATTTGATCTTTGTAATGACCCTGTGAAGTAGATACTATTATTCTTTTTATTTTACAGTAAGGAAAAGTGAGACAAACAAGTTAAGTGGCTTGCTCAACAAACTAGCAGTATAATTTGTCCAGGGTGCTAGAGCTGCTAAGTGTCTAAAGCCATATTTGAATTCTGGTCTTCTTGGTTAGACTTGGTCAGGGGTCCAGTGTTCTACTGAGCCACCTGATTGCCTCTAGAAAAGATTCCTCTTCGTGTTTGGATTATGCTAGATTTCTCTGAAGTCCTTTTAACTCTGAGATTCTGTGATTTAATCAAAAGGTCTACTTAATATGGGCATGTGATATGTATCTATGTACATACATACATAATATAAAATATGTATATATGTATACATATAGTTAAAGATATAAAGAGAATATATAATTAGCAATGTAACATACAAGATAATATATATCACCATATAAATGTAATATAATATATAGTAAAACATGGAGTTTGGATTAATTTTGAAGTAACAGGTACTAGCATCAGAAGTGACACTTCAGATGAGAAGTCCATTCCAAAACTTCACTTGTGGAGTATCTCACATATTGAAACCATATTGAAATGAAATTCTTATGGCAGAGAGTTAAATATAATGCAAAGAAAGCCACAACTCTAATTTAGCTGCCAAAAGTCATCGACAGGCTTTGAAAGTGATCTATTTTTTTTTTCTGTTCTATTCTTCATGTGCCACATGCAACAAAATGCTAGAGTAGGAGTGGGATGGGGGGGGGACTGTTGACTGCAATGCATTTCTTCAAGAGGAGACTGGCAGACTGGCTAAAATTTTCATTTATAATCCTAATGTTTTTGTAAGACAATCATCTAGTTGTTTAGTCTACATTAATTCTAAACATCTGGGCTGTCGGAAATGTCTGGATGACTGACTACATTTTTCTCATGGTCTGGATGTTTTGGTAGACATTGCCATCTTACCATAGCAAAATATAACCCAGGTAAAATAGGATATGTGTCAGGGAGAGAAGCAGATAAAAACTGCCCAGAATCTAAAGCCATTTCCTTTTTGCTCAGAACATAGAGTTTTCCTGTTTTACTTTAAGTAACCAGATCCTTTGCCTTGGGGAAGCCTATCTACAACTCTGCATTTCTACTACTCTGATGACTTACACAGCCACCTGTGAGAAATGGAAAGTCAAATGCGGAGCAGAAGTTGGACCTACAGTAATGTTTGGGATAAATAGAATGGGATGAGAAGAATATCTCAACAGCCTTCTCCCCTGGAGCTTATCCTTTCACCAACCAGGATGCTTCACTCAGCCTTTGAACGCCCCAGTTCAAGGCATTACACAATTATCAAGACATATCCAAACTCTTCTAGGCAGATGGAATATAGTAAATTTACTAATCTAGTAAATGATAAACCCAAAGATCCAAATTTTTTGGAATCAAAATTTGTTATTTGACAAGATCTTCTGGGAAAACTAGAAAACAGTATGGCAGAAATTGGGTATAGACCAATACCTCACACTGTACACCAAAAAAGGTTGAAATAGGTACATGATTTATACATAAAGGGTGATACCATAAACTAATTTAAAGAGAATAGAAAAGTTTATCTCTCAAATTTTATGGATAAGGGAAGAATTTAGGACCAAAGAAAATATAGTAAGCATTATAAAATGTAAAATAGTTAATTTTGATCACATAAAATTAAAAGTTTTTACATAAACAAAACCAAACTGTTTGGTTTTGGGGAAATTTTTTTTTTGCACTAAGTACTTCTGATAGAGGCATCATTTCTCAAATATATAAAGAACTGAGTCAAATTTATTAAAATACAAGTCATTTTCCAATTGATAGTCAAAGGATAAGGACAGGCAGTTTTCAAAAAAGTCAAAGCTATGTAGTATCATATAAAAATGTTCTAAATCACTTTTGATCAGAGAAATGCAAATTAAAACAATTGGAGTACCATCTTATCCCTATCAGAGTAGCTAACATGACAAAAAGGAAGATATTAGATGTTGAAAAAGTTGTGGAAAAACTGGGACACTAATGCCTTCTTGGTAGAGTTATGAACTCATCCAACCATTCTGGAGAGCAATTTGGCACTATGCCCAAAAAGGTATAAAACTGTGCATACCAGCAATACCACTGCTAGGTCTAAATCCCAAAGATATCCAAAAAAGGGGAAAGGACCTACGTGTAAAAAGTATTTATAGCAGCTCTTTTTGTGGTGGCTAAGAATTGGAAATCAAAGGAATGCCTATTGGGGAATGACTAAATAAACTATGGCATATGATTGCAATGAAATATTATGCTGTAAGAAATGACAAAATTGAATGATTTCAGAAAAACCTGGAAAGAGCTGAATTGATACCATAGTTAAATAAACAGAACCAGAAGAAAGTTTTACATAGTAACAGTAATATTGTTCAATGAAGAATGTTGAACCTGTAATTCAGCAATACAGTGATCCAAGATAATCCCAAAAGACTAACGATAAAACATGCTATCAGCTTCCAGAAAAAAGAACTAATATTGATTGCTGACTGAATTATTCTATTTTACTTTCTTTTTCTTTTATTTGAGTCTTTTTGTACAAAATGACAAATAAGGAAATGTTTTACATAATTGTATCTATATAACATATAGATCTGATTGCTTATATTTCAGGGAGGGGTGAGAGATGGGAGATGGGAAGGAATTGAATTTGCAACTCAAAATGTTAAATAAAAATATTATTAAAATTAAAAAATAAAGAATTGTGTTATTGTGTAATCAGGTGTTAACATGATTTGCCTAGGGTTACCTAACAAATATATGCCAGCAATTGTCTTGAACACAAGTTTTTCTAATATACAGGTTAGAAAAAGCTTTTTTTTTTTTTTTTTTTTTTTTTTTTTTTTTTTAAGGGAAGCTAGGTGATGAATGGGTACAACATCAAATGTGGAGTCAGGAAGACTCATCTTCCTGATTTCAATTCTGGCTTCACACACTAGTTGTATAACTAGTCATTTAATATTATTTGCTTCAGTTTCCTCATCTGTAAAATGAGGTGGAGAAGGAAATGATGAACCATTCTACTGTCTTTTCCAAGAAAACTCCAAATGGAGTCATGAAGAGTTAAACATGACTGAACCACAACTTTGTTTAATTTGAATTCTGAATTGCTCAATGTCAGAAATTGTTTCTTCATCCCCTCATTCTAAGGCATTATTTTGTTTGTAATGGATACAAAAGATATCACCTTCATAGGCATATAACCTGATCAATTTTTATGCTCAATCTACCATCACCATCACCACTAATTGGGCAAAGATAATTGAAATTCCTCAGAACTCTTGCACAAATTTTGATTTAAGGATCAACTTGTCTTCCTTCATTTTAAAGATAGAGAAATAGAGGGCAACTTGACATGAAAATCAAAGAAAGTAAGTTAGCCTCAAACTAGAATTAACTGAGGCTTCTTTCTTTCTACAATCTCTATGAATTCCAGAGTCATCTGCTTTCATTCCAACACTAAATCTCAGAGGTCTACAATTCTTAACATTGCTTTGTATTTACTATAAAAATGTTTTCTAAGCATGTGTCTTTCTAACACTGATATTTGTCTGGTAATTCTATATACTTGGGAATCATGGAACACACATCTTAATGAAAGCATGGATGGAAGTGATATAGAGGGCAATGGAAAGATCTTGGAGGCGGAAGTTACCATCAATGATTTCAAAGAGAAGTGGGTCTAAGGGATCTTATTAAGGACTAGTATAACTGAAAAAGGAGGTATCCTGCTCATGAAATAAAAGCGATCAACCCAGATAATCAACAAGCACTCATTAAGTGCCCAGTATAAGCCAAGACAGGGCATTTAAATGGTGTCATGAATAGAGTTGCCAGGTCTGGAGAGAGGGAGACTCATCTTCCTGAGGTCAAAGCCTCAGACATTTACTAGGGTGTGACCTTGGGCAAGACACTTAACACTCTTTGTCTCAGTTTCCTCATCTGTAAAATGAGTTGGGGAAGGAAATAGCAAATCAGTCCAGTATCTTTGCCAAGAAAACCCCAGAGATCACAAAGAATCAGACAGACTTTATACATATAAAGATACATAAAATATACATCTATACATACATATAAAGGTATGTAAATTACATATCTTTAAATTTATATGTTCTTTTCCTATTTAGAATGTGAGCAGCTTGACAGGGACAGTTTCATGTCTCTGTTTGTATCCCCAGCATAATGTAGTGCTTGACACATGGTAGATAGACAATGTTTGCAAGTCAACTAAAGGAATTGATAATTTTTGAAAGGGTCAGAGTTTGCGGCTTAAATTGAAAAAAGTTACATGTTATTATTATTATTTTTGCAAGGGTAAGGAGAAGAATAGGATTTCCCAAGTCCCTTGACCAGTAATTTGAGGATAAATTATCCCCAGAGGATTTAACTAGGGAGCTGCAAGAGAAAGGCACTAGTCTAGGCTTTCAAATCCTTTACCATCTTAAGGGCTGAAAGCATATTCTGGAGGACTGTGAATTGCACCTAAGCCACAAAATTCCATGACAGTGAAGTAGATTATGGTTCTTAATCTTTTTCCACTTGAGACTCCTTTTTGCCCCAGAAATTTTTATGCAATCTTCAGCATATAGGTATGTAAAATTGATATGCAAATCAAACATTTACTCTTAATAAATCATAATTTCATGACCCCCACATTGAGTTACATGATCCCTTCCAGTAAAGTCATGATCCACAATTTAAAAAGCTTTGAACTAAAGAGGGTTTAGTATCAGGACTTTGAGGATTTAGTATCAGGACTTTGAACAGAGTCCTTCACCTAGAGTTCATGAACATTTTTTTTAAGTATATTTTGATATTATTGGCTTCCTTTGTAATTTTATGCATTTCATTTTATGCATTTGAAACATTTTTTAGTGTTAAAATCTGGATTTGCCAGATTTCCCAAAGAGTCTATGACACTCACAAAAGGCCAGGATTCTCATGTATGTATGTATGTATAAATGTGGTATATGTATCAATTTATCCATCTGTGTCTCTTTATTCATATCTCTATCAATCTACCTATCTATCCACTTATCTATATATCTCTTATGTATCCATCTATCTGTCTATATTTGACGACATTTCTATAACTGGCAATTCTTAGAATCAGGATGAAATATAAATGTAGTGTGCTTTCTAGAGCCCCCAAGTTGAGTGCCAAAATGTAGTGTCCAGACTAGCTCTCTCTGTAGGATCTTGGGACCAGCCCGAATCCTTGGTCTTAGGAGAGGAGTGACGAGGTGGGGACCCATGTGGGTGGTCAAACATGGAGTCTGTTTATTTCAAATTCTCTCAGCCCAAAATATCTTAGTAAAATTACATCACCACACATACTGAGCATGTGCTAACTCTAGAATGATTATATCACTACAACACACTGGGCATGTGCTAACTATAAGCATCCTGCTATTATTATGTAAATGCATCTTTTACTGCAATTATCTCTGCTTCAAGTAGAATACAGATCATCACACACCCTCTCAGGAAGGCTGAGATGCCCCAAGGGGAGATGAGAGTCAAACCAGACATTGTCAGCAGGTTCCCTCTGGGCTGAAAGATCTTATACCTCACTGAGAGTTCCCCCATAGTCTGTGGCCCTCTACGTATAAGATTCCTTGTAAACATTCATTTCTTATTGGGTCTCTCCCCTTTACTCTCACTTATTTTGACTGTAATCTCTGATAGTAAAATCCCTTTTAGATATTTGAGGAAATGATGTGCTATTATTACAGAGTAAGGATAGAGGAAACAGTAAATCCTGTGTTTTTTTTTTTTTTTTTTTTCTATGAGAGACCTGAAATTTAACAAACCCTAGTAAGAAGTGATGGCAGCTAGAAAGATGAATGAGAGTACCAGTGATTCAAGATCTAAGCTTGCAGTTAAGGGAAAAAAAGTGTGGTCAAGGGGATTCCATAGGCCCTTATTGCCCTAATTCTCAAATTTCATTCTAAAGTGATCTGAGGGCAGGTTCTGGACCACTGATGCTGAAGCATCTCTGAATGTACATAAAATCACTACAAAGATTTGTTAACCTCTGAACAAAAGATCCCATATGAATGGTATTGTAAGTGATTTCATTATGAAATCTTTTGGCCTTTGTGAGATGATAAAGGTCAAATACAAGTTGAAATACAAAAGAGAGCTAATTCTTCAGATCAATCATAACTGCTTCATAGAACTATTACTAAGGAAGATGTGTCCAGAGTTTTGCCTCAAGGCATTAAAATCTCATTGATAATGACAGTACTTAAATCCTTTTCACTTAGAAATAATTGATTTTAGCATCTAATTAGCAATAATTAGTTAAAATAGAAAGATAAAAGAGAATGGACTTCCTTCCCTTGGTAGCTGTATCTTAGAGGACCCAGCACTGGTCTCATGGTATCAAAGGTTCTTTTCCATAGGTGAAGGACTCCTTTTTTGTGTGTTAAAACCACTTTTGCAGTCTGGTGATAAGCCTATGGAAGCTTTCTCAAAATAAAATTTTAAATGCATAAAATGAAATTTATAATAAATTAAGTATATTGAAACAGTTACAAAAGTTTATATTTTGATATCTGTTTCAATATAACTGAATAGAATATATATATATACATATATATATATATACACACACACACACACACACACACACACACATATATAATTACAGACATATAACAATATGTGTTCTTTCTCTTTTCCACTCTTTCTCTTTCTCCTTGTCAAGAAATCCACAGATCCAGGCTAAAAATCTCTGACTTCTAGTGTATCAGTGTCCTGAAGACTGTTTTGTTACTAAATCAACTAAATTTGCCTTATAAAGTTGTTTAGAGAGTCATTAGATAATATTTGCCTTGGATACATTTTGTGAAACTTGCCCTATGGGCCAAAATTGCTACTCGGCTCTGCTATAAAGACAGATTGGTAGGAATGGGGAGTAGGAACTCAATATGAAAAGACACAGTAAGAATGATCTTGTCTGTTTATTGAATCCTGTGTTATTCTTCAGTTATTTGCTATAGCTATTGCCAGAAAACTTGAAGCTTGAGAGCTTCACTCTCAGTCTTTCCTCTCTTTTGACTTATTCCAGAACAAAATGGCCCAAGGACCCATAACACACATCCTTTATATCGTATAAAGACCAATGTTGCTTGGTACAACCTATGAACAAGATATCATTGACAGATGAAAGGTTTTCTACTGATTCTCTGTCCTCAGAGAAAGAAGGATAAAATATTTGGCCAGTTTTTCTGCTTTTTGTACCAGTTATAGCCATGTTATTCCCTTACCTGGCAAGTATTAGCCTCCAGAAAGAAGGCAAGGCTCAGAAATAATCATATTTGGGAAAATCACATTTCTTCTGTGACCAACTCTTGAGTTAGTGTCTCCATGAGACAATTTCCATGCCAACATGGACTTTAGAAAGGGAAATGTTTTTCCTTTTTCAGGAATGGGAAAAAGTTTAATTGGGGATGGTGATTGTTTCTACATCACTTCTATTTCAAGAGGAAAGCATAGAACTATCTACATATCGAAGATGTTATTTTCATCATCACTGTCAACTTTATTACTATAGGTCATATAATTACATAGTATAAACACGATATATGTCAATGTTATAATTATGCTATTACTAAGTTGTGTCATTATTGTAGCAAGGTTGGGGAGCACTCAAAGCAAGCCAGAAATCAGAAATCAGGCCTGAGCCTTGCCTCAGTGATCCTCCTCATATACTATCATCAAGTCACAAAAATACCCACTGATGGGCAATCTTTTCTGGTGAAGGGAGGTTAAGTTCAACTATGAAGATCAGAAGTATGACTCTGAGATCAAAGTTCCCAACTAGAATGTTACCACTCAGTTGGATAACTGGTCCAACCTTGGACCTGCTCTGCATTCGGACTCCCAAGCAATACAGAACCCCATCATAAGACTCCTATGGCAAAACAGAAGGAAATAGGGGGAAAATCACTGCTTTCTTGGCTGCACAATAGACTAAATCACATACAACACCAACAAAGAAAGAGAGGAAAAAACTGTACTACTACAGTCAAGCTACTAAAGTTCCTAGGAGTTCTCTGGCCACTCTGTCTTTTTTGACTATCCTAGAACTGATACAGCGATTGGGCCAATTTGACTAAGGTACAGCAGCATCAAAGCCAATTTAAACTGGTTTAATATCTATATCTTCCCTAGAGGATATCTATATGTGTATGTGCTTGTACATGTGGATGAGTGTAGCTTCTGACAGTCATTCCTAGTGTCTAACTCTAGCCTCAGAAGAGAAACTCTATATCCTCCCTCCATTTTTGTTTGTTAACAGTGGAGAGCAAGGTAAAAGTTGACCCTCTAATTCCAGAGACAAGAGAGACCTTAATTGCTCATTCTTTCATTTAAAAAAGAAAAATGACTATAGTTATCCCTTCCACATCACAACTTTCCCCATCATGGTTTTGATACATCATGAGTCAGCATAACAAATCAAATGGGAATTTTGGGGGAGTTTTGTGGAAGTTACAGACAATATATGAAAGCAAAGAGATAACACAGAAAAAGTTTAGAAGCTCAGAAATGCAGGAAATATATGTATAGTGTGGTATAAAATTAACATGTTTTATCTTTTAATACCATGATAATTTAGACTTCTTCTCTGGTATGAAGGGAAGGCCAAAAAATTTAACTCCTTAGGACCAGTGGGTTCATAACCCCAATGATGTGGAAGGAATACCTGTATATATACCCATGTTGGATACTAACCCACATAATAATATTCATAATATGATAACATAATATCCATAGAAATACTCACAATTTCATAAAAAATACATTAGAAAATACTCTGCATGTATAGGCATTTTGACCATAAAGAAAAAAATAAATTAAAACCAAGATACTTCTTTAAATAAAATAAATCTACCTGGATTCTTGAAGTGAATGTGACCTATCTGAATTCCAAAAAGTTTACAATTTTTTTTGTCAGGTTATTTTTTTTTTTTTTTGAGTCTGTGCTGTCATTATACTGTTTTGTTTTGGTTTTGTTTTGTTCTGTTTTGTTTTTGTTTTTTACCAATTCACATAGTTATTTTAACTTTTTGTTAGTCTTAAAATGATCAGGTTTCCCATGTCCTTTGAGGAGACACAGCCCCACATCATCCTCTTAGCTTCAGTAGATTCCTGACTCAGGCCATTGAAGTTGTCTGGCAAAGATGCCTTTACAGCTTAAAATCTTGTAGTTTTTCTCAAGTTCCAGACCAGGAACTGTGGATCTCCAACCAATAAAACCCTGAGTAGTTTGAGGAACTGGTGGTGATGGGTAGACCTAAAATGGAAAAGAGACAGTATTCTAAGTTATCTTCCTAATAAATTCATATTCAATTTAGCAAACATTTATGGAGCAGATCCTACATACATATTCTGTGCTAACTACTGGAAATACAAAGAAAGATACAAAATAAGCTCTATTCTCAAGAATATACAATCTAGTATCAATACATTTATTAAGGGCTTATAGTATGCCAGTATTCTGCTAATTGCTAGAGGAATAAAGAAAAGGTTCTCTATCTCTGTGAGATGTGGACATCCCTCCACATGTCTATGTGTGTATATGCACATATCTGTATATACATTTATGTGTAAATACACATATACATATATGTATGTATGTGTATATTTACACATGCACATTTTGACCATAAAGAATAAAATTAATAAAACCAAGATATTTCTTTAAAGAAAATAAATCTACCTGGATTCTTGAAATGAATGTGACCTATCTGAATTCCAAAAAGTTTACAGACATACACACATCTGTCCTCAAAAGGACATTCTGAGCGAAGCCTTTGTATAAATAAATATGTGTAACATGCAGTACAATATAGGTAGAAGATAACCGAGGGGAAGGCTCTAGTAGCTGGGAGAAATGGGGAAAGCTTTCTAAAGAAGGGATATTTAAGCTCAGTCTTGAAGGAAGCCAGGAATTCTAAGACATGGAAGTGAATAGTAAGAACAAACCAAGAATAGGCAAAAGTCCATGCAAAGGCAGGAAGATAGAGTCTTGTATGAGAGGTACAATTCATAAGCCATTATGATTAAATCATCAAATGTGTGGAAAGAGGTAAAAAACAAAGAGATTTGAAATTAGGAAGGGATCATATTGTGAATAGCTTTAAAATGACATTCTGAAGACTTGTAGATAAGGAATTGAATTTTTAAACAGTAACATAATGACCCTAATCTTATTGATTTGGTTATGCCCTCCACTAATACAAATCATAGTCCATTCATGACTTAATAAATTATATAGTCTTAGAAATCATAACATTGGCCAAAGCATTGAATTGGTTCAAATCCAGCCTGACAGTTTACTAACTGTATGACTTACAATAAATCCCTCATCTCTGTTTTCCTCAGTTTCCTCTTTTATAAAATGTAATTAATAATAGCAACTGCCTTCCTCCAAGGCCATTGCAAAGACCAAATGAAAAAAAAAAATTGGAATGCACTTTGCATAGTGTCTGGCACAGAATGAGTTTTATATAAATGGTGTGGATTACCTTGTGACCTATACTAGAGAGGTTCTGAATTTCTCTTGGATTAGATAGATTGGCCCTAGAACATGGAATAGCAAAGCTGGAAGGGATCTTAAGGATCGAGCTGGTCCAATTGCATCAATTTACATGTGAATAAACTGAGGATCAAAGGGAAATGAATTGCTTAAGATCACTGGATAAATTAGCCACAGACTAGAGATTAGATCCCAGATCTCTTGAATTCTTCAGAGCCTTGTGGGGAAGGCTGAGTAAATATTCTATCTATTTTTAGATGAGGAAATTGAGACTCAGAAAGTTAAGATTCTGTGATAGTAGACATTTATAGGCATTAGTGCCATCCGTGCTACCTGAATCCTTTTTTAGCCTGTAAGGATAGGGATGATTTGTGTTCTACCCTACCCCTGCGCCATAGCTTCAGACCCCCCAGAAACACTCCATCACCACACTGACCCATTAAGGAAGAATATTCACAGAGGATACAACAATATGAATTTTAAAAATGCGTATTAAGATTAGCACCTTCATCATTCTTGAAAAATCAATTAGATCAATTAAACATCATTCATCATAGAATTACTAATGTCCTTAATTTTTATTTTTAGTAAATTAGCTTCATTAACAAAGAAGAATCTGGCCTAAAATGTTTGACATTTTTGTGTCCAAGCTGCCCTTTATAAAATCTATTGCAATCATGTCAGGTGACATTCTGGCTGTACAAAACCTTCCTATTTTGATTAAAAAGGCTCTAGTGCAGACACACACACACACACACACACACACACACACACACAAACACACACACACCCCAAACAAAAAAAGTACTTCATTGTCTAGACCACATGGAATAAAAGAAAACAGAATCTAATTAAAACAAAGAAAATAGCATCATTTCTGGAATGAAAGAACACAGTTCAATTTGTCAGTTCAATCAACAGATTTGAGCATTTTGGAAAATGATGGTAAATGTTTAGAAAGGTTTTTTGTGATTGTAATTTTACATAATCATCTGTTCTGCTATTACAAGGTGATTTAGACAAAAACAGAAACTAGGAATATTAGATCTAGCTGAGTTAAGTGAGAGACAAGGGTGTTTAATATATTATGGATTACTGAACTTATCCTTATCTTCTTATTTTCCATCTCTGCCTATAATAACCCCTTTAGCTGTCTAGGTTGCTTTAAAATGCTGCAGAGAACAGAAAAAGCTGCCCTTTAATAGATTTTTCTCTATCAAGAACTAAAATTAATCTCTAAGAAAATCCACAGAAAAAGAAAGAAGTCAAAGAGATGCTCAAGGAGCCAGAGTTGCTTAGAAAGAGAAATTAGTTTTAAGGCCAAATAGATTTTAAAGAAACCCCACCCATCCTGGCAGATTCTTGTAACCAGCACTTTAAATTATACCTTTTAATTCCGTGTTCAACCAGAAAGATGGCAAAGGAACTGACTTATTTCATCGTGTATGTGTGTAAATAAATATATGTATCTATATGTATCTATATGTATATATTCAGCTCTGGGCCAAGAAGAAACAGCCCTGCTCTCTGGTGGAGCTGGACTGAGTTTGGCTGGAATGCCTGGGTTACAGGAAAACAGTTCTTTGCTATATGGCTTTCACATCTGGGGACTTACTCAATAGAGAAACACACAGAGAGAAAACAATGTTTCGGTTTGTTCTCTTGCCAGGACTATTCTTCTTTGTTCTCCAGCCAAGGCTGGAAACTGTTTGTGATACTTAGGTGGAGCCCCTTCCTTTGAAAAGATAATTATGGCGGTCACAAGTGCCACCCACTGAGCAGCAGAATGGGGAAACCGATGCTTCTCTGTGCCGAAGCCACCAGGAGCCAGACTCCAGAAAGGAATGAAGAGGAGGGGGGATTAAATCTAATCCACCTCAGTGGAAAGGATACAGTCTGATGATCCACTGCTAACAGGAAAAGCAGACAGTGTCATTTTTACCCACAGATGTGAAGAGAATTAATAGTCACTTCCCCCCCACCCCCCTTTGGCATTTTTCTGGGTATCCAACACATATCCTACAGAGTTCTAACTGATGGTTCTGAACCTGGAAACATCAAACAAGGGCACGCTAGAAAATGTGATAGTGTCTTGGAAGACCAGACACTCTTAGCAATAGAGGGGAGAGAAATTAAAGTCATTAAAAGAAAAGATTCCTGTGTGTGTGTGTGTGTGTGTGTGTGTGTGTGTATGAAATTATGCATTTATTAAATGCTGCCTATGTACCAAGAACTTTGCAAAGTGTTTAAATAAAGAAATGCAAAAACAGCTACTATCTTCAAATGCCTTTTCCCTCTTCTTCCTCGTCTTCTTCCCCTCTCAATCAATCAATATGAATTTATTAAATACCTACTGTATGCCAGGCACTGTGCTAAGCATAGGGATATAAAAACAAATTGGAATGATGTATGCCCTCAAGGAGTTATCCTTCTATCATCATATTGGTAGATGAAACAGTGGATAGAGCACTGGGTTTTGAGTCAAAAAGACATCAGTTCAAATACCTCTTTAGACACAATATCAATATGACTTTGGGCAAGTCACAATTTAGATTTGCCTCTGTTTCCTCAACTGTAAAAATGGTGATAATACCATTTTTGGTATTTGATAATACAGCACCTTACCTCTCAGGATTGTTATGAGGATCAAATGAGATAATATTTGCAAAACACTACCACCACCACCACACTGCAGTGTCTGACTGTTATTATTTCATCATAAATGACTTCAGCAGTTTGCCTAGAGCCAGTACAAGAGAATGATAGTATTCACTTGAGCATTCAGAAAACCTGGGTAAGATTTCTGGCTCCAGCAATAATTTGTTGAGTAAGTTTGGGGAAATCATTCTGCTTTTTTGTTCCTCTGATTAATCACCTATGGAATGAGGAGAATACACTCAATAATCTCCAAGGTTCCCTTCCAACTCTAATAATGGTCTGTGATTGTAAATCATAATGATCATTCTCATTATTTAAATTTAGTCTGACATTCAGAATCTTCTACAATTTGCTTCTAATCTATCTTTTTTCTAGCCTTATCTTCCACCACTCCCATTCATGTCCTCTTATGTTTTTGCCAAATCATATATTTCCTTGAATTTCTCCCACTTCCATACCTTTATTTACTTTATCTCCCTTATCAGATTCTTCCATCTCTGTCCCTGAAATCTTTCCAATTCTAAGAGACTTATGGTGGGAAGAGGGTCTATCTTTTTTCTATGTAACTTTCCCAATTTCTCCCTATCTTTTTGCCCCCTAGATGATCTCTCCTCCTTTCAATTTTTTATCTTATATTGTTTATACCTCTCCCATGAACTTAGCAAATTCTAATTTTAACATAGTCATGTGCCTTTCATTGCTATGCTCAGCTGTAAAAACTGAGATCAGGAACTAAGTCAGTCACCATCTTATCAAAGATACTTAATGCTTTGCATATAGGAAGTCAAATAAACAACTAATAATTATGATAATTCTAATTTTAATGACTACAACATTATAGTTTTAAAGATTAAAGAGACTCCAGAAGTCACTGAATTCAACCTTTTTCCTCTCCCCATTTTACAGATGAAGAAACTGATGATTGGACTAGGATCACAACACTAATAAATGTCTGAGGGTGGATTTCAATTCAGGTTTTCCTGATTCCAAATCCACCCCCTTTTCCCTTCTATCATGCTGCTTCCCATTACACACTAGTGTTTTTTGCTTGCTTTTTTTTTTTTTCCTAAAGTATAGTCAATTTACTCCAGACTCAGAATTAAAAGTAGCACTCACTATTCCTCCCAATTTTCCATTTCTTACCCCTCAGGGAACAACAATTGTGCTCTCTGAAGCTTTATATGGAGAAAATCTTCCATCTGTTGCCAGTGTCTGGAGCTCTAGAAAACAATAGCTAATAGTAATCTTATTTTTTGTTGTTATTTCTTAAAGCACTTTGAAAAATTAAAATATGTATTAATTATCATCATCATCATCTTCTTCTATAGGAAATCTTCTCCAGCCTCTCTTAATTCTAGTGTTTTTCTTCTGTTAATTCTTTCCTGTTTATTTGATATATAGCTTATTTATGCATATTTGTTTGCATTTGTCTCCCCTGCCATTGGAGTATAAGCTTCTTAAGGGCAGAAAATGTTTCTTGCTTCTTTTTTGTAACCCCAGTGCTTAGTAGGCACTTAGTACATTTTCATTTATTGAGTAATCATCTCATTAACATCATCATCATAATACAAGCTGGACTTGAGTTGTATCTAGAAAGATTGGTAGGATTTGGGTAGAGGAAAGAAGAAATATTTCAGATGAGAGAAGACATTGAAGAAAGGAGCATGGAATGACTTTGGAAGGTACCAAATCTAGGTGGAGAGAGGAACTTACTTGGTTATCGTGGGAAATGGGATTAAAAAAGAAACAGTGATGTGAGGGAGATGTTTCACTTTATTCTCTTAAAAAAAATTTTTTTTTTCTGTCCTTAAGTGATGACATCATTCCTGAGAAAGAGTCACAGGAAAGTGTGACTATTTACTAGACAATATAAAATATCTACCAGACAAAGAGGAGAGCTGGGTTCTAGTTCTGATTTTGCCATTAAGTAACTAGATGAGCTTGAGGAAAGCACAGAAACTATAGACTACATTGTTTGAAATTTTTGAGGGGGTCAGGATTCTTAGATTAGAAAATGAGGAGAATTCTATATAATTTATCTAGATTTTAGCAAATGTTTTGACAAATTATTATTTTTATGGGCAGGAAGAGAGAGGTGGGCTAGATGATAATATCATTATTATTTGTTTGAACTGTTTGAATATTTGACTCCAAATGGTTCCCCTTTAACATAAAAAGAGGTCTATACTGGAATGCCCTAAAGATATGATTTGATCTATTATTAGATCTATTTGAGCTATTATTAGCCTTTTCCCCCCTCAAATGCTCAAATTAAAATTTTTTATTATGACATGATAAACATTCACAAATATGAATACTTCAGTGTCCAAAGAATAGCTATACAGTGGATAGAGTGCTGAACTTAAAAATCAGAAAGACCAGAGTTCAAACTCTGCTTCAGACTTATGTGGCTCTGAGAAAATCACTTAGCCTGTCATCTTCAGTTCCCTCATCTATAAAATTGGGAAAATAATATAACCTACCTTATAGCATGATTTTGAATATTAAATGAAACAATATTCATAAAGTGCTTTGTAAACTTTATAGATCCACATAAATTATAGCTAGGTTATAATAGGAAAGAAAATTGTATATAAAACTATGTATTTGTTTGTATTAATGATGTGGATAAAGACATAGATGGCATTCTTATAAAATTTCTAGATGGCACAAAGATATAGAAGGACTGTATTTCAAAAAGGCTAGAATTGAATAAAATCAAAGTGAGCAGGGAGATTATACATAAAGTGTTACAGTTAGGGTTCAAAAACTCATTTCCACAACCACAAGGGGGTGGAGATATGTCTAAATGTCAGTTTGTCTATAAAAGATCTTGGGAAGTAGGCTCTCAAATGTACTACAAACTCAACATGTCAATAATATGCTAGAGTAGCCAAGGAAAGCTAATGCAATTCCAGGCTTTGTTAAGAGAGGAATTACATCTCCAGACTAAGAAGATGATAGTCTTCCTCTACTCTATTTTGATTGTATTGCATCTGGAGTAACATGTTCAATTCTACACACTACAGGTATAGAAAAGAGAGACTGAATGGTGAAGAGCCCTAAGATTTTTCCATATGAAGACTAATTGAAGTAATTAGATATATTTAGTTTAAAGTAGATAGTACTTGTAGGGGTAAGGGAGGGAGGTCATGTTAACTATCGGTCAAGCATTAGAATGCCTGCCATTTGAAAGAGAGATTAGGTTTATTCTCCTTGGTAAGAAAAAGAAGATCTAAAAACAATGGATTGAAGTTACAAATAAGCAAATTTAGGCTAGGCATTTTTATTGGCTGTCTCCATGCTTCCTTATCTCTACTTTCTGGCTCTCCTCAAATCTCAGGTAAAATCCCATCCCTGGGAAAAACCTTTCCTAGTTTCTCTTAAATCCAATACCTTCCATCTGTGGATTATTTCTAATGTATTCTGTTTGTAGTTTTTTTTTTTTTTTACATAGTTATTTACATATTTTCTCCTTTACTAGTGTGAGATCTTTGAGAATAAGGACTTTTTCCTCCTTTTCATTGTACTTAGCACAGTGCTCTGCACATATTGACTCCTTGCTAGCCTGACATTCTGTTTATGTATTCAAAGGTTCCTTCTAGAATTAACATCTTATGTCTATATTCTAAAGACCCTTCTAGTACCAATAAGTAGTGAGTCTGATATACAACACAGCACATCCTTCAATGTCCCCCCCAAACTAGAAAGGGATATTTCTAAATTAAGTTCTAAATTCTAAATTAAGTTCTAAATTAAGATTTAGTGCAATTTTGTATTCTTCTGGCCTCTGAATTTTTATTTTTGCATCCAGAGTGAACATGATTTCCAATGTGGTTCATTTTTTATTTATGAAAATAGTATTGAAAATTCCATTTTCTAACCTTAATATATTGTTCCACTGGTGTCACAGGCCGGATGCGTAAATGTCCTGGAAGTTCTATCTTGGGCTTAGGAGGCTTAGGTACTTCCCCTTCTCTCCTCAGCAACTAAAACAGAATGTCTAGGTCACCAAAAAATATTTGAATTCAGCATGATTATTTTCCCCAAAAAGCTGTCCAACCTGTTCCTAGCTTGATTCCCCAAACTAAACTTAGAGCTAATGACTTCATACCTGAAAATTTGCCCAGTTTCTTAAGACTGCAGTCTAAATGTTGGCATTACGAATATATGCACTTTCCAAGGGCAGAAGCAGAACATGCTCTGTTGTACCAAATTTCAAATATTTGGATTCTATAGTAGTTATCATACTAATACTCATGGAACTTGGGAGTAATTATTTAGTGTGGACCACTTCAACTTATTTTTAAATGGCAAATGGGTCATATCTTTTACTGTATTAAATTCTTTATAAAATGGTCTTTGAACTAATTATAAAAGCTATGTCTGTATCAAGACCCTTGGGATTTATAGAGTCAGCCACAACTGATACTGATTTCAATGGAACTTAAAAAAAAATTTTTTTTTGGAGGGTGTATGTATGAGAAACCCAAACCACTTTAAATCTCCTCCAAAGCTTGTAGGGTTAATTGCTAGTCTCCAATTAATTGAAGAAAGTGATATCTTATTTTTTTTTTTGCGAGGTTATTTGCATTAAGTAATTTTCTTGTATTAAGTATCTGAGACTAGATTTGAACTCAAGTCCTCCTGACTTCAGGGCAGATGTTCTATCCATTGCACTATCTAACTGCACCCCCTTCCTAACTTAAAATGTTTTAAATTTGTGTTATCTATGAAAAGTTTATCAAAAGCATAGGAAAATCCTACAAGATTTGTGGTAGCAGTAATGTTTACCCCAAAGAAGACAAACTCATTTTTCAAACACTAAAACAGAGCAGCTAGGTGGAACAGTGGATAGAGCACCAGCTCTGTAGTCTGGAGGATCTGAGTTCAAATTTGATCTCAGATAACATTTCCTAGCTATGTTACCCTGGGGCAAGTCACTTAATCCTAATTGCCTCAGCAAAAAAAAAAAAAAAAAAAAAAAGAAAGGAAGGAAGGAAGGAAGAAAAAGAGAAAGAAAGAAAGAAAGAAAGAAAGAAAGAAAGAAAGAAAGAAAGAAAGAAAGAAAGAAAGAAAGAAAGAAAGAAAGAAAATACTCTAAACAATATTTGGTCTGTAGTGGAAAAGGCAGGGACTAAGGGGAAAGAAAGAAAGGGGGAAAGAAAGGAAGGGAGAAAGAAAGAAAGAGAGAAAGAAAGAAAGAAAATACTCTAAACAATATTTGGTCTGTAGTGGAAAAGGCAGGGACTAAGGGGTCATGAGTTTGAATGTTGTCTCCCCCATTAAACTTGTGAGCTACTTGAGAGTAGGGACTAACCTTTGCACTTTTCATGTTCCTGTCACATAGTAGGTACTTAATAAATGTTTAATGACCAACTTACTCAAGTTTGGTGTCTAGAATTCCTTAGTAATGTAACTTTGGAGAAGTTATTCTGTAGAGGATTAAAAGATCATAAATTTAGTGCTAGAAGGATGTTTGGATGGCATAGATCTCATTTTTACAGGTGAGGGAAAAGCTCATAAAGACTGAGAGATTTGCCTAATGTCATAATTGGCATCTCTTTAAAGTTCAGTTTCCATCTGTAAAATGGCAATTCATTGACTGCCCTAACAAGATAGCTTTCAAGAAAGTAATGTGTAATCCTAAATCACAACAGAAATGTAAACAATTATTGTTAAAGTTAGGGTTCTAACCTTTATTAACACTTTCTTAGCCCAATTTGAGTTGCTGAAGGGACATCCAGGTCCCTTATATATAATATATAATATATATATATATATAATAATTATAAACTGAAATTATTTTTAAAGATAATTCAGACTTTTTGCCAATTCACAATGATCTATTTTCTCTCAGATTGGTTAGTTTCCATTGAATTCCCAATTTGCATGAATACATTGCTATAAGAACTGGTGAACTAAATACTTAATAACTTGCTCTCAAAAAATACATGAGACTTTTAAATTTAATCTGCATCATTAACATTTTCTCCTTCACTTTCCTAAATCTAGCCAATCAACAAAACAACAAATCATTTGTTAGTTTCTGAGGTGCAAGCATTCATACTCAAAATTTTGAAAGTTTTATCAATTGGCTCTGGCTAGTAAGAGCTGGCTCTAGTACGCCCCTGCATATAGACTGTCTCTGGATACTCTTTCTGGGTAATAGAACCATAGAGAATTAATCATCTTCACTAAAATGAAAATTATCATGTTAGCTTATCCAAATGTAGGCTATTCCCTTCAAGTGAAATATGACTGAAAGAAAAAAAATATGTATAGGCTGCACTGTAAATACAGAACACAGTTGTGGCTCACTTTTAGGCCGAATTTTGAGAAAAGTATTACAAATTTGGACCAATATAGTAATGATGATAACTCATATTTATGTAGTCATAGATTCAGTATCAGAAAAGAACTTAGGTTCAACCTCTTCATTTTACAAATGGAGAAATTGAGGCCCAGAGAAAGGAAATTATAAACTTAGTATCACAAGGGAAATAAATGACAGAGAAGGCATTTGAACTCAGCTTCTCTAATTCCAAATCCAATTTGTTTTTCATATGCTTTCCATTATACTCTATTGCTTCCCTAGAAAGTTAAATTTTGTAAAGCACTTTAGTGTCAAGATTTAATAATGGAAAGGAGCTTTTAATTCAATACCCACATTTTAGAAATGGAAACTGAAGTGTAAGGGAACTTAGGGATTATCATTATCATTTATAAATGAAGAAATTGAGGATAGGAGAATTGAAATTAATTTCCCAAAGTCATATAAGTGATAAGTAAAAGAACAGAGATTTGAATTCAGATCCTTTGACCTCAATGGATTGTTATTAGTTCACTTCTATTTCCACTAAATCATGGAAACCTGAAATGTTTCTAGTATTGTTAGCCTCATCTCATAGAACATCCGCACCAAATAAATAGCATGGTGGAGGCTGGCTTATTTTCTGTGAAGCGAATTTTTCTGTATTGATTTCTAGAACATCACTGAAGATAAAAATAATCTGCTAAAAGAATTAATGGGAAGTTCTAGTTTCTAAATATTTGTTTTTATAAATACCTCATTTTGCCCCCCCCCAAAAAAAAAAAAAAAAAAGAAATGATATCAGACTTAGTTTTGCTTGACACTGGCTATTTTCTTGATAACAACAATGAAAATTGGAGGACTAACAGATTATGTTCATTTGAATCAGTAGCTGATATATCACAATTTCATTTTTGTACATTGTACATTTCATAGCCATGTGTCTTTTAAAATAAACTATTACCTCCTCCATAGTGAGTGTTAAAAATCCCCACTTCTTAGCCCAATTATGTCGTGCTTCGGCTTCAGCTTTAAGGCGGCATTTCCTAAAAGTAATAATCTCAGAGTTATGAAAGCAAATTTTCAGAGCTATATTAACAATCAAACATATGAAGTTGTGTCATCACAGACTTACATTATTAATTTGCACTGTGTTATTAATTTCCCAAGTTAGACACTTAAAGTGACCTAATGAACCTGGGCTAGTATTAGCAAGACAAAAGGAAGGAAACAAGCATTTATTAAGTGCATGCTTTATGCCAGGCACTGTGCTAAATGCTTCATAAACTTTATCTCATTTAATCCTTACAACAACCCTGGGAGGTGAGTACAATTATAATAACCATTCTGTAGTCAAGGAAACTGAGACAGAGATTAAATGTCCAGAATGACACAGTGGGTATCTGAGGCTAGATTTGAACTCAAGTCTTCTTGACTCCAGTCATAGCACTCTACTCACTTTCCTATCTCTAATTATATGGTGATGATTACAGAATGGCAGGATTTCAGAGTTAGAAGGGACCCCAGAAAGCACCTAGTATAGCTCCTCCCTTCTTTTATTCATTCACTTGAATGAATAAAAACTATAGAAAATGCTTACTATTGGTAGGCGGTATTGCTAGATGCTAGAAATACAAACACTTAATTAAAATACTGCCTGTCCTCAAGGAGCTTACATTCTATTGCTAGAAGCAATAATCACACGTAAATACAAATATATATATGAAAATTATTTCAGGGTTAATTAGCCTCTGGGAGAATTAAGAAAGTTATCAAATATATAACACTTGAACCAAGCTTTAAAAGAACTCAGGGATTTTAAGACAGAGTAGAGTAGAAAGGAAGCACATTATAAAAACATGGAGGAGACAGGAGATAGAATGTTGAATATGGGGAACAGTAGGCCATTCAGTTTTCCTAGATCATAATATCTTTTAAAAAAAAGCAATGTATAATAGACCTGGAAAGGTAGCCTGGAGTCATATTGTGAGGGCCACTAGAATATTTTGGTCAGGAAAGTGACATAGAGACCCCTCTGCTTTAGAAATATTGCTTTGGCATTTCTGCACAGGATAGATCGGAGATGGGAGAGGCAGAAAGACCCAAAAAAATGTGATTTCCATTATCTTGAAAAGAAGAGATTACGGTCTGAGATAGGACAGTGGGAAAAATCAACCCAACTTGTAATTGACTGGATATGGGGAGTGAGGGAAAATGAAAAGGCTAAAATGACTTTGAGGTTGTCAGTCTGGAAATACAAAAGGTTGGTGGTACCTTCAACAGACATTGGGAAATTAGCAGGAAGGTGGGTTATTGGGAAAAGATAATGAGTTCTGTTGGAATATGTTGAATCTGAAATGTCTATAAGTAATCTAATGACTAATAGGCAAGTTTGTTACTTGAGCTTAGAAGAGAAACAGATCTGGGAGTCAACACTCTAAAGATTATACTTGAATCTGGGGGAGTTGATCAGATCTTTGAGAGAGGTAATATACAGAATGAAGAGAAGTGGAACTAAAAGAGAATTTTAGGGGACACTCATAGTTAGGATATGAGATTTAGATGTTGAACTAGCAAAAGAAATTGCCAAAGAGTGACTAGTCAGGTTGTGGGTCAATCAAGAGAGAAGAGAGAATATCCAAGACCTGATGGATCAACAGTAACTTCAACAGATGGTTATTCAGCCTTGGCTTGAATAAAGAATAGAATACTACCTCCTGAGGCATTGTACTATACTCTTGAATAATCTCAATTGTCAGAAAATTTTATTTTACATGAATCAAAACTTCTGTTACTGAAGCTTCTACTATCTTTGGAGTTGTTCTTCAGAGCCAAGTTTAAAAAAAAAAATCTCTCACAACTTTTCTCCAAATATCTGAAGACCATGATCCTATACTGAGGCTTTTCTAGGGTAAATGCCACCATTATTTTTTTGATCCTTGTATGAGATTCTTTCATTATCCTGATTATCTACTCTCAGACATTTGTCAGTGTTTTCCTGTCAAAATTTGCCCAGAACTGAATTCAGGGACTACTCATTAGGGCTTGTAATAGAACAATTGCTTTTTTCATTCAGAATACTTTCCTTTTTTTTATAGAAAATGTAGGCATAGTTTAGAACTACTAAATCTCGCAAGTCTTAGTGATTGGGACTAAAGTTTAAATGCAAAGCAAACTTTTAATATATACCAATTGAGATATAAAGTAAATGGATATATTTTACTTACAATTATTTTTCAAAGATTTCACAGAGCTTCAGAGCTAGAAGGGACATCATATGTTCAAAACCTATCTAAGTAAAAATCCTTTCTACAGAATTTATGGAAAAATGATCATCTTGCCTCTGCTTGAATACCTCCAGTGATGGGAAACTCATTACATCTGTGATAGCCCTTTTATCTGATATATAAAAGAACTGAAAAGGGATTGCTCTGGTTAGCATGCAATGGAAGTGTGTACTGTTTGATGAGCATTTCTTTTATATTGTTGGCATGGAATTCTGTGGGATAATATAGCCCCTTGTAATATAAAATAATAATGATTACTAGCATTTATATGGTACTTACTACATGCCAGGCACTGTGCCAAGAGCTCTACAAATATCCCATTTTATCTTCACAACAATTTTGTAAAGTAAGTTCTGTTATTATCCCCGTCTTACAATTGAGAAAACTAAGGCAAACAGGTTAATTGACTTGTTCAAGATCAGACTGAATTCAGTTCTTCTTAACTCCAGACCTGGCTCTCTAATCACTATACCACCTAGTCACTTTGTGCAAGGAAGCAGGATATAGAAAGTCTAGTAATCAATTTTTGTGTGATTTATTTTGCTATTTTGTCCTAATTAAAGGCTTTGCTATTTGATTTATTATTATTAGTCTGTTGGTAAAGAATGCCTTGGGGAAATGTGTGTGGGCAGGACTTGAATATTTGTTTAACTGTGAATAATTATTATTACCCATAATAACCTCCACAAAACATGAAGTGGGGAAGGATTCTGGAGCTGTTTGGGTCTTGTCCTATTATACTTCAGTGTATCTCAGTCTCCTTTCAAACTATTTTATATCTCACTACTTGGCATAAATTTGTATTAATTCAGTTTATATTTATCCTATATATAGTTCATGTACTCATATTCATAGTATTAGAAAATATACTCCTTATGATTAGGGATTGTTTCATTCTTTTTACTTGTATCCTCAGCACCGAGTAGGGCCTATGCACATAGTAGGTGTTTCATAAATACTTGTTAATTGATTGATTAGTATAAAGTGGATTCATCTTTTCAATATAGAGAAAAATCCAAAGCTAAAGCCTAGGCTATCAGGCCTGTCTCTGTCCATTTTTGGAAGTAATTTGCCTGTCTGTACTCCCTAGTCCTAACCCAGCTATATTTTCTTTTATGCCCCATTGATCTTATTTCTGTCTCTCCACTATACTTCCCCCCTCTCCCCTTAGCACTTGAAATGCCTGCTGAAGGCTAATTATCTGGCCCTAAAGTTTGACTGCTGCTCTTAGAATTTAGTCACTCTCAGATGAAGGGGAGAACTGTTCTCCAGGCACCTAAGGTCAGGAGGAGATCCAGGAAAATTTTGTTGTTGTCCAGTAGTGTCCAACTCTTTGTGATCCCATTTTCTTGGCAAAGATACTGGGGTGGTTTGCCATTTCCTTCTCTAGTTTATTTTACAGATGAGGAAACTGAGATAAACAAGATCAAGTGATTTGCCCAGCAGAATGAATCTTCCTGACTTCAGGCCTGGTATTCTATTCACTGAACTACCTAGCTTCCCAGGAAAATTCAGTCACAAAGTCTATCAATCAGGTAGCATTTCTTAAATGCCTACCATGTTACAGGTCCCATGCTTGTTCTCTGGAATATCAAGACAAAACTTACAATTGGGAGAGAAAAAAAATTATACAAAATATTTATAAAAAAAAATTAAGAAAAAATTTTTGGAGGATTTATGAACATTTGGAGGTAAGAAGACGGCATCAAGAAAGGGTTCAGGTAGAAAATAGAACTTTAGCTAAACTTTAAAGGAAACAACTAGGTATTTTAAAAGGTCAGGAGAAAGTGCATTTCAGGCCTGGGAGGCATCCTAAACTAGGCCCAGAGATGGGAAAGAGAATGTCCTGTGGGAGGAGCAACAAGACATCTAATTTAGCTGGATTATAAAATATTCCAAAGCTTTGAATAATAAATTTGGAAAGGTAGGTTGGAGGCAGATTTTGAAAATCACTGATTGCTAAACAAAGGAATTTGTATTTCTTCTCCATTTCAAATTTTTCTGTGTCTGAATCCCATGCCTGGAATGCTGATTCTTCTCTGACTACTGACCTCCCTGGCTTCCTTTAAGTTCCAGCTAAAATTCTACTTGCTACAGGAAACCTTCCCCAATCTCTCTTGCATTGTAGTGTTAATTATTTCCTATTTATCTTGTTTATAGCTTGCTTTGTAAATATTTGTTTGCTTGGTTTCTTCCCCATTAGATTGTAAGCTTCTAGAAGACAGAGACTATCTTTTGCCTGTTTTTGTATTCCTAGCAGTTAGGACAGGGTCTAGCACATAGTTGGCATTTAATAAATGTTTTTTAAACATTTAATAAAACAAATGTTTACTGATTGATTGATTGATTAAAAATAGGGTGTCACTGAAGTTTGATAAATAGAGTGACATAGTTAGACCTGTGCTTTAAGAATATCAGCATGACAGCTACAGGAAGAATGTATTGAAGAAGAGATCTGAGGCAGAATCCAGTTAGGAGACTCTTTATATAATTTTACAATTTACCCAACCATTGGTCATCAAAGCCTTTGCTTGAAATACGCAATAGCTATTTTGCTTGTATTCCCCTCCACACCTTTCCCTCCCAATATTCTTTTCTCCAGGAAAAATATCCTTTTTTCAACTTAGACTCAAATGTCAACGCCTTGAACTCCTCCAATCCTTTCCTCAGTTCTCCTCACTTGTGACTTCTCTTGCAGCATTTCACTTTTGTTGATTATACTTCTCCTTCTGGATACTCTCTAGGATTTCATGACATTGCTGTCTTTTGGTTCTTCCCCTTTGGTTGATCACACTATATCAATTTCCTTTGCTGGACAACATTTACATCGTATCCCTTAACTGCAAGTGCATCCCGAAGTTCAGTCCTGGGGCCGCTTCTCTTTCCCTTATTCACTTTAGCTATCTCACTAGTCCACATAACCCTGAATTATCATCCAGGCTTAGGCTTTCTCCTGAGCTCTAGTTACAAATTACTAATTGCCTATTGGGCATTTTTTATTGGATGTTAACTTGACATCTTATGTTCAACTTGTTAGAACAAAATTCATAATTCCTTCCCCACCCTTTCTATCCTTTTCCTAATTTCTCTATTGCTAATGAGAGTGCCATTCTTCTTACAGATACTAGGATTTACAGCCTGAAATATTTTTGACTTCAAATTTTGCTCACCATATCCAATCATCAGTTGCCAAATTCTGCACTTTTTCCTACATAAGCTTTCATATCTGTCCACTTCTTATTATTTACAGAATTACCATCTTGACTTAGGTCTTTATCACTTGTTGCTTAGACTATTGCAATAACCTCCTAATAGTTTTTCCTACCTCAAGTTTCTCCCTTCTCCATCTTTAAGAATAAGTCTGACCATGTTATTCCCCTGCTCAATAAAATAAAATCTCTCTATTGCCTCTAGGATCAAAGACAAACAACATTGTTTGACATGTAAAGCCCTTTACAGTCTTGCTCCTACTGTCTTTTTAAGCTTATTACTCTTTATATACCCTACATTATAGTCAAACTGTTCTACTTGGCTATTCCTTCCATATAGCACTCCATTCTTTGCATAAATCGTCCCCCATGATTGAAAGGATCTTTAGAATTCTTACTGTCCTCCAAAATATAACTCAATGCAAGGGATAATGTAAAAAATTACCCTGACATGGGTTCTGTCAATAAAAAGTTATTAAAAAAAAACAAACTAAATTACCAAATCACTCAAGTAGTGATTTATCTAAAAAGGACTTTTTAAAAAGTCTAAAGAAAGTCTTTTGTTTCAATAAATTTTAAAGACTGACTTAAAAAAACAAAACAAAAACAAAATATAACTCAAATACTACCTTCTACATGAGGTTTTTTCTGAGCCCACAGTTGCTAGTATCTTCTCTCCTAACATATTCCCTTTGTATGTGTTTTATATATGCATTATGTAAATATGTATGTACATATGTATCTAAATATACAATGCAACCTATGTTTTAAGTACATATATTTTATAAAATATATTTGTACAAATACATATTATATGAAACATAATATATAAAATATTTTTTCTATATGTGTACTTATATGAGTACATGTTGTCTTCCTTAATAGAATGTGAGCTCTTTGAGGGAAAAGACTCTCATTTTTGTCTTTGTATCCCCAGGGCCTGGCCCATAGATGACATTAAAAATTTTTTTTTTGGTTAATTGATCTTGGTGCCCCTTCTCTGAATATTCTTTAGCTTATCAACGTCACTTCTAAAATAGGATCCCCAGAACTAAACGCAATACTCTAGATAGGATCTGACTCCAGCAGGACCCTTACTTTTCTGGTCCTGTGAATGGACCTCTCTTTTAATGCAGTTTAAGATAACATTTAGTTTTGGTTTTGGCTGTCACATTACCCCATTGATTTATACTCAGTTGCATTCCATTAAATATGTCAGATTTTTTCCCCCAGAGGAACTGCAATCTAGACACCCCCCTCCCCACTTCTTATAATTGCAAAAGTAATTTTAAACGAGAAAGCAAGTAAGTTGAAGATTTTTCATTTGTCCTTACTAAGTTTCATCTTTCTAAGTTTGGTTCGGTTTTATCCTCTCAAGATTGTTGTAAAGTTTTTTGCCTTTGCTATCCAAAGGATTAGCCATTTCTTCTAGTTTTGTGTCACTTGAAAAATGGATAAGAATATGCTATATCCTTTTGTCCAATTCAGAAATAACTTTGTCCAAAAAAGAAATGAGATTATTCTAACATTACTATTTCCTAATGAAGTTGGAGTGACTGTGATTATTGCTTCCTTTTCAAGATATTTATTAACCATCCTTTATAAATTTGTTCTAGAATTTCTCTAGGAACAAAGTTTTCCACCAGTGGTTGAATTTTTTATCTTTCTCTGATTTCTGACTTATTCTTTATGATCTTTCAGAAATCTCTCACAGAGCATATGCCTTTTCATATGCCATAGTTTTTGTCATCTTAGGCTATTGTTCATCTGGGCATGGTGACTTGGATTCGTCAAGGATGCCTGCATGCTCTTTTACTATCTCCTTGTCTCCTTAGTTATCTTGAATATGAAAGCTTTAATAATATGTTTTAGTATGTCTTTTACATTCCTTCTCATGGGCATTCTCTCTGTTAGTTATCAACTGTCCTATCTATGCCCTCTAGCCTCAGTGTTGCTTAAAAATTTCCTTTTTTCCCCTTAGCATTCCTTGCCAAACTCAATTTATTCTGAATATTAGTGCTCCTGACATTATTTTTGCAAGACTTGTGTTCAGCTTTTATTATCTGTCCTAACTTCTGTCTTCTGTGTTGTCTTTTTTCATATTCTAAGCTGGACAATACCTTCCTTGTGCATTCACAGTAATCTCTTTGAACATCCCTTTTTAAACCTCAGTGGAATTATTTTTATGCCTTAAGAATCTCATTCTTTACAATTTCTTTTTCCACTATGGTTGACTTCCCCTGTAGAATTTTAGTTCATGGGATCTTACTTACCCTTTCTCTGAACACACTGAAATTTAGTCTTCCAAATTTCTGCCATGCATGTCATAGCAGTCATAAAGAATGTTGCCTAAACAAGAACCTCACTGAACAAGACTAAAATAAAATTTACCCAAGAGATCAGAGGACTATTTGAAATTCTGACTAGAGTTATTTGCAATGATTTGATAAAACCAAGCAAATAGCCAGAGTTTTTGCTTAAAATGGGACTTCTATTTTCCTGTCAACTTTTCTTCTCTATATTACTTTCAGAGAAAATGCATCTCTTTTGTAGTTTCTTTCACTTCTTTTTGGAAAACTATCTTATGAATTTTTGGTAATGACACATTTCATGTTTCAAAATTTTGGTCTTCTTTGCAGCCAGCACAGTGCTACCTGTGTCAAGTTAAACTGAAATGAAGAAGTTTAGAATGTGAAAGGTAATGGATTATGTTGGTCTTTGGAGAAGACTAGCTACATATAAATCACCAAAAAGCTGGCTACCGGGGTGATGTACTTTCCCTAAGTTACCATTCTCCCCCCAAATGCACTATTCTTATAATCAATGTATTTTTCTTACTAGTCAACTCTCATTAGCTTGTATTATCTTTAATCCTGAATAATATGGAAAAACAAAAGGAGAAAATTGCTGCAGGTGAACAAAAATTTCTTAAGTGGTGAAATACATGAGAAAAGAAGTCACAAAATTTTTTGGACATTCATAAACTTGTGGCTACTGCCAAAAATCCATAGTAATTTTTGAATATTTTATTTGAAAATGAATGTTGGGATTATCAGAGATTTGGAAACTTTATCCTATTAAGTTTAACCATTATTAAAATTCATCAGAGAACTGGAAATAGTGGTAATCCCCGAATCTTACTCCAAAAGAACATGGTTTTCAAATTAGGCTAAGTCACAAATTATTGAATCCATTTTTGATTACAATAAAAACAAAACAAAACAAAACAAACAAACCCCACAATCAACCAGAGACAAAGTTTGTCCAGCACATTCCAGTACCAGAGTGTAACTTTTCATAACGTTCAGAAGCGGTAAGAAGTAAAATTACTAGGGAAAGCATTTTAGTGGCAGTTCAGAGGTTAGTCCTATCATTCCAGAAATAATTCTCTGGGGGCAGTTTTTCAGCTACATTCCTTTATGCCTACTTTTAACTTCTTTTATATTTCCTAGATAAGGCTAGAATCTAAAATGGATCCTGAAGTAAAATTCGAGGATTTGGAAATTGGGGAACAAGGATTTGAAGGATTAAAGAAAGGAGGTATAGGGATTAGAGAAAGCGGTTTGGGTTTTTAAGAGTGAAAGTTTGGAATTGAGAGAAAGAAGAGGATTAACCAAGGATTTTAGGGATTAGGGGGATGGGAAATTGTGGGGATTAATATGAAATGAAGGATTAGAGATTGGGGGACTAGAGTTTAGGGAAACAAAAGATAGGTGAGTCAATGGCTGGAAATTAGAGATTGAAGTTGATAAAGGGTTTAGGAGTAGGATGGGACGGTTTGAGGATTCTAGAATTAAGAATTCGGATGTTATGTTATGTGTACGGAATGGAGTCCTGGGAAATAACATCTGGGAGAGCTAAGGCATATTTGGTCAAAAGACCATAGGCAGAGTAATATTAGATCCGGGGGTGGGTGGTCATCAATTCTCGGGCTGCTTTCTAGGCACCTCAGATTGTGAGCAATGAGTGTATTTCGGAGTTGAGGAGTGGGTCTGAGAAGGAAGAGGAGGGAAAGAAGGTGGAGCAGGAGCAGCGGGCTGGAGCAGCGATTAGAGGCAGTCAGCTGGGGTCCCGCGGCTCCGCAATTACCAGATCTCATCTTGTGCAACGAAATTGAATTTTTCAGCGGCTGAGATGGTGAGAGGTCTCTGGGCCATGGCTGGTTCTGGTCTGAGTCGTAGTGCAAAAGGCAGGGGTGGCTTGGGCTCCTGCCTGGGTCATTGTGTCCCTACTGTTGCCCTTGGCAACTGGGTGTTGCCAGGAGATGGAGGGTGGGAGGCTGAGGCCACCTGTTCAGGTAGCTGTCCAAGCTTCCCTACCAAAAGCTATTGGGGTCCCCTCCCTTTTCCCTCTTCCTTTTTGCTTTAGGCACCTTACGCTCGAAATATGTTATTCTGTTTTACTTTCCATCTTTACTCCTAGTCTTTCTGCCTTTGTCCCTCAGGAAGGAGCTACTTTCCTTTTTTCAGAGGCAGTGAGATGAGGTGGAAAGAGCCCTGGTTTTAGCGGTAGTCCATTCCCTGAATTCTATCCAGCTCCTGCTGCGTCACTTCCCGGAGCTGAACGTCAGGACCGCAAGGAACCCTAGACATCAAAGACTAGGACTTTTGAAACAAGAGACTTGTATTCAAATTCTAACCCCGCTGTTTACTGCATGGATTGTCATTAAGCTCTCTGTCCACCAGATTCGTTATCTCTAAAATGAGTTTGTTGGACTGGATGACTTGTATGTAAGGTTGTGTTCCAGCACTGTATCTAGCATCCTGTGGTTGTAGGTTTTCCAAGGTTCTGTCCTCATGCCATTCTGAACTCTCATCCAGAGGAGAAAATTAAGTCCTCGAGAGGGCAAATGATTTGTCCAGCATCACATGAAGCAATTCAGCAAGGACTGGATCCTCTGTAGTCTGAATATTTTGACTCCAAGTCCACTGACTTCCATGTCCTGTTTCGTTCCACTAGTTGATATCCGTGGCTGGGATGTACTCTTTCTACATTTTCATCTTTCCGAATTCCTTGTTTTCTTCAAGGCTCAGCTCAAGAGGCAGCGGCAATCTCTTTCTTTCTTTGTTTCTTTCTTTCTTTCTTTCTTTCTTTTTTTCTTTCTCTCTTTCTTTCTTCTCCTCCTCTTCCTTCTCCTCCTTGTTCTTATTTTTGTTGTTTTTGTTCTTCTTGTTCCTCTTCCCTCTCTTTCCTCTTCATCTCTACCTCTTTCTTCTCTTCCTTCCACTCTTCCTCCTCCTTCTCATCCTTCTCCTCCTTCTTCTCTTGCTCCTCTTCCTTTTTTTCTTATTCTTGTTGTTTTCCTCTTCCACCTCATTCTCCTCTTCTTCTTCTTCCTTCCTTCTATATATGTATATTTTATTCCCCCTACGAGTTAAAATTTTTTTTAACATTTTAAGAAAGTTTTAAGTTTTCTAACTTCTATCCTTCCCTTCCTCCCTCCTCTTACCTTTTCCTGAGATGGTAACTAATGTGATATAGTTTATGTATGTGCAATCATCCAAAATATTTCCATCTTAATCATTTTGTACAAGAAGATTTGAATAAAAAAAGAATGAATAAAACAGTGAAAAATAGCATGCTTTCATCTGTATTCAGATACTATCAGTTCTTTCTCTACAGACAAATAGCTTGCTTCATCATGAGTCTTTTGGGATTATCTTGGATTAATGTGTTGCTAAAAAATAGCTATCATTCTCAGGTCTTCATTGTACAACAGTGCTGTTACTATGTACAATGTTCTTCTGGTTCTTTTCATTTCACTTTATGTCTGTTCATATAAGTCTTTCCAGTTTTTTCCTAGAAATTTTTCTGCTTGTCATTTCTTATAGTACAATAATGTTCCATTATAATTATATACCACAACCCAATTGATGACTGTCCTCTTAATTTCCAATTCTTAGCCACCACAAAAAGAGCTGTCAAGCATTATCTTCTAACATAACTCTAAAATGCTAGACTCTCTCCACCTCCCCCATATCATTGCTTTATATAATAACAAAAGTTAACAGCTATGTAGCACTAGTTTGCAAAGAACTTTACAAATGATTTTTTTCAATTATTTCTTGTAAAAAACCCTGTGAGGTAGAAAACAGGCTGAAAAATATAGTTTTCATCAGAATCATAGAGTTTAAGTTTTCTCTAAAGTTTTCAGATTAGATAACTAAAAGTGTTTGAGGCAGGATTTGAAACCATGTTTTCCTAACCACTTTGTATCCCACATTGTATCTATTCTATATGTGTTGTGTATATTTGTTTGGCTATTTCAGTTGTGTTATTTAATAGATGAGAAAACTTAGGCAAACAGGGTTAAGTTACATATCCAGGATCAAACAATGTTGTCTTCCTCTGCAAGATTATAAATTATAAATAGTTTTTGCTTTTTCCTTTGTTTTTTGCTAATGCTTAGCAAAGTGCTTGGAACTTAGTACATGTTTAATTAGTTATTGATTGACTGATTAATTAATCTAAACTATTAAGTATAGAACTTTGAACATATTGCTTAACCAACTTCAGCTTCTGTTTCCTCATGAAGATATCATCACACTTGCTTCACAGGGATTTTGCTGTGATTAAATATGTATATGGATATACAATGCCTTTTATGCTAACTCAATAACCAGTAGAAAGTGTTATTAATAAATTAAATAATATTAAGACTTATCCTCCATTCAGAGCATCCCACTTCCTTAACATTTTTTCTAATTCCTCTTCCACTTCACCTTTGGTGTTTTTCATCTACCTCAGCCTTGCTTTAGATTAGATAATCAAAGGTATTTCCCTCTCTAAAACTCTCCTGCCTTCTAGTGATGTCATCTGGCACTTCTACACTTTAAGAAACTTTTTACTTTTTTTTCTATCAACTTCTAGATGTCCAAAACTCTGGGTCACATTCCTCTCCTCAAACCCAACCAAAGGAATTTATACTTACTATAATGAGACAGCTTTAATCCTGACTTTGCTCATGTAATAAGCAATTCAGTTTTTACTAGACACTTGGGGGGATACAATGATGCACATGACAAAAGATGTGGGCCATAAAGTAGCTGACAATCTATTTTAGAAAGCAGAACCTATATGCCTGCAAAGAAAACTAACTATACAAAGTTCTATACACTTAATCCCTCATCTCTAAAATAAAGGAATAAATGATCTCCTGAGTCCTTTCTATGACTAAAAAAACCTATGAATTTCACATATGTGATACAGACAATTAAGGAATCAAAGATAAAGGAAGAAAGGGAAATGGGAAAGGGAAGGAGGAGAAAGGGAGAGGAAGAGAAAGAGAGAGAGACAGACATACAGAGAGAAAAAAGAGAGAGAGAGAGAGAGAAAGAGAGAGAGAGAGAGACAAAGAGACAGAGACAGAGACACAGAGAGAGACAGAGAGAGAGAGAGAGAGAGAGAGAGAGAGAGAGAGAGAGAGAGAGAGAGAGAGAGAGAGACAGAGAGAGACAGAGAGAGAGAGAGAGACAGAGAGAGAGAGAGAGACAGAGAGAGAGAAGGGGGGAGACAGAGACAGAGGAAAACAGAGATAGATACAGACTTACAAAGAAACAGAGAGACAAACAGAGATAGAGACAGAAAGACAGAAGCAGAGAGACAGAAACAGACAGAAAGTTGAGGATGAGAGAGATAGAGACGGAGAGACTGACAAGGAGAGAAAAAGACAAAGGTACACTAATAGACTGGGACAGACACATAGACAGAAGAGCTGCTATTGGTGGCTGCTGTCATCAGAGAAGGCTTCTTAGAGAAGACAGGGCTTAAGTTTAAGAAGCTAGAGCATTCTGAGGAAGGTAAGAGTCCAGATAGGTAAGGTGGATGGAGCTAGAAGGAACATTGGATTTGCATTCAGAATTGGGTTCAAATACCAGCTTTGTTAAGGTAATATTATGATCCTGGACAAACCACATAGTCACTATGGGCTTCAATTTCCCCATTCACAAGAAGAGGTTGGATCAGGTAGCATTTAATATTCCTTAAAGTCAAAATCCTATGATGACTAGAGGGGGAGGGATATAAATCTGTAAAATGGACATATTTTAGAGGAGTAGAAAATTTGGTGGACTTTAAAGACACAAAAGTAAACTCTTTCTTACTTATATTTTCCCATATTTGTCAAGCTCTAGAAATCTAAGACAGCCAGAGAACTCCTTTTGTGTGATGTAGCTCTGCTGAGTAACAGAATTAGTCTGTTACTAATTCTGCTAATTAGTCAAGCATCTTCTAAGAAGCAGAGGAAGGCTGTTTTTCCCAGGTCTGATAGCACTTATTTGTTCTGTCACAATCTCAGGAGGTTGTTTGCCTCTCTCTCTTTCCCTGACCTCCCTTTATCAACAGATTTGTACTTTAACAGGGCGTTGGAAGGTTTCACAGCTGGTGTTTTTTCCTATTGTAACCAATTTCCCCAGACCCTAGCCGGGTGGTGTCTTCTTGGCTGCGAGAAATGCATGGCAAAAACTCAAAATCAGGGTGGGTCACACATGCCCACTCAACCAAAATAGTTAAAAGAGGGAACAGGAATTGATTCTGGATTAATTAGCATGTATTCACAATATGCCAGTGACTGAGCTTGAGGTTTACAGCAAACAGGAAGGCTATAAGATTTCTCTAAATAGGAAAATAAGTCAATTACTCCATGATGGTATTCACTAGGAATCAGGAGACCAAGATGCAAAATTTAGCTCTATTGTTAACCACCTTAGACAAGTTACTCATTCTCTCTGAGTTTACTTACTTTCCTCATTTATATGTGCGTGGGATAGTTAATCTCAGTAGTCCCTTATCAAAATAAAGAATTCTTTTAAAAATTATTTTGTTTTTCAGGTACAAGTAAAGCAATTTTAACATTCTTTATTTTAATTCTTCCTATCCTCGCATTGAAAAGGCAATTTAATGTAGATTATACATGTGCCCAAGTCATACAAATCATATTTCCATATTAGCCTTGTTATAAAATAAAACAAAGGGTTCCCCAATCAAAAATAACAATATCAGAAATGAAGAAAGCAAAGTATGCTTTAATCTATATTCAGATTCCACTAGTTCTGCCTCTGGAGATGGATAGCATTTTTTTTATCACAAATTCTTTGGAATTATCATGAATTGTATTTTTGAGAATAGCTAAGTCATTCGCAGTCGATGATTGTATAATATTTCTATTACTGTGTACAATGTTCTTCTGGTTTTACTAATATCATTTTGTGTCAGTTCAAACAAATCTTTCCAAGTTTTTCTCAAAATATCCTGCTCATTTCTTATATACTATAATATTCCATAACAATCCTATATCATAACTTGTTTAGCTATTCCTCAATTGATAATCATTCCCTCAATTTCTAACTCTTTGCCACCACAAAAAAAAGTTTTATATATATATGTGTGTGTGTGTGTGTGTGTGTGTGTGTGTGTGTGTGTGTGTGTGTATACTTACAAATAGGTCCTTTTCCTTTGATCTTTTTGGAATAAAGAGCTAATATGGATATTGCTGGGTCAAAGGGTATGTGCAATTTTATAGTCTTTGGACTATACTCTTCCAAATTATTCTCAAGAATCATTGGATTAGTTCACAGTTTCACCAATGGTACATTAGTGTTCCAATTTTTCCACGTCCCTCCGCAATTTGTCATTTTTCCTTTCTGTCTTCTTAGTCAATCTGATAAGTGTGAACCACCTCAGAGTTGTTTTAATATGCATTTCTCCAGTCAATAGTGATTTAGATAATTTTTTCATTTTATGATTAAAGATAGCTTTGATTTCTTCTTTGAAAACTGTCTTTCCATATCCTTTGAACATTTATCAATTGGAGAAAGACTCATTCTTATAAGATTAATTCAGTTTTCCATATATTTCCACATATTTGAGGTCTTTGTTACAGAAAGTTGCTCCTCCCTTTCCTCCTTTTCCTTTTAATTTTGGCTGCCTTAATTTTGTTGTGGAAAACATTAAAAGTTTTTTTCCTAGTAAATTGATTTATTTTTAATATACATTGCTTTATGAATCGTGTTGGGAGACAAAAATCAGAGCAAAAGGGGAAAACTATGAGAAAGATTAAAAAACAGAAAAAAGAAGTGAACATAGCATATGTTGATTAACATCCAGTCTCCTGTTTTTTTTTGGATGCAGATGGAATTTTCTGTCCAAAGTCTATTGGAATTGCTTTGAATCACTGAACCACTAAGAAGAAATATCTTTCATAATTGATCATCACATGTTCTTGCTGTTATTGTGTACAGTATATTTCTGGTTTTTCTTGTTTTGCTTATCATCAGTTCATGTAAATCTTTCTAGGCCTTTCTAAGAGAAACAATAATATTCCATTACCTTTACATATCTCAACTTGTTCAGCCATTCACCAATTATTGAGCATCTACTCATTTTCCAATTCTTTGCTACCACATTTTTACACATGTAATTTCCTTAGAATACAGACCCAATAATGACACTGCTGGGTCACAGGGTATGCACAATTTGATAGCTATTTGGGCATGGTAACAAATTGCTCTCCAAAACAGTTGGATCATTTTACAACTCCACTAGAAATGCATTAGTGACTAACTTTTCCCACATCCCATTCAAAATTTATCATCATCTTTTCCTGTCATTTTAGCCAATCTGAGAGGTGTGAGGTGGTACCGCAGAGTTGTTTTAAGAGCATACATTTTAAAATTTAATGTAATTTCCAGTTTATATCGTGTAATGCTCACTATCTTTTGTTTGATCATAAATTCTTCCCATATTCATAGATCTGATGGGTTAAATATTCCATGTTTCCATGATTTATTTATATCACCCTAAACCATGTACCCATTTTGACCTTATCTTGATATATGGTTGAGATGTTGCTCTATACCTTTTTTCCCCTACCAAACTGCATTCTGATTTTTCACAGTGATTTTTATCTAATAATGAGCTCTTATGCCAATAGTTTATCAAGCAACAGATTACTATGATCATTTGCTACTGGGCATTGCATATTGATCCACCACTCTATTTCTTAACCAATACCAGATCATTTGGATGATTATTTTGTAATGCAATTTTTAGACCTAGTACTAAAGTCTACCTTCCTTCACATTTTTTTTCTTTTTGATTCTCTTGATATTTTTGGTCTTTTGTCCTTCCAAATGAATTTAGTTACCATTTTTTGTAGCTCTATAAGATTTTTTGGTAGTTTGATTAGCATGTAACTAAATTATTAAATTAATTGAGGCAGAGTTGTAATTTTTATTTTATTTATTTGGTGTATCCATGAGCAATTAATATTTTTTCTAGTGGTCTAGATCTGACTGTATTTGTGAAAAATATTTTGTAATTTTTCCATTTAATTCCTTGGTTTCTATTGGCAGGTAGATTCCCAAATATTTTGTATTATCTGCAGTTATTTTAAATGGAATTTTTCTTTCTATATCTTGATGCTGGATTTTGTTGGTAGTTTGTAAAAATGTTTATGATTTATGTGAGCTGATTTTATACACTGCAACTTTGCCAAAGCTGCAAATTAGTTAAACTAAATTTTTAGATGATTCTCTAAGTATGCCATCATTTCGTCTGTAAAGAGTAATAATTTGTTCTTCATGGCTCATTCTAAATACATGTAAAGATAACTGTCAACATTCATTTTTGTAAGACTTTATTTTCCAAATTTTTCTTCATCTCTTCCTTACCTCCTCTCTCCTCAAGACAGCAATCTAACATAGGTTAAACATGTACAAATTTTAAAAATATATTTGATATTTATCACATTGTGCAAGAAAAATCAGATCAAAACAAACAAAAAAGGTGAACATACTCTGCTTTTATCCAAATTCAGTCTCTATGTAGTTCTCTCTTTAAATTTGGATGGCATTATTCATCCCAAGTCTACTGGAATTGCCTTGAATCATCACATTGTTGAGATGAGCCAAGACCATAACAATTGATCATCACATAATGTTGTTACTGTATACAGTGTTTTCTTGGTTCTATTCACTTCACTCAGCATCAAAGTCTTTTCAGGCTGAAGTCAGCCTGCTCATTATTTTTTTCCCTCTTTTATTTATTTATTTATTTAATAATAACTTTTTATTGACAGAACCCATGCCAGGGTAATTTTTTTACAACATTTTCCCTTGCACTTGTTTCTGTTCCAATTTTTCCCCTCCCTCCCTCCACTCCCTCCCCCAGATGGCAAGCAGTCCTATATATGTTAAATATGTTGCAGTATATCCTAGATACAATATATGTTTGCAGAACCGAACAGTTCTCTTATTGCACAAGAAGAATTGGATTCAGAAGGTAAAAATAACCCGGGAAGAAAAACAAAAATGCAAACAGTTTACATTCATTTCCTAGTGTTCTTTCTTTGGGTGTAGCTGCTTCTGTCCATCATTGATCAATTGAAACTGAGTTAGGTCTCTTTGTCAAAGAAATACACTTCCATCAGAATACATCTTCACACAGTATCATTGTTGAAGTGTATAATGATCTCCTGCTTCTGCTCATTTCACTTAGCATCAGTTCATGTAAGTCTCTCCCAGCCTCTCTGTGTTTATCCTGCTGGTCATTTCTTAGGGAACAATAATATTCCATAACATTCATATACCACAATTTACCCAACTATTCTCCAATTAATTCCATTCAATTTCCAGTTTCTAGCCACTACAAACAGGGCTGCTACAAACATTTTGGTACATACAGGTCCCTTTCTCTTTTTTAGTATTTCTTTGGGATATAAGCCCAGATGTAACACTGCTGGATCAAAGGATATGCACAGTTTGATAACTTTTTGGGTATAATTCCAGATTGCTCTCCAGAATGGTTGGATTCGTTCACAACTCCACCAACAATGCATCAGTGTACCAGTTTTCCTGCATCCCCTCCAACATTCATCATTATTTTTTCCTGTCATCTTAGCCAATCTGACAGGTGTGTAGTGCTATCTCAGAGTTGTCTTAATTTGCATTTCTCTGATCAATAATGATTTGGAACACTCTTTCATATGAGTGGAAATAGTTTCAATTTCATCATCTGAAAATTGTCTGTTCATATCCTTTGACCATTTATCAATTGGAGAATGGCTTGATTTTTTATAAATTAAAGTCAGTTCTCTATATATTTTGGAAATGAGGCCTTTATCAGAATCTCTAACTGTGAAAATGTTTTCTCAGTTTGTTGCTTCCCTTCTAATCTTGTTTTCATTAGTTTTGTTTGTTCATTTTTAAGACTAACAATTTGATTTTCCTCTTTCCTTTTAAAAATCAGATTTACTAAGGGTTTACCTATTTTATTGATTTTTTCATAGAACCAACTCTTAGTTTTATTAATTAATTCAATTGTTTTTTACTTTCAATTTTTATTAATCTCTCCTTTTATTTTTAGAATTTCAAGTTTAGTGTTTGACTGGGGGTTTTTAATTTGTTCCTTTTCTAGCATTTTTAGTTGCAAGCCCAATTCATTCACCTTCTCTTTCTCTTTTTTATGCAAATAGTCCTCTAGAGATATGAAATTTCCCCTTATTCCCGCTTTGGCTGCATCCCACATATTTTGGTATGATGTCTCATTATTGTCATTTTCTTGGGTGAAATTATTAATTATGTCTATGATTTGCTATTTCACCCAATCATTCTTTAGTATGAGATTATTTAGTTTCCAATTATTTTTTGGTCTATTTTCCCCTGGCTTTTTGTTGAATGTAATTTTCATTGCATCATGATCTGAAAAGGATGCATTTACTATTTCTGCCTTACTGCATTTGAGTTTGAGTTTTTTATGTCCTAATATATGGTCAATTTTTATAGGGGCTCCATGAACTGCTGAAAAGAAAGTGTACTCCTTTCTATCTCCATCTCGTTTTTTCCAGAGATCTATCATATCTAACTTTTATAGTATTCTATTTACCTCTTTGACTTCTTTCTTATTTATTTTGTGGTTTGATTTATCTAATTCTGAGAGTGCAAGGTTGATATCTCCCACTATTATAGTTTTGCTGTCTATTTCTTCTTGCAGCTCTCTTAATTTCTCTTTTAAGAATTTAGATGCTACACCACTTGGTGCATATATGTTTAATATTGATATTGCTTCATTATCCATGCTACCCTTTAGCAAGATATAGTATCCTTCCTTATCTCTTTTAATTAGATCAATTTTTGCTATTGCTTGATCTGAGATCAGGATGGCTACCCCTGCTTTTTTGACTTCACCTGAAGCATAGTAGATTTTGCTCCAACCTTTTACCTTTAACCTGCATGTATCTCCCTGCTTCAAGTGTGTTTGCTATAAACAACATATTGTAGGATTCTGGCTTTTAATCCATTCTGCTAAGCACTTCCTCTTTATGGGGGAGTTTACCCCGTTCACATTTATGGTTAAAATGACCAGTTCTGTATTACTTGCCATCTTGTTAACCCCGGTTTATGCTTTTCTCCCTTCTTTCCCCTTTCCCCCTTCCCAGTATTAAGCTTGTGAACACCACTTGCTTCTCACAGCCCTCCCTTTTTAGTATCCCTCCCCCCACCTTAGAGTTCCTCCCCCTGTCTTACCCCTTTCCCTCACAGTTTCCATATTCCCTTCCGCTTAGCTTATTCCTTCCCTTTTCACTTTTCCCTTCTCACTTTTCAGTGAGGTGGGAGAAGTTTCACCATAAATTGAATATGTCTAAAATTTTTCTCTTAAAGCCAATTCTGATGGAAGTAAGATACCCACTATATTCATCCCCCTCCATTCTTTCTCTCAGATATAATAGGTTTCCTTTACTTCTTCCTGAGATGTACTACCCCCACTTTACCCTTTTTCTGGTACAATGTCCTTTCCACATCTACTTTCTAGAACAAGGTATACATGTATTCTTTATACATCTGTATAGCAGAAATATAATTCCCAAGATTTCTTTTTACCTTTTTAGGTTTCTCTTGAGTTCTATATTTGTAGATCAAACTTTTTGTTAAGTTCTGGTTTTTTCATCAAAAATAGGTGAAATTCGTTTATTTCGTTGAATGACCATCTTCTTCCCTGGAAAAGGATGCTCATTCTGGCTGGGTAGGTTATTTTTGGTTGCATACCAAGTTCCTTAGCCTTTCGGAATATCATATTCCAGGCTCTTCGATCCTTTAATGTGGATGCTGCTAGATCCTGGGTGATCCTTATTGTGGCTCCTCTATATTTAAATTGGGTTTTTCTAGCCGCTTGCAGTATTTTTTCCTTTGTCTGAGGGTTTTGGCATTTGGCCACAATATTTCTTGGTGTTTTGATTTTAGGATCCCTTTTAGTAGGGGATCGATGAATTCTTTCAATGTCTATTTTACCCTCTGTTTCTATGACTTCTGGGCAGTTCTCTTTGATAATTTCCTGGAAAATAGTGTCTAGGCTCTTTTTTCCATCATATTTTTCTGGGAGTCCAATAATTCTCAGATTGTCTCTTCTGGATTTATTTTCCAGGTCTGTTGTTTTCCCAAGAAGGTCTTTCACATTCTTTTCCATTGTTTGATTTTTTTGGTTTTGCTTGACTGATTCTTCTTGTCTCCTCGAGTCATTCAATTCCATTTGTTCGATTCTGATTTTCAGTGAAGTATTTTCTTCACTCACTTTTCAAATATCTTTTTCTAATTGTCCAATTGAGTTCTTTTGTTCTATGGAATTTTTTTCCATTTTGCCAATTTTGTTTTTTAAAGAGCTATTTTCTGTTTCCAGTTCACTAATCCTATTTTTCAAGGATTTTATTTCTTTATCCACTCTGTCTTTAAATGAGTGGGATGGCTTCTCCAGACTCTCTTGCCAAGCCTCCCTCTCCTTTTCCCATTTTTCTTCTTGCTCTCTTGTGAGAGACTATTTAATTTCTTCTATGAGATTCATCTGTGCTGAGGGCCAGATGACACCCTCCCTTATGGATTCACCTGGGGACAGTCTGTTTTTAGTCTCCTCAGCTTTTAGAATCTGCTCTCTATCCATATAGAAGCTGTCAATGGTTAAGGTCCTTTTAAATTTTTTGCTCATTTTGTCAGAGAAGAATCAAAGACAAACTAGCAAAGAAGAAAAGAAAAAAACCCCTAAATGGAGTCTGCTTTCTTTGGGGGAGGGGCTGGGTGGCGTAACCGAGCTTCCTCTACAGACTACGGAGGCAGCAGTGAGGCACTAGCAGGACTGTGCTGCGCCTGCGCTCTGAGATCCAAGAGCGTGTTGAGACACTGTGGGGGAGGGGTGGCCAGGTCCTGAGAGACTCCAGCTGTTTGGGGTTATATTCTTCACCCCCGGTGTTTTTAGCTTCTCTGCTGGGCTGATGGCTTGCTGCCAGGGCAAAGTATCCAGTCCTGTAGCAAAGTCCCCCCCCCCCCCCAGAGATGGCTGAGATCACACCCACCCCCTTCTGGTCTGCTCCACTGTGAGCTGCTGCCCTCAGCCTGCGCCAGATGTAAATCCGTCCCCTCCCTCCAGCAAAAACAGACCTTTCCTGGAGAATCTCAAGGATGGCTTCTCTTGTAACTATTTGTGGGTTTTTTTTCAGTCAAGTATTAATTCAGAGACTTGTAATGAAATGGATTCTGAGAGAAAACATGGAGCTTATGCAGCTGTGTGCCTCCTCTCCACCATCTTGGCTGGAAGTCCCTGCTCATCATTTTTAATAGAACAATTACTTATTCAGCCATTTCCCAAATGATGGGCACCCTCTCAATTTCCAGTTCTTTGCCACCACAAAAAGAGCTGCTACAAATACTTTTTTTTTCACATGTGAATCCATTTCCCTCTTTTATGAGCTTTTTGGGCTACATACCCTGAAGTGAGACTGCTGGATCAGTGGGTATGTACAGTTTTATAGCCTTTTGACATATTTGCTCTTTTGAAAATTGCTCTATGTGTGAGATGATTTTTCCTATTCAATCTCTTTTTTTTCCTTCTTCCAGGGCATCAGCCCTTATTTTATGTTTTTGAAATCATCTGATCATAGTTAACTAACTCCTGTGTCCTTTGTGTATATATAGTTCTAACTGCCCTAATAATGACAAAGTTCTTAGGTGTTACATGTATCATTTCCCCATAAGAATGTAAACAATTTAACCTTACTTAATCCATTATGGTTTCTCTTTCATGCTTACCTTTTTATGCTTTTCTTGAATTTTGTGTTTAAAAGTCACATTTTACACTCAGCTCTGATTTTTTCATTAAGAATGCTTGAAAATCTTTTATTTCATTAAATATCCATTTCGCACTCAAATGATTATACTGTTTTCCTGGGTAAGTGATTCTTGGTTGTAATCCTGGCTCTTTTGTCCTCCAGAATATCATATTCCAACTCCTCTGATCATTTCATTTATAAGTTCTTAGATTTTGTGTTATCTATTCTGACTTTGGGGCCATGACATTTAGGCTGTTTTTTTCTGATTGCTTGAAATATTTTCTCCTTGATCTGGGAGCTCTGGAATTTTGCTATAATATTAGTGGTAGTTTTCATTCTGGGATCATTTTAGGAGGAGATTGATGGATTCTTTCAATTTCTATTTTACCCTCTGGTTTCAGGATATCAGAGTTGTTTTTCTTGATAATTTCTAGAAATATGATGTTTAGGCTCCTTCTTTGATCATGGCTTTTAATTGTCCAGGGATTTGTTGAGGGTTACAGACAGTAGAGGGATTCTTGGAAAAGGTATAAGACCTTTTTGTCCTTGGAGAATCTGCTAATCAAGTCTGGTTTGGCTTCTCCATCCCCCCTGCAGGTGACAGGTCTTCTGAGAAGTCAGGAGATGTGTCTGACCATGCTGATTACTAGTACCAAGAATCTTTGGAGGAAGACATGATTACTGACTTCTAAGAAGCACTTTTGGAAGACATCTGCCAGACTTTCTGTTATCTGCTATCTGAATACTTTTGTGTATGATGTATTGACTATTGTTAGAATACAGATGTAGTAGTAATCTAACTGAACACTTAGGCATTTGTCACTGATCATGTAAACTTTAGGTATATAAACACTGGTGTAATTCTGAATAAATCAAATTCCTGTTTCACCACCCTCCTGAGTCCTGTCTCTTCACTCCTTGCCCATGAATCAGGGCATGGGGCTGGCTCTTGTAGCTCTCCTGTGAGCAGATCCAAACAAGAATTCATAAATTTTCCTTCCTTGATCGATTTTCCAAATCATTGTTTTTCCAATGAGATCTTTCACATTTTCATCTTTTTTTCATTTTCCAAATTTTTTTCATTGTTTTGTGATGACTCATGGGATCATGAGCTCTAATTCACTTGCAAGTCATGACAGCATCTTCCTGATGTCATGGTCCAATTTGAGAACAAAGGAGAAATAACAACAACTCTCACTTGCCTAATTCTAATTTTTAAGGAATTATTTTTGTCACTGAACTTTTGTATCTCCTTTTCCATTTGGTCAATTCTGTTTTATAAGGAGTTGCTCTTTTTAATGGATTTTTGTGCCTCTTTTATCAGTTGACCAAGTCTGTTTAAAGGTGTTTATTTATTTTAGTATTCTTTTGGTGCCTCTTTTATCATGCCTTGGCCTCTCTTTTCATAATTTTCTTGTACCATTCTCAATTCTTTCTCCAATTTTTCCTCTACCTCTCTTATTGAGTTCTTCTAGGAATTTTTTTGGGGGCTTCTGTCTAATTCACTTTTTTTTTCATAGCATGTTGCTATTTTAACTTCATTGTCTTCTGAGTTTTTGTCTTGATCTTCCCAGACTTCATAGTAAGTTTCTATAAAGAGATTTTTTTTGTTTTTTTTTTTTACTAATTTTCTAATCTATTTTTTGAATTTAACTTTATGTTTAAATTAGGCTCTGCTCCTGGGGTAGAGGGGACATTGTCCCAAACTACTGGTTTTTCATGCTTCTATTTTCAGAGCTAGTACTTTGGGATCTGTAAGATGTTGGTTCTTCTGAGATGTTGTGATGTAAGGAAAGGCATGGTCACTGCTCTCCTGGCTTGTGGTCTATTCTGAGTTCTGAGTTATCACATGCTTCCTTCCTTCTTTCCTTCCTTCCTTCCTTCCTTCCTTCCTTCCTTCCTTCCTTCCTTCCTTCCTTCCTTCCTTCCTTCCTTCCTTCCTTCCTTCCTTTCTTTTTTCCTTCCTTCCTTCCTTCTTTCCTTTCCTTTCCTTTTTTCTTTCTTTCTTCTGAAGCAATTGGAGTTAAATGACTTGTCCAGGATCACACAGCCAGGAAGTGTTAAGTGTCTGAGGCCAGATTTGAACTCAGATCCTCCTAACTTCAGGGCTGGTGTACTATCCACTATACCAACTAGTTGCCCCACATGATCTCTTTTCTACCCTAGAACTGTGACCCAAGCACTAACATGATAACTTCCTACTGTTAACCAGAACTGTGTATGGACAATGCAACAGGATCATGCACCCAGTGCCAGCAAAGGATTCCCTGTAATCCCCTTCTTGCCATATATCTGATCCCCTTACAGTCTGAGACCTAAGAGCTTAGACTTCTGATTAAGCCTCCTCCAAGGTCTGCTGCTGACTTGCCAGGTCTTGAGCCCTAACCAGTACTTTGATGAGACACACCTTTCCTATTGACCTCCTAAGTTGTGTTGGGCTAGAAAATTATTTCATCCTAACCTTTTGCTGGTAATACAATTCCAGAATTTGATTTGAGGTATTATTTTAAAGTTGTTTGAAGGGAAATTGGGAAGAGTTCAGGTGAGTTCTAGCCTTTATTCTACCCTCTTGGCCCTATCTCTAAATTAAGGAGTTCTTAAAATAATATTATGAGAAAGTAGGGAGTGCACCATTGTTTGAAAGTTACTGATATGATACTGGGAATATTTAGTATTTGTTGGATTAACTTCAGTTTCTTTCTTCAATTCTTCTACAGCTAGGAGGCACCATGGATAGACTATTGGGTTAGTATTCGGGAAGATGCTTCTTTCAGAGTTCAAATCTGGTGTCAAACACATAATATCTGGGTGATTTTGGGCAAGTCATTTAACATTATTTGTGTTAGTTTCCTCACCTGTAAAATGAACTATAGACAGAAATGGCAAACCATTCTAAAATTTTTATCAAGAAAACTCCAAATAATTTTACTGAGTCAGATATAACTCAACAACAACAAAAATATATGCTTATGGCTTATAAAAATTTATAAGAACAATTTATAAAGTCTATTCTCTGGGGCTATGGCTTTTAAGAACTTTATCTGTGTCTTTTTCTGGAGTTCAGGACCAGGAATGGAAGTGATTTCTCCCTTCTTCCTCCAACCTGGAGCAACAATTTACACAGAAGCACCATTTGCGTGAACCAATACTGAGAAGAGAGTTCCAGAACCCCAGCCTCCTTTGAGTAAAAGGGAGATTTTTGAATTAGGTAGAATGATACTGAATTTTAGCCTTTTAACATTTAATCTTTTAACACGCTTCCTGCATAGCACATTCTTTAAGATTTGTCTTCTGGGTACCTCCAAGTTCAAGAATTCCTGAGTTTAAAAGTTTGGATACTGAACTTTTAGAAGATTTCCTGATGTGTCCTGCTTCTTAAAGGAAGACATCATTTTAAATGGCTTCTGCACATTCTGCTTGAAGAGCAAAGAATGTATTAAAACAGTACAGTTCCAATGTGAATAGTATATTCAGCAAACTCCAAAGGGTGTTGTTTTGTTTTATTTTGTTTTGTTTTATTTTTGTGGGGAATCTAAACCACAGAGTCGTAGGATGAATATTGGAATCCTGTGTAGGACTCTGAGGGAAAGAGGGAGTTACTGAAATGACAATATTGAATCAACAATAAACTCAAGTTCTGTACCCTTGGAGGCTGGGAAGTAGGAAAGACTGATGGACTATTTGAATGATTTTTACTTGTATTTGATTATGTACTCTGGTGGCTACTTGGAGTCCTACACATATGAATTAAGATAAAGGTTGCCTTATACGTAATATCACATTTTTTGGGGGGCAACTTGCAAAATTTGGAAATCTTGCCACTCATGTTTGAGACACTCTACATATGAGTTATATGCGGCTTTTCAAAAATTGATTCTATTGGATTTTTAACCAAGGGTAGGGAGTGGAAACCAAAGAGAGATTGACCCTTTGGCATCAATCCCTCAGGATCAGATATTGTCTATGTGACTCTAGAATCCTATAAGTTATATGTAAAATGAAGATACTGGGCTAGATGTCTTCTGAAGTGCCTTCTAGCACTGAGTATGTGAGTCTGTGATCTAGTGCACAAAGTGCATTGAAGGTGGCTTTTGACATGGCAGTGAATTTTCATTCACATTCTATTCAATTATATACCTGAAGCAGGTAGGTAGCAAAGGGGATTGACAATTGTACCTTGAGTCAGGAAGACCTTAGACATTTGAAAGTCATGTGATTCTAAGCAAATCTACTTGGTTCAGTTTTCATCTTGTTTTCTTCCTTGTCACTGTTCCCCTTCTCTCTACCTGTGACAGTCAAACTTCAGACCCGACCTTCAGGGACCACATCTTCTTGTCCCATTGATCTACTCAGCTTTAGATCTTTAAGCTGAGCCTGGATATTTGATTGATGAGTGAGTTAGTAGAGAATTATTTAACCTCCTATATTTAGCTACTTTAACATATTTTGCAGTCATTAAAAAACCAGGGGTTGCTCTAGCATCTTACTTTTCATTCTTCTACCTGCCAATGCTCCTTATGCTTTTATGCCTCTTATTCTGGGAAAAGTAAGCAAATCAATAATACCATTGCTATTAGAAAGAGCATAGCAACTGATTGTTCTATGGCTCTATTAATAATTCCTATGATTTTCCAGACCAAAATTCTTTCTTTTTTCTGTCTCTCCCTGTCAGAATGTAATCTTCTTGAGGACAAGGATTGTTGCTTCATTTGTGAGTAGCACAATTCCTTGATATTTTAATTATATACTAATAATTTCTCATGTAATCTTGATATAAAAGCATTCAAGTACTCATGTGAAATGAAAAGTTGTATTAAATGTTGGAGAAGATAGAAATAAAGAAGTGCTTAGTATAGAATAGATATACAATAAATACTTGTTGATTTATTGTAAGATAGGTGAGCTATGATACCATAAAAAAAGACTAAATTCATTCTATCTCTCAGAGTAGGAAGATGAAGAGAAATTGAATTTTTTTTTTCATATAGTGTGGTCTCCCTTTTTTCCCCTAGGAAATGGTGTCCAAGCTTTCTTTGGTGTCTGGATTAAGAAGTTACTTTTCCTCAGTAGGTATTTTGGAATTACACTGGATTTGGCTACTCCAATATCTGTAGCCATGGACTTTTTAATCTAGCAAGCAATCTCAGTCATGGATGCTTATGTTTCTTTCTTGTTGATTTCCTTTACATAACTTCCTGATTGCTGTTGCCCAAATCATCTTCTTTCTGGTATTTGGAACAAGAAATTTGTCACTTGACAAAATACAATAACTTCACTGAATGGTATTGTGTGTGTGTGTGTGTGTGTGTGTGTGTGTGTGGTGTGGCTTGTCTGTGTGTGTCTAAAATTTGTTATTCAGAATAGATTTCAAACTGGAAGGACTTGAAAGAGAAAGGAACTGCTATACTTTATGATTCTATGTGGGGAACAGGAAAATATTTACAGCTTGCAAAAAGTTCACTATGTTCCAGTATATTAATATTTTTGGCCCTCTATCAACTTTTCAGTACAATTTTTCTTCTTGCTGTTGCTATATAAAACATTTCAACAACAATGGAGCCAACTGGCTCTTTCTCGTTTATAAGCTTAAACAGTTTTCTTTCTTTTTTTCTCATTTCACTATTATTATTTTTTTTAAACCAAAGAATGCTTTGTGCACTCAACTATTACCGTTAATGCGTCTTTTCCCACAGCATGGGATGATTATTATCTCTGAGACACAATGAATGCCACGAAAACTTGAGCTAAATGTGCCAATTTACAGGTACTGTTCTTGATAGCTCGCCAATGTGTGTGTTTCAGCCCAGGAACCTGAAAGTTCTAGCCTTCACCCCTCGATTTATTATAAAGCCTTTACTCAGAGCCAAACACTTCTTTCCTTCACCGACAAATAATTTCCATGCCATACACCTACACTAACAATTAACATCACTCCTTGGGTTTGAGGGGAAAAAAATCATTATCCCTTCTATAACTACCATAGAAATTCTCATTTAGACCTAATTATCAATTAGGTCACCAATTAGAGGACTCTGAGTCCATGGCTGAGACTCTACATAGTCCTGTTTGTTTAGATCCTGCTGTTTTTCAGTTGTTCAGCTTTTAGGCCACAGGGGCTCCCTTGAAAGTATTGCATACAAGGAAAAGGAAACTAGTGAAAATCTATGTCATTTGAATGCAAGGGAAACAAGCTACTTTCATTTCAAAGTGTGAATAATGCTTAGTAATCTTGATAATTTAAGGTCTTAAGTGCATAGAAACCTTTCTTTCAGCTCCATTACCAATCCAAGCAGAGTTAGTAGATGGTTATGGGGAAGATTGTTCCAATTCAATTTGCAATTAAGTCTTAATGGATTGGGAATGACTCTTTATTTTAGTACTACATATACTTAGAGAAAAACATTTTAAGGTATATTGTTTGAACTTTAAATTGTTTATAAGTCACTTTAAATCAAAAATATTGAACTTGAATAGGAACTTTGTATTAATGTAATTCTCTGTTTCTCTTGAACTAGATCAAGAAATTTTTGCTAATAAGATACCAGTGCTCTGACCTTATTCTGAAATCATCTTTGAATGCTCCTTGATTCTTGTATGGAGGTGACTTTGGATTCTCAAAAATTATGCAGTAGAGCACAAGGTCTGATGAGTCCTCCCAAACTGGAAAAGTTTTAGACCTGACATGTATAAGCATGTTGACTAGGGACCAGTCCAGATACATGTGAAGAGGCTTATCAATGATTAATTTGGAAGGTATATGGTGGGATTTGGACTAGCCGTTCATATGTACCTCCATATAGAGGGAGCACCTCCATTGATGCAAAATCTCAGCATATCAAATTAAAGAATTTGTAGTCTGCAAAGTAAAATGACTGTCTAGATTACATAGTAGAGCTTGTACTATAGGACAGATCTCTGGCCCTAAGTCTAGTACTTTTTCTGTTATAGAACACTTCCCCTAAGAGATGGGTAATTTTTTATTTTCCATCATGAGTTGCTTTAAGGGATAGTTGAATACAATGAGAGGTATTGTTCAACACATTTATTTATTAAATGCTTACTGTGTTCCAGGTTTTGCATTAAATTCTAGGAATACAAACAAAAAGCAGAAAAAAGGACATTCCCTGCCTTCAATAAGTTTACTTTCTAATGGGAAGACAATGGACAAACTGGAGATGAAAAGAGGGAAGGGAAGAAATTGGGGGCAGGGTAAAAAAAGTCCCCTGGAGATGAAAGAGATGAAATAGCAATACATAATAAAATACATGGTTGACCTGGGCCTCCTCAAATTGGAAATTCTGGAAGAACCAGTCAACTCGAAGGAGAGGCTGCAATGCTATAGGGCACTCCAATGTGATAAATAGATCAAGGGTGAAGCAAACTTCTGGAGTGAAGAGCTTTCTATGGCAATGTAGACAAAGTCCTGTGGAGTTAAGTCAGTAATGGGCTTGAAGAGGAATAAAGACTGAATAAAGAGGAATGATGCAGAGAAAATAGGGTATATCACCTTTTTGGCTTGTTTTAAAAAAAATTTGGAATTCCCATCTGCCTTTCCATCCTTACCCACTGTTTCCCTTCATGAATTCTACATTCCATCCAAAAAGGATAACTAACTGTTCTCAGGTTTGAAACTCCATATTCTGTCTCCATGTACAAGCTGCCCTGTCTCTTTGAAATTCATTTCATCCTTGTCCTTTCCTCTTAACATGTTGTCTTCCTTCAAGACTCTATGAAATCTTATCCACTCTATGAAGTCTTTCCCATTCTCCTAATTGTCCATGTTTTCTTCCTCCTCGTTTTCTCTCTTACTACAATTTTTTTTGTATGTATGTGAATATGTCATATCATGGCAGGAAAACACAAGCTCCTTGATAGTAGAGATATTTTCTTTTCTTTTTCTATTGTTTTCCCAGAACCTAACTCATCACTTTACATATAATTGGTACTCAATAAATGTTGGTTAAATTGAGTTGAACTAATTAGTAAAAATTTATTCATTACCTTTTATGTGTCCAGGACAATACTAAATGTTCATCAATAGAAACATATGTAATATACAATATTCTTATCTCAAACTACAGACTAATGAGATTGATTTCAATTCTAGGCAAATTCCTAGGATGTGTTAAAGGATAGTTGTAAAAATTTAGAAAGGGAACAGAATGACAAAGAGGCCGCATGGGTTCATAAAGAATGAGTCACCACAGATTAACTTTATTTCAGCTTTTGACTGATAAAACAGGAGAATGTCATCAACACAGTATGCTTAGATTTCAACAAAACATTTGATGAAAGCATCCTTTTGGACAAGATAATAGTAAATTTGGAGCCGAGATTCTTAACTAGGGCTCCATAAATGTGCTTTTCAAAATATTTTTATAACTATTTCATTATAGTTAGTTTCCTTTGTAATCCTTGTATATTATATATTATGAATTTTAAAATATATTCTGAGAAGGGGTCCATTGGCTCCCTTAAACCACCAAAGGGGTTTATGATAAAAAAACATTAAATTTATTGAATTAGAAGGATTCAGAAGTGGTGGAATGACTGTATCCCTAATATGGTGATTAAAATTATATTAACATGAAGGGAATGGTTCAAATAGCTCTTCATGACCTTGTCCTATTTAATATTAATTAATGATTGAGATCAAGACAGATGATTTCCTTATAAAATTTTTAGATAACATGAAACTCAGAAGGGTATAAAAAAAAAGGGTTTGAAAAGCTGGGCTCTAGAAAGATTTCACCAGGCTGAAACAATAAACCAAATCTTAAAGAAAATTAGTAAGATAAATATTAAGTATTTTTATTTTAGTTTGGAAAAAAATTCAACTCCAGGATGGAGGGAAGTAGCTGGATAAGAGTTTGCATGAAAAATACCTGTAGGACTTATTGTGTCCACAAACTAAGCATAAGCTAGCAGTCTTACATGGCAACCAAAAAGCCTACTGTGGTTTTAGGCTGCATAAACAAAAGTGAAGAATTCAAAATGAAGGAATTATTGTTTCCAATTTACTCTACTTTTATCAGTTCACATTTGGAGTATGGTAATTTATTCTGAGGGACATATTTTAGAGAGGCTGTTGATAAGTTAAAGTACTTTTAGGAGCTAAGTGTTCAGGATGGCTAAAAAAAAGGCAATAATATTACACCAATTGGAGATAAACTGAATAATTGTGTATGTTTAACTTGGAGAGGAGAAGATTTAGTAGAAACATCTTATCTGTAATCAAGTATTTGAAGATATTTTATGGAAAGTTCTCCCAAGAAAGCAGAGTCAGAATTAGTAAGTGGAAGGTATAATGATCCTTGATGTGAAGAATCACTTCTTAACAATTAGAGTCTAGAAATCAGTCAATCAATAAGCATTTATTAAGTACCTACTATATGCCAGACAGTGTGCTAAGTGCTGGAGATGCAAAGAAAGCCCTTTAGAGCTCAGTTTATGAGAAAGACACAATAGCACAATAGATAGAGTGCCAGGCCTAGAGTCAGGAAACACTGAGTTCAAATGTGACCTCAGACATCTAGCAACTGTATGACTTAGGTAAGTCACTTAAGTCTATTTGTCTCAGTTTCCTTGTCTATAAAAATAGAGCTGGAGAAGGAAATGGCAAAACCACTCCACTATCTTTGCCACGAAAATCCCAAAAGGATCCATGAAGATTTGAACATGACTGAAATGACTAAATTACAAGGTTAAGCCTGAGTCATTTCTGAGGACATTTTCCAATTCTCATATTCTAACTAGGCTGTGAACTCTATGGGGATAGGGAATAACACTAAAAATAATGAAAGAACAAGTCCTTCATTGAAGCATCAAAATGTATGATGCTGCCATTCTTAACAGCCTGAGTTTTTGCATTAATTTTGTAGTGAAAATAAAGGTGTAGCCATTTTGGAGTCTATGTATTTGAGTCAGAACGAGTCTGGGGGTTGATCTTTTTTAGTATCTTCTATGTCCATTGAGGTTCCTCTTGTTTCTTTTTGCGTATACCTTAATATGACATGGATTTTGAATGAAAATTTTGGGCGTTCTGAAAACTAGGTGGGTGAATCATTGTATTTTAGGAGGCAGCATAGGCAGAGCATTACTGAGGCAGAGGAGCTGGCTTTGAATGGGAGCTTTTCCTCTTACTGGTGGGAAGATTGTGACCCAAGGAAGAAAAAAAAGAAAACAAGAAAGTTCCTTCTTCAATAAAAGGGGATTGTAACACTTGTGCTGTGTATTACCTCGCAAAGGTTTTTGTTGGGGAAGAGTTTTTTCCAAGCTCTAAAGCCACATGGAAATGTAGGCTATTATTATTTAAGACATTTCAACTGGATCAATTCATTGATGAATTTCAGAGGCCATACTGTATATCTCCCAATTATGCATCTATTCTTCTAAAGTTAGCAAAATGACTTTCTTCTAGTAGCTCCCTGAGGAATTAGAACAACTATTATTTTACCAATTTAAATAATAATTGCATATCTTAAAATCTATAAAAAACCCTTTCCAAATATCATCACAGCAACTCTATGAGGTAGGTACTGTTATTATCCACATTTTATTCATCTATGAGGAAACTCTGGGAGATAAGTGGTTAGGTAACTTGGCCAGGGTCACACAACGAATAAGTGTCTAACAGCAGACTTGAACTCAGGTCTTCCTTATTCCAAATTCAGAACCTTAATTACTGCACCATCCTTAAAAGGAGGAAGTTGAGACTCAAGGAGTTAAGTGAGGTATCACACAGCTAGTGAATATCAGAACCAGGATACAAGCAGGTCTGCTATACAAGGCTGCTCCTCCAGGTATATTCCTGGCTTTATGCCAGGACTTTACTGAACATTTTGTTCTAAAACACACAAGAAGATGAATTTGCTCAACCCAATTCTCACTGAAGGGAGTATGAAAATCATGTTTATTTTCTCAGACTTAAGTTTTGCAGCTTGATTTTACTTTAGTGAATCTATAGAAAATGTTCCTGCATGTGCAAGGTCTTTTGATGTTCCTTTTGCCTGCCTCCCTGCTACATCTGCTAGCGTTTCTGGGTTGAGTTTTTGTTGTATTTCCATAACCTCCCCTCCGCTCTTTATGTAAATGTGACAAAAGTTTGAAAAAGGCACCAGAGTCAGAATAAAAAGCAGAGTAAGGTCAACATTAAAAAACAAAACAAAGCAAGGCACAACACGGGAAGGTGGAGGGGGTATGATGGAAATGCATAAGGGAGTATAAATAATTCAGGCACAGGACGTGTCTATAACATAGTGTGGTCATCTCGGCATGCCTCATTGCACAGAACAGTGAGTCACAGACGGTCATCTCAGCCACCAGGGGCTCTCAGGCAAAGCAAAGAAAAAATGGTTTAGGAAAAGGAGATGGAGGATTCCGATTCCCACACTGTTCTTTGGATGGGAATTTTTGCCATTTGCCTCATGCCCATTATTTATTGAATGTCCACTGTGTGCAACCATTACAGGGTGAATAGAGAAAACTGGTCTTGAATCTGGGGAGACGTGGGCTGCAGTGCTGTCTCCTATACATCCTGGCAATGTGACTGGGGATGTCACGTACTGACTTGCTTTGGTAGAAAAAATTTCTCAACAGAAGCTTTGTCCTCTAATGAAATGTCATTATTCACAGTACTCAGTGGCAAGCACAGGGAAGCAATGGAGATGCATAAAACACCAGTCCAGATTTCAGGAGGTTCATAGTCTGGTTGGGAAAACAAGACGATGGTGTAGTGATAGAAGGGATGGAGATCTTAGAGTCCCTGGCTTAGAGTCCCACCTCAGATACCTATATCTATGTAACTTAGACACTTACTAGCTATGTGACCCTAGAAAAGCAAAAGACAGGGAGAAGGGAGGAACAGCATTTCATAAATATGTGCTCACTTGATCCTCGTGACAGTCCTGGGAGGTAAATGCTATTACCATTCCCATTTTGTAATTGAAGAAATTGAGGCAAAAAGAAGCTAATGACCTGCTCAGAGTGACACAATTAGTGTCTGAGGTCTGGGGATCCTAGCAGCCTGAAATTCATAGTTCTATAATGACCAACACACATGAAAAGTAAAAAACAAGCAATAGGTTGAAAGGCAGCTTGTGTCATAGGCACATAGCTACAGGACATGAGCAGAGGGAGGAATCATCAAGGGACCACTAAAGGCTCAGGGTTGGGGCAAGGGGCATTCCATGGAAGATGAGGATCTTGGCACTGGCAGGGACACTGAAATTTATCTAATCCATGTCCTCATTTTATAGATAAACCAGTGAGGCTAGAGTCACTCTTCCAAATTAATACGGGCAACCATAGGGCCAGGTTTCAAATCCATTTCACCTGACTCCCCATCTGGTGTGATTGCCACACTGTTGACAGTGGATTGAAGAAGTGGAGGGAAGATGTTTCAGCATCATGGATGGGAGAAAATCTCATGAATAAAGTGTCAGAAGAAGGAATATACATTTTATTCTTGGAGGACAATAAGATCAGCCCAACTGGAGCAAAGATTTGCCATTAGAGAATAATGGGAATTAAGGTTAGAGAGTTGGTAACTGTAAATTAAAATTTTAGGTTAGTGATGTTTGGACATCAATCCTATAGACCAGTGGTTCTCAAACTTTTGTTTTCAGTACCTTTATCCTATAAAAGTTATTGAGGATCTCTCCAAAGCTTTTGTTTATCTGGATTATATTTATAGACATTTACCATATTGGAAATAAAAACTATTTTTGAATTTGCAGACTCTCTAAAAGGGTTTCAGAGATCCCCATGATTCTCTAGAGTATACTTTGAGAACCACTGCTATAGACAATGGGGAAACGTATAGAGTGAAGCAATACAAGTTATGGTATTAGGAAGATTTCTTTGGTAGTTATGTGAAGAATGGTTTGGAGATGGAAGAGACTAGAGACATATTAAAAGGCAATTCCAACAGACCAATTGAAAGATAATGAGGGCTTGGGCTAGGGTAGGAATAGAGGGGCTTATGTAGAAGGCATCATCACTTGACTGTAATACTCAGTTGATCTTGACAGTCACTTTTTTGGGGGTGGGGGTCTCACTTTCCTTATCAGTAAAACATGGTATTGTACTAGATGATCTCCATTGGTATCTCCAGCTCTGCCTTTTGATCTTGAAGCTTCAGGCTCAGTGGATTTTGTCCACATGAACTCTGTTTTTCATTATTATATGTAGATTCCCTGTGGAAACATTATGGCTTCCAATGGAGTAAAAGATAGTCAGTGGTTACTGGATATATTTCATTCTTTTCAACGTGCAATGAATTTCCTTGGGGAAGGTGATGGGTTCTTTCTATAATGAAGGTCTTCAACAGTAATTATTTGTTGGAAATGCAAGTAACATACAAATCATTCCCTATTGGGCTACAACTCTTTTAGTTTTGTCTTTGTACTCTGAGTGTTTTACAAAAGTGAGTTGCATGGTATTTTGCAATAGTAGGTATTTAATAAATGCTTATCAGATTTAAATTAAATTAGATTGAATGTTGTAGAAGCAATTTTTGAACAAGTGTATGTTAAGTTAGATATAGTCTGAAATTTCTTCTTTTTCCAATATTTTTCTTATATTTGTATAATTTGGAAATTTCTTCTAATATTTCTCTAATATTATACTTTGGACTTTGGACAAGTAGAGAAAAGAGGTACAAGGAAATTATCTTTTTTAAAAAATTGGATACATTTTGTTTCTACATAGAAACACTTCCCAACAAACACCTAGAAAACTGCTTGCACAAAGTACATCTTCCTAAAATAATTAAGCAAAACCTGTGAATATTAAGACTACAACTTCTTGCATGTATTACTTTGTAATTTTGTAGTTTGCTATTTGTTAGTAAATAGGAAGAGAGGAATCCTGATGGGGTAGCAGACATAAATCTAGATTCAGAGTTTGGAAGAATTGGTCACATACACATACTGGTTGTGTGACCCAAGAGAAGACATTCAACTTCTTTTTGTTTCAGACTACTGAAAGTTACCTTACTAGAAATAGCTATGCCAATTAAATCACTTGTCTGAGTGATCTATCTCTATTTTCATCATCATCATCATCATCTCTGTCTCTGTCTCTCATTTTTCTCTCTCTTCTCTTCATCTATAACTATAGCTACAATATATCATCTATCTCTACAGCTCTGAATCCATTGATCAATGTATATCTATATTTGTCTATAGATTTATCTGTTTCTATATTGATCTATATATCTATCTGGATTTATATTATCTATATAGATCTATCTTAATCTATATCTGTCTATAGAGCTTTCTGTATCATTGATCTCTGTGTACCTATATTTATAGATCTATGTGTATCTATATTGATCTATAGATCTGTATTTATCTGTAGGTATATCTGTCTATAAATCTACTTATATCTATATCTGTTTATAGAACTATCTGAATCTATTGATCTATGTGTATCTATATCTATTTATAGATTTACTTGTATCTCAATTGATCTATAGATCTACCTGTAAATACATCTTTTTATAGAGCTATCTGAAACTATTGATCTATGTTTAACTATGTCTATCTATAGATTTATCTGAATCTAAATTGTTCTATAGATATACCTATATCTATGTCTACAGAGCTATCTGTATTTACATTTGTCTGTGGAGTTATCTGTAGCTATATCTGTCTATAGAGCTACTTGTATCTATTGATCTATATCTATTTATAGATCTATGTGTACCTATATTGATCTAAATCTATGTGCACTGATATCTATCTATAGATCTAGCTCTATAGATCTCTGTCTTTTTTATGCATGCATGTGTGTATATGTGACAGGTGTAGGTGCTATAATTAATTGTGTGGGCAAACTATATCCCTCATAATTGACTAGAGTTTTGTTTTCTGTTGACACGGTCTTTACTTAGATTGTTGTCATTTTGGAGACAGCTCTTTTGGCTCTGCTTTCTTTGCTCTGCATCATTTTGTACAAGACAGGTGAGCAGATTGATTTACATCAGACTGATGCAGCTACTTTCCTCACTTAGCTCTGCTCTTTTCACTTTCATTCAACAAATCTCTTAACTACCCAGTTCTATACAAAACTCTATTAGGGTTGCTAGGTTGTCAGAGTGGGACAGTAACAAGAGACTGACTTGGAAGTTGAAGGACTTGGATTCCAATCCTGGACCTGCTGCTCACCACCTGTGTGATGTGGACTAATCACTTTCTCTCTAGTTGTCTCATTTACAAAATGTCACCGTTAGGTTAGATGACCTCTGAGATCTGCTTCCAGTTATAAAATTATAATCTTGCAATTTTATATAATCCCTGATCTCCAGGAAGGAGATCATAGGCAATTAGGGAGACTAACATGGATAAAAGAAATGAAGAACAGACAACTTACTCTGATAAAGCAAAAATTGTGGTTTTTTTTTTTTTTTTTTTACAGCTACTCCCTCTTTTCCTGTCTTGATACTCATTATTTTTTCTCTCATCTCCAAAAGTCATGTGCAGTTTTAAGCTATCTCTTCCTATGGAAGCAAAATAGATTATTAGAGCTAGTCTTAATCTTAATTCTCCTGATCCCAAGTCCAATGCTTTTTCTACTAGACTAGGCTGTTTCACTTATCAAAGACTCCAGTCTTAACTGTGTGATTAATAAAACAACGGCATCACGGAATGCAAGCTCTGAGGTCCTTTCATCACATGCCATGTAGTTTGTTCAACTAGAACAGAGGAGAGAACATCTGGGGCTCATAAGAACATCTTTAGTAGTGCATAGCTTGCATCACAGAGTGACAGTGATCTGGCCTTCAATCTCTCATTCCATCTCCTTTTTACATTATCTCTCATATAGAATCTCATTGTCCAGCAACAATCGAAGATCCTGGATTTCCTGATAGCTGGGCCTTAATCAAGGGAGAACAAGATATCTTTACATTTTCTGCTTTCATTCATCTTGCACCGTCAATTAATCATACTTGGAGTAACAAAGATATGTGTTTCATAGGAGAAACATACTTTTTGTGGTCTATCCTATATAGAAAATTTTAATTTTCTTTTTCTTATAGACAATTATGTTGTGTTAGGATAATTGCTATGGCCAGAAACTGGAGAGTTCTGTTTAGAAGCCTCTGTCAGGCCACTTCATCTTCCTCTAATTAAATTAAATTAATTGCAAGACTAGTCTCCCTCCTCCTTAGAGTTCAGGATGCTTCTATGAGATCTCTAAGGTCCCTTCTGGACTGAAGAATATTTGAAAGATGATTCTGGTATAAGGAGCTTTTCTAGCCCTGCCAGGAAATAGCTCAAACCCTAGTTGTCTTAGAATTAGTTGCAATACCTTAATAATCTTGATAAAATGGCCTCTCTTAAATTAAATTTTATTTTTTAATACATAAAATCCAGCTTCTCCTTTACCAACTAAGAAAGAAAAAAGTCCCCTATTATAAATATTCATAGCCCAGCAAAACAAATTCCCTCAATAGTGAACCTATCACTAAGTAGCATGTTTCATTATGAATTCTCTAGAATCATGATTGATCACCCCATTGATAAGAAGTTTTAAATATTTCAATAATATGTCTTTATGCTATTATTATTATTGTATAAGCCTTTCTCCTCTCTCCTGGTTCCTTTGACCTCACTCTGTATCAGTTCATATATTTTTTCAGGTTTCTCTGAAATCAGCTAGTATTTACTCTGAAATCATTCCCTTCATCATTTCTTATAGCAGAGTAGTATTCCATCATATTTTTATGTTATGACTTAATCAGTAACTCCCCAATTGGTGGGCAACCTTTCTGTTTCTAATTTTTTACCACTGCAGAAAGAACTGCTTTTTATGTTTCTCTTGACTTCTGAGTTTGTACTTCAAAGTTTCTATGCAGCTCTGATCTTTTCATCAGGAATTCTTAGAAGGCCTCTATTTCATTAAAAATCCATTTCCCCCCTGTGGGTTTATATTCAGTTTTTCTGGTTAAGTTATTCTTGGTTATCAGCATATATTCTTTGTCATTTTCCTGGCTTTCTATATCTATAGAGTGGTGGCAGCTAAATCATATGTGACCTTAATTGTAGTTCTTTGCAATTTGAATTATTTTTTCTGGCTGCTTGCAGTATTTTTTCTTTTGATCTAGATTTATAGATCATATATACATATGACCTATAAATAATATTCCTGAGAGTTTATATTTTGGAGTATCTTTCAGGAGGGGACTGGAGAATTATATCTATTTATATTTTGTCCTCTGGTTCTAAGAGATCTTAGCAGTTTTCTTTCATGATTTCTCGAAATATGACATCCTCTCTCTCTCTCTCTCTCTCTCTCTCTCTCTCTCTCTCAGTCCAGCTCTCTCTGTCCCTGTCTCTGTCTGTCTCTGTCTCTTTCTCCCTCTTCCTCTGTCTCTCTGTCTCTGTCTGTCTCTGTCTCTGTCTCTCTCTCTTTCTCGAACATGACTTTCATTGGAGTCATTGGCTTTTATTTTTATCCATTCTAATTTTCAGGGACTTTGTTACTTGGTTAGGGTTTTAAATATCTTGGGTCAAGAGTTGTTAATTTTCTTTCTTATTCTTCCTCTAGCAAATCTCATTTCTTTTCTAGTTTTTCTCTAACACTCTCATTTCATTTATAAAAAACATTTCAAATTTTTTTAAAAATAATTTTTTTTGGTTTCATTTCTTCCAGCAATGCTAGTTGAACCTGTGCCCAAGCTGAGTTTTCTATGTGTAGATGTTTCAGAGTTATTTTCTTCTGGATTTGTGTCTTGAGTGTCTCTGTTACTGTAATAGCTTTTTTATTAAAATTGTTTTTGGTTATTCATTCTTCTAGCCTACTTCCTGTCTTCAGACTTTTTGTTAAAGCTAGGCTCTGGAGCCTGGTTTGTCTTGATGCTGCCTTTTTAATGGATTGAGCATTAAGAGCAAAAAAAGAAGGCTGGGGACCTTCACATTATCAGTGTTCCCAAAGTAGTCTAATCCATGGCAGTGCCTTTGAGTTCTGCAAGTTGCTGACCTGGTTTTATGTCTGAGAAACATACCTGTGGGTTTATCCATCCCATTTGGGGTTCTAGTAGACTACTCATCCATTATCCTCCAGCTAGAAAACTCTGCCAGTTTATTGTGATTGAACTGCAGATTGCTCTTTGGTCTGGTTTCCTGCCATAGTTATTCTACTCAGGCTCCAGACCAGGCTGGGGGTTAGAAGTGTGATCCTTCTTTGTTCCTGTCCTCATAAGCACACAGTAGTTGCTTGCTTTTGAGCTTTCTCCTTGCTCCATTGCTTAGGGTCTATGAATATCCTTAGTTTTGAAAACCACTCTTGAGTATAGGTTCCCTCCTTAATCATTTCTGAATTTATGACCCAGAACTGGGTAATAAGCAACAGATCTTCCATATTCTATCCTTTGAACAAGGTTGCTGGATTTGGAATCTCTTATTTTCTTGGTTCACAGATTCTCCCTGCTCCAGAATAGTAAATTTGACCATTCTTGTTTAGACCTCCCAACTCTAGTGTCTTCAGATCTCTGACTTCCTATATTTACTTAGCCTAGAAAAGTGACTCATGATTTTTTCTTGAATTTCCTCCATAAAACTTGGTCTGGTGAATTTCCTAGATCTGTTTGTGGTATTGTCATGGGAGCAAATTTGGCTATACTTTTTGTTGATCCTCTACCATCTTGGTTTTACCAGAACTGACTTCTTAAATGGATTTAGTAATATCCAATTGAAAATTTTTAAACATCTTATCATTAAAGATAGAATTTCTGTTTACATTTTGACAATGAACAAGCTAAGACTCTAACCTAGAATATTGATGTTCAGTAAGAATTTATTTTGTACTTTATATGTGTAATGTACAAAACTTTTAGTAGTTCTTGTTTATTTGATTTTTTAAAAAAATGTTTTATTGTTGTTTTTTATTTTTACACATTCTATAGCTTCATGTAGCCAATATGTGGAAAGAATATGGTTCTGGAGTCAGAAGGCTGGGGTTCAGATTCTGTCTTTAGAATCTATGATGAGATGATCATGAGTGAGTCACTGAACTTTTCTATGCTTCAGATTCCTTATTTATAAAATGAGAAAGTTAGATTAGATCAACTCTCTGAACTCCATTCTAGTTCTAGAACTGATTCTTCCCTAATCTGGCTCTTCTAATCACTTAAAATAAACAAATATCAGGCATTTCCTGATCTAATTTTCGAGGAGTTTGTTGCTTGGGTGGGGTTTTGTACCTCTTGAGTCTGTTCACCATACATGTTCACTTCTTCCTAAATCTGTCTACTGAAATCCTTCTTACCCCTTAGACCCAGCTCAGATGCCACTTTATCCATGAGATGATCCTCCACTCCTCCCCACCTTCCATGAGTTCTCTCTCCTCAAGTTTTTCTAGAATATTTTGTCTTACTCTCTTCTTTTATCTAATATGCATGCCATATCCCTGCTATTAGATTGTAAGCACCTTGAAGTCAGGTACTGTATTCTATTATCTATTTTGTATCCCCCTCAGCCACTAGCATGGTGTTTCCAACATAATAGTAAGTAATAAATGTTTGTTAAATTGAGTTGAATCTAATTAAAATGTGCTAGATAGAAAATACACAAAGTTAAATATGATACAATACTATTCTCAAGCTTACAAATAGTATATAGATATACACATAACTATAATTTAGGAAAAATTGAAAAGAGTTCAAGGGGAAGATCCAGGCAAAGTCAATGAGAAACAGGAAGAAGAAGACATCCCCTTTATCTGAAGATGCTGGGAAGGTGGTCAGGGAAGACTTCTAGCTGTAACTGGCACCCATGTTGAAACTTGAAGGGACTTTGGTTCACAGAGACAGTTGGGATGTAGAAGTGTCTTTATCAGGTAGAGGGTACAGTAAAAGCAGTAAAATCAACTAGATAAAATTCTCAGCTTTTGCTTCTAATCAACCACTCATAATATTACAAGATTAGATTTTGCTCATTGAAAGTATATTTCTGAAATCCTTGATGGTATGTTACCCAGAAGAAAGGGTTTTAATTTTCTCTTTATTTTGGTAGCTGGTGTTTTGTCCCATGTGCCCCAAAGGCCTTAGTTTAGAGGACAATAGAAAACAATAGATGAGAGACTCTGGTACTACAGAGGTTTGGAGGGTTGTTATAATAGTGTATGCATGAGAAATCTGATGACAGCAGATGATCTGGGAATTGAAACCTTTGCTCATTGTGTGTTATTTTGGTAAAGTTAAATGTCTGTCAGTGGCTAGACAAATTTGGCTATCTTTTAAACCTTCTTTTGAACTAGTTCTTTTAAATATTAAGTAAGAAGAGTCCAAACCTTGCATTTTATTTCTTAACACCAACTCATATTTTTAGAACCTCTAGCAGAGATAAGGTTCCACATTCAGTATTCTAAGGTCTGCATTGTAGCTCCCTGGGTGGCTCATTTTAAAGCAAGGAGCTGCTGGGCATAAATGTCTCTCAGAGAACCTAAATACATTTGCTCAGAGATGAGCATGATAATAAATGTGAATCGTTCTCTAGACTCATAAGAGGATACTTGATTGCATATTTATTGAATTTAAGGTATTGTTTGGATGACAATATAGCAGCAGTGATATTGGGGGACCTTTGGTCCATCATTCTTTCCTTCTTTGGATATTTTCTTGATCTCAAGACTGAATGTTATCAGATGTAGGGAGGGTGCAAAATAGAAACAGAATGCTCTAACAGAATCCTCAGGGAGGCCCCCAGGACTTGATTAGGTCCTGGGTTGGAAACAATTTTCAGTCTAGCAACATCCATTAAGGCAGAAGTGGGAAGACTTAACTTTGAATTTCCTGGCTTTTTGGGGGTTTAAGTCAAGCTCTTAATGTTATTTCAAAGTCACTTTTTAAGGGTATATTTTATACAGTGCATGTTTCAAATCAAGGAAAGAGCTTTTTTTTTTTCCCCATGAAAGGCAGGGGGTCTAAGACATTTTAATAGCTTTCATATTCCTTGCTCCAAATATATTATTTCAGCACAATAGTTTCTTTGCAGGAGAATTGCTTAAATGATTCAAAATGGATTTAAAAATATATTTCAAGTTTTAATTTTATGCGCAGAACATTAATGAACAGCACCCCTTAGAGACATTCTGCCAGTTTAACATATTCACAATATTCTCAACACAGATGTTATTCCATCTAAATCCTCTTAGTGGGAAGAAACCAGTAATTTTTTCTTGGAGGATGTCAGAAAATATATTCTTCTGGAAATCATATTTTGATCCCAGAATACTGTGTAAAAGTAGCATTGTTAGGAAGTATATGCACTTGTCAAGTCCTGTGGACATAGATCCCTTTCCCTTTTGACTTTGACAAAGTTCTATGATTGCTATTTTCTTTATGCCATCGTCTCCCTTTGAAATTGCTCTGTGGTTGCAAAAAGGGACATTCCAAAGTTTTAATTTAAATGAGTAAATTCCTGTTATAGGGTCTAACAATATCCTGACCCTTGCATATAAGGGCAGAAAAAATTGAAATCAAGGTGCTATCTTTATTTTGTTGAATGCTACTTAAAATATAAGATAGTAAACTTCATATTATGAAAGTGTCCCACTCCAATGACTGTAAAGATACCCTGAAGTTACCCTCACCTTTTGAATAGTATGCCAATGGAATATAAGCTGTGCCAATCTGGCAGTGTTTGGGGGATGGGCTTGGGAATGGATTACATATCTGTCCAAGATACCAGCCTACCTTAGTATGTGATGAAAAGCACAACAGGTTGTTTATAAGGGAATTATTATTGTCATTAGTAGTATTACTTGTTGTTGTTGTAGAAGAATACATGGTTTAGTGGAAAATGTATTTGATTTAGAGTAAAAGTTCTCAATTTTGATAAGTTTTGATACTACCTCTGAGCTCTTGGGTAAATCATTTAACCTTTATGAGTCTCAATTCCTTATTTTAGAAAAGAGTCTTCTCTTCTAAAATTCCTTTTATCCATAGAGTTATGATTGTATGATCTATAAACAATGATTTCACTTTCATGAAATTTTTCATATTTGCAATCAAATCAAGTAATTAATTAAAATTAAAAGTCAATTTTTTCTTGTTCCTTTTTTATTGCCTATCATATAATATGAATTAATCCATTCAGTTTTGGAGCTCTGCTCAGAGATGAACTGTCCTGATTAAAGAGTGAGTGAGTGTAAACTCAGCTAACTCACTATATCTGACTAGCTCCTAATCATGCCTTCTATATACCATCTATCCCAGGAATCTTGCCTTTTGGGAAGAATAATAAAATCACTAGCATCATTGCTTCTGGAACAGGTGTTTTCCATTTAATCATTCATTCAGTTTATTCTGTTCTAGTTACTTCTGCTTATGTCATATATCCTTCTTCTGGATTTTAAATTCCATGTTCTCTATAGTATCTAGCATGGTGCTCTCCATGAAACAAAAGCTTCATAAACATTTGTTGAATTGAACAGCTTTTGACATTTAAAAGCCTTCACAGTCTAACACCTACCTATCTTTGCTACTTTTCATATACTTTTAATTCCAGTCAAATTGGCTGACTTGTTCTTCAAATCCTCCATTTTATTTTCCATCACTGTTTGCACATGCTGTCCTTCATGTCTATGATGGTCTTTGTTCTTCCACTTAGCTTCAGGGCCTGAAGGCCTTTCTTTTTTTATTTTTTATTATAGCTTTTTATTTACAAGACATATGCATGGGTAATTTTTCAGCACTGACCTTTGCAAAACCTTCTGTTCCAACTTTGGAAAGCCTTTCTTGATCTCCTAATTATTGGTACTCTTTTTTTCTTCATCATATGATTATGTCGAGACTTTATTCATTGTTCTCTTTTTCTGAAGAATATAATCTCTTTGAGGTCAGGGTCTGTTTTTCATTTTGTTTTTCCAAGCACCTAGTTTATTAGCTAGATTCTTTTTGATTGGATTTTTGTAGTTCTGTAATACTTTTTAAATGTTTATTGTGCTTTAACATTTACAAAGCACTTTTGTATTCATTATCTCATTTGATCCTTATAACAACTGCATGAAGCAGGGAGGGAAGGCATTATTACCTCCTTAATATAGATCTGACACTTAGAACTACTGCTGAATCCAAGGCGTTGGGGCACTATACCTTCTCCCTCTCCACTAAGGAGCCCCTCTGTCTCTGGATTCATGCCCATAGTAACTTCTGGGGGATTTTGGCTTCTAATGGAAGAAGTTAGGCAACTTTTCTCCCACTCTTTGGCTCTCTATGCCTCCAATTTAGCACCCTAGGGGAAAGAACTTGAAACTTGACTAATATCTAGGATATCACAAAATGATAGAGAGATGTTTCATAGATATCATTGATCAAATATAGGAGAGCTATTTATTTTTCCTACACAAAATAAATGCTTAGCACACACAAGACTCATGTGTGCTAATTTACAACTAACTTAACAAATTGCAATGATAACATAACTACTGCTTTACTTTCCTGGCAGTTTGATGGTGTAGTTTATGGGACTGCTGAAAAAAAAAGCATTTTAATTTTATGTTGGCTCTGTATTGTCCAAAGAATTTCCTTCAAGTTCATGCAGATGGGCTATACAGTAAGGTTGGGTCTTCCTTGTATTTGTCTTGGAGTAGGCTTCAAAAATCTTGACACAAGCTGTAGCCTTTAAGAGAAAAGAGAGATTCAAGCATGGGTGAAACCTTTCTAAAGAGCCACTGACTCATCCATATTTTCCTGCTCATTAACAAAAAGAGATTTTCTTCATCATTAGAAAGTTCCCACTCCTTCAGGGGTGGCTGTTTCTCTGGAAGTGGCCGGGACAGAATCTTAACATTCCAAGGATGTGTCCTCCAATCCAACTCTTACTGAAGCTCAGAGAAAATTAAGGACGTTGTCCAGGGTCACAAAGTAACTCTATTTGTCCCTTAAAGCCCCTGTACACTCAGTCTCAGTATATCTCTCTAACCTTATTAAACAATAATCTACTGCCCTTCACATACCACATTCAATATTCTGTCTTCATGCCACTGGATAGACAATTTTCCATGTCTGGAGTTTCTTTCCTCCTCACCTTTTCCTTTTAGAAGTCCTTGTTTCCTTAAAATTCTGCTTAAATGTCACCCTTTTCCTACATGAAACTTTTTTCTCATCTATTCCTATTGTAATGTCTTCCCTTGCCAATTTTCCTTGGACTTATTTTATACATATTTTTTATGTTTTTCTGATAGAATGTAAGCTCTATGAGAACAGGGTTTATCTTTGAATTCCCAGAGCCTCACACAGTGGTTGACAAAGAATTGATGCTTCATAAATGCTGGTGGATTGATTGATTGTTTCTGCTAGCATATTTCCCACACAAATCTACCGTGTCTAAATCCTGCAGCTCTTCTCTGCTCTTGATAAGATAGCTTCACCTCAGTGGCTCTGCAAACTAGAATTGATTCATATTCTGGGTAGCATGGTTGCCAAGCTATTCTGACAGGAAAAAAAAACACCAAAATACAAAATTGATTTAGAATGATTCATATACTATCCAGGAAAGTGGGAAGAGAATGCTCACCTGTATTCCTTCCTCTCTTCCCCATCCTCACAAATATCCCATGATTATTTGTTTGACTAGAAGCAGAGTCTGGCCAGGATCTGAATTATTATGAGGTGTTAATTGCTGAAGTTTCTGTTACTGTCCCAGGATGGAATCATTAGGTTCAGAATAGCTCAGTGGAGGAAGATGGTTGCCACCCAGTGAAGTCTACTTCACTGTTGGATCTAGAAGGGAATTTAGAGAGCATTGAGTCTCCTTTCTTTTCCCTCCATTGTATAAATGAGCAACCTGAAGACCAAAGAGGCAAAGAGATTTATTTTAGCTTATACAGCTATGAAGTAAGCCACTTTCTCCTACTCTGGCTCATGTATTTTATTTTTGGTTGGGTAATAAAAGTATACCACAGATGTACAATCCAAGACTGAGCTATCTTTTAGTTTTAGATGAAGATCATTTGTGACTGTAGTGTGTTTGATTTTGTGGGGAGGTGAGTGACCCATTGTCTTATATTAAACACACACACACACACACACACACACACACACACACAAACCCTTATATATCATCTAGCCCAGCTCTCTTATTATATAGATGTAAAAATCAAATCTTGGAGAAATTAGATAATTTGTGAAATCACAGAGAAAATTAGGAGCAAAACCAGAACTAAAGCTCAAGCTTCTTTTTGTCCCACTAATATCCTATTGAATTGGGAATCACATTTCTATCACCTTTTAGAAAGTACTTTCGTTATAACAATCCTGTGTTGTAGGTAGTACAAATATGATTATTCCCTTTTTAAAAATGACTAAACCAAGTCCCAGAATCTTGTTTGATTTTCCCATTGTCACACAATTACTAAATACCAGAGGCAAGATTCAAACTCTGTTCCATGACCAATGAGTCTTGCATCAGGATACATTGTCCTTTCACCCATATAAGCAGGAAAGACAGAGCTGATTTTTAAATTTCAATTTAGGGCTAAAACAGAAGAACCACATGTTAGTCCTAGAAACATCCATACGCTCTGAGGTTGGCAGGGCTTCCAGTACAGTCTTAGAATAGCTCCCACAGAACATAATTTATCTTTAAAATGAAGAGTATGCCTTTGAGTATGGCTCAAATTTAAAGAAAACTTGCATAATCCCACCACTAAATATTTCAAAATGTCCGATAAATTTTTTATTATTTGAACTTGTAAATGTAGTATTTTGACATGCACTGAAATATTTAGAGAATTTTGGCTGTAGACACTAACAATAAAATACTATTGCATTTTTTAAGAGAGAAGGGAGTAATAATTTGATGGAGTCCTTGTAAGTAGTTACTAATCACCCCTGTAGTACACATCATTAGTTTCCTCTGTATTTGGAAAAGTGGAATATAAAAACTTGGTCAGAGTTGGCCATGAATTTGGGTCTTTTGTACCTAGAATTTTTCTTGCCTGATAATGAAAGATTTGTTATTCTATAAAGTTGAATTAATGTAGAAGATATATCTGTGACCCAAAGAGATAGTAGGTATTTTTTTTAAATCAAAGAGTTATTTTTTGCTGATAAATTAGGGGTAGAACTTCATGTTGTTTCTTAGAAATAATTTTGAGAACATGCTGGCCTTCTTGGCTTGAGATAATGCTGTGACCGACAGAAAGCAGAGGGAGGGAGAACAAGGTATTACTCCAAGAATGAACAGTAATTTTTGGACTCACATTGAATATGGTGAAGGATACGTTTAAATTTGAAACAATATCTTTGAAGTCCTTTATTAAAGTCCTTCTCTGATGTCTTGCTGTGGCATGTCAGGATTATACATGTACACACAGAGATATACACACATATTTATGCGTGTGTATATATTCACATACACAGAGAGAGACAGAGACAGAGAGATACACACAGAGAGAAAGAGACAGACAGATAGAGGGAGAGAGACAGAGAAAGAGAAAGAGACACAAAGAAAGAGAGACAGAGACAGAGAGACATATAGAGAGAGAAAAAGAGAGAAGGGACCTTACAAATAATTTAGACCAAACCCATCATTAAACAATTGAGGAAAATGAGGCTCAGGGAGGGTAAGGATGACTTAAGGTCACCTAGATAATAAACAACAAAGTCAAGATTTAAATGCCGGTCTTCTTGATTCTAAAATAGTTCTCTTCTCTTTTTACCATGCTGTCTCCCTGAATTTCCAAGACTATGAAGCAAAAAATACACAAATTGGTTCTACCACATTGAAAAGCATCATGGGATCATATAGATGTTCAGGATACTAGTAGGAACATAGATCTGAAAGGTGATATTTCAAAAGCCATAGTGTCTACTCTCTCATATTTAAAAGATGGTAGACTATATGATTTATTAAGGACTTTCAATATATGAATTCTGGTTGAAATAAGTGAGACTAAAGTACTTAAAACAACTTGCTCAGGTTTTTTAAGCATTAGATTTTAAGCATTAAAGGCAGGAACTGAACCCAAGACTTCAGACTCCAAAGTAGGGCTTTTTCTATTGTACCACATCACCTCCATATTTTGACCTATGGATTAGCTTAGAGTATTTGGAAGGCCTTCCCACTGGAAGGTTGACCACCAGGTGAATTTTTTTTTGGGACACAATATGTTGTAAGTTATGGAAGGATTACTAGCTCCATCATTTAGGAAATACTGCCAGTGAGTGATAAAAATCAATTATGACTTCAGAAATATTAGTATTTAGTATTTTGATGTAGTAAGGCTAAATACTAATATTTCTAGTCATAATGCTAAATAAGATCACAGAATTCATATATTGAAAATCCTTAATAAATCCTATAGTCTAACCATCTTTTAAATACGAGGAAACAGAGACACCTCCTCCCAAAGCCAAGTACCTTTCCTTAGGCTACACCTCAACAATTCATGGTCTTTTAGGGTCATAGATTTAAACTAGATAGGACCATTGGGTTCTATCTGCCTCATTTTACAGAAAAAGAACCTGAGGCTCATAGGTTAAATGATTTACCTAATGTTATATAGGTATCCAAAATATGAACCGAGATCCTCTCACTCTGAATATCTTTCTACTATAACCTTCATTGAACTTATCTGTGTCTATGACGCAGGTAGTGCAAATATTATTGGCTCAGTTTTACTGAGGAGGAAACAGCTCAGACAATGATCTGTTCAACTTCACATAGTGCCAGAACTAGCAATTGAACCCAGGTTCTGACCTCAAAATATTTTTAAAGCATTATTTTATCTTGTTTTGAGAACATGTATTTCTAGGTGATACTTTCCCTCCCCAAAGCCTGCAAAAAAAAAAAAAAAGAAAGAAAGCACAATTCTAAATGCATTGTGTGTATTTGCTCCCAGCATAAATGTGGCATATTTGACGTTTTCCTGGCCTCCTGAGGAGTTCTCAGTATCTAAAAATCTTTTAGCATTGTTAAAAACAAGTTCTTCTAATTAAGTTCATTCAACTAAGGGAAAAAGGGAAAGACAAAGATGGCTGTAGTATGTTACAAAGGAATAGTGTGGATGAAAATAAGAAAAGAATTCACCAGAGGTACAGAACTGCAAACCAATTTGAATGGTGTTCTCATTTTCTACCACAAGCTTTCCCCCTGAGAAACCAAGTTCAAAATCATCAGCAAAACATGATTACCCAGCACCTAATAGGAATACAGATGAGGAGGAGCAAATTGGATATGAGAGGGAAGTGAACAGAGAAACACAATGGAGGAGGTATGTGTGTGTGACTGGTGTACATGACCCAGAGGGAGTCCATTAGAAAGAACATTCAAAAGTTTACCAACTTCACTGAGGATGAGGATGAAAACACTTGCAGCTTTGTTCTCCTCTCTGAACATGCAGAACACAGAGACACAGCAAGCCACGCCTAGGTGGAGAGCCAAACCTAAGCCAGGATTCTTACTCCTTCTCGTCTAGTGACTGGTATCGTCAGTTAAAGAGCAAACACTTCTGCCTGTGAACTGGCTCAGGCTGGTGTCAAGGGCATATGGAGAACAAAGAGCTGGTAAGGGAAAATGGGGGGGGGGCATGAACGATAATAGATAATAGTATTTATTCACATGAAGAGCAAAGAGCTGGTAAGGGAAAAATGGGAGGTATGAACAATAATAGGTGATATATTTATTCTTTAGCTATCTGCTCTCAGTATTTTTTTGTTCTAGTCTCCCAAGCAACAATAACTCTCTCTGTGGCTGTCTGCCTGTCTGTCTCCTTTATCTTTCTCTTTCTGTGTCTCCTTTAGCATTTACAAAATATTTTCCTCTTAGTACCATGCCACAATGGAGAACATGCTGAATTTGTGGTCAAAGAACCTGGATTTGAATTCTGCCTGTCTTCTACTATGTTGGAGTCATATAGACTATTTGTTTCTCATTTATAATAGAGCTTTCTGAGCTCCTTTTGGTCAGATACAATGTACCTTGACTTCAACATAGTGATACTGTTTTGTTTCTCTCAGAAAATGAAGAACAACCAACCTATCTCTACCTTGTTATGCCTCAGTTTCTTCATCTGTAAAATGATTAAATTGGATTGTTTTTCAGATATTTCTGACTCTTTGTGACACCACTTGGGGTTTTCTTGGCGGACATAATAGAGTAGTTTGCAATTTCCTTCTCTATCCCATTTTACAGATGAGGAAACTGAGGCAAGCAGGGTGAAATGACATACACAGGGTCACATAGCTCATGTTTGGATCAGATTTGCACTCAGGAAGTGCAACTTCCCAACTCTAGGCTCAGCACTCTCTCTAGTGCTTTCACTAGAGGGACATTTTTTACCACAAGCTTTCTCCTTGAGAAACCCCTGAGAAAGAAGGACAATATCCCTCTTGTGTGGCAGTTGAAAGTCAAGATGTGAATTTTGAATTGGGTTGGAAAGAAAGGTTGAATTTTTAAATGCATACACACTGCACACAGAATGTCTTTCCATGCTTGAAATTTGGGGGCAACATAGTTATAGCTCAGTGCCATAGGTGTACTTTGCCACCTAAGTTCCCTACAGTTGAACTACTTGCTTTCTAAAGTTTCTCTGAGCACTAAATCCTAAAGAGGTAAGTAATACAGCTGCTATTGTACCTAGTTTCCTCACTGTAATGGATGCTAGATTACCGGGGTTTTGTCCCTTGACTCTAAGACTGGTTAGAGCACTAATTCCTCATAGCTCCTGTTACCCCTGTATCTTACTTCCTGGTCATTTGGCCTGGACATATTTGGTCATGTAGCATACCTTTTCTCAGACTACTATTCCCATGCTACTCCTTTTTGAGAGCTTGTTCTCAGTTTCTTAGAGGTGAGGGTCACACTCTCAATGGACAGGTATGACAACACCCAAAATCAGATCATTTTTTATTTCATTACATATTTCTCCTTCCCACCCTTTGAACTCTACTTTGTACCATGACCTCCTATTTACCACCCCCAAACTAGTTTTGCCTCAATGAAAAGCTTCCTAATAATGGATTTCTCTATTTTACAGATGAAGAAAATGAGATTTAGAGGAGAAGTGATATGCCCATCATCACATGGACTCCAAAATATAAAAATGGAATTTGAATTCAAACCTGTGACTCCAAATCCATTGCTCTTTCCTCTACATCAATATTATCTTTAAATCATGGGAAAAAAATAAGGACTTACTATATTCCTAGGATGGTTCCAGAGGTTGTAGAAAATATAAAAGAAAAATAAGATAGTCTGTCTGTGAATATTTGATCTTTGCCTGAGAAGATAAAGTCTGGACACAAAAAATAATGAGAGACCAAGACAGGGCAATTATGCTGGTGAGATACTGAGGGGTACAGGTAAGGAGAGTTATAAGTATTGAGGGAAAGAGAAAAAATCATTCAGGGATAGGTATAATCAAGGGGGATTTCCTGGTAGAGTATGGTAATAGCTCTGAGGTTGACGTAGATAGCTAGGGTTTATTTTTTAGGCTGGGTGGGACAGTTATGTATTTTCTAGGAGTTTTCTTAAGAATTTTTCATGGTTTCGTGTTATGCTTGGCCCACATCTACGCTGCCAACAACACATGGTTGACATGGTTTATTAAAGGGCTTATCAATAGAACTAAAAAACTGTTGAATCGACAATATCCTTCTTGTGTGGCAGTTAAAAGTCAAGATGTGAATTTTGAATTGCGTTGGAAAGAAAGGTTGAATTTTTAAATGCATACACACTGCACACAGAATGTCTTTCCATGCTTGAAATTTGGGGGCAAACTGGGATAATTTTAAACCAAAAATTCAGGAGTTAGTCTTACTTCATTCAATTCATATACAAACCATGTTATAGCTCAGGAAAGAAACATTTTGGACAAACAGTATTGGTGATCTGATATTATGTTTGGTTGAAAAGCATATTTCCCTTCCAATTAAATGAGAAATGGAAATTTTGAGAAAGCTCCAACCCTTAGCTTAATGCAGCTGCTACATATAGGCAAAGAACACAAAGTATTTGGAATCAGGACTTAACACTAAACAAAATTCAGGGCACTCGCTTCGATGTTCCAATTTACAAAAAACCAAAAGTTACACATAGCAAGAGGTTCATATGGTCTTTATTCACAGTATCACACTTCTAGACTGGTTTGGAATCTTGCCTAATGTTGGCAGGTCTAGCCGTCTGCTGATAACTGCATGTGTACAATGTGGTGGGAGTATTCTTTGGTTGTAACTTGTGGTCAAAAGAATCAATGCAACCTTTCTCTACTATGACCCTTCTGGAGTGATCAATATTCTTGGTGTTTGCCTGATGACAAGACCATGTAGATGGTTTGTGGTCAATTGATCCTACCAATAGGGCTGGCTTTCCACACCCTCAGTGCTATTTAAGAGGAAGACCTGGGAGATCCCTTTGTTGAAACAAACCTTCTTAACCTTTTGACATTAGCACCTGTAACTTCACCATTTCTGTCATTCCTTTTTTGACAGAAATTCTCCATAGGAAGGCAAATATATTCCCAGTAACCCAATTTTATCACATTATCAGATACTAAGGAGGTGGACAGGGAGTCAAGAGACCTGGATCTTCATGTCATCTCTATTGGAGCCTTTTCTGGACATCAGTTTCCCTATCTGTATGTAAAGTGAGAGTATTTACCTCACCTCTAAGGTCTCTTCCAGTATGAATTCAGAGAATCAGCTTGGTGTTGTTTAAAGGTCCGTGGATCTGGGGTTTGAGGAAGGAAAGTCCAATTCTAACTGTGCACTTTATTCAGTGTGTGCCTCTCAGAGCCTTGTAATAAAAAAAAAAGCTAAAATGAGAACAAAGATGAAATAAAATAAAATAAAAAATAAAAAATGTGAGTCAGATGGCACTTAAGCTCTTTTCTCATTCTAAATTCTCTGCTTCTGTGATCCAGAGTCCCAAAGGAATGAAAGGTTAAGTGAATTTTGATCTGGATGCCGGGCAAAACCACATCTAAGATGTTTACTACACCTGGTAGTCTACTAGTTGAGCTGCCAAAGAGTAGACTAGGATAAATAAGAGGAATGACAGGAGGAGAGAATCAATCAGAGGGAGAAGAGAGGACAAAATGTTATCCTGTGCATTATATCTCTGTAATATCCTTCTTCCTTTTTGCTACTTATCAGAATTATTTTCTTCCTTCAAAGCTTAATTCAGCTGCTATCTCCTCTGTCAAGTTTTCCAGACTCATCCACAAATTTGATCATAAAGCTCTTTGTCTGGATTTCTCTTTGTCCCCCTTAGTTTTTACCTTGGGTTAGATTTATCTGTTTATCTGCTACAACCTTCCTATTAAAATGTAAATTCCTCAAAGGCAGGACTATTGTTTTCTCATAGTTATATCTCCAGGACAGTATCTTGCACAGGTGTTCACTAAATGTTTGTTGAAATAGAAAGAAATCACTTTTCATCTTATTGGCAATTTGGCCTAAAATCCTGTCGGAACAGGTCAATAACCCCTTTCCTCCTATTTTCAAAGGAAATAACTTGATGGATTGCTTCCCTCATCCTTCATTTTTGTGGGACATATTTTGCAGCACAGGGTCTTGTGGCTAGTAGGCACTTAGCAAATAATTGTTGAAGTCCCAGCTCCTTGTTTGAAAGTATAGATAGCAATTTTTAAGAGAAAAAAAATTCAAAGGAGGTTAGTATTTTTTTAAATAGGAGGAATCATTCTGTGAGCACACTTTCATGGCAATGATGCCTTAGTGCTGACAGCAGATACAGTGTGGTAGAAAGTTTATTAGAACTGAAGACAGAAAACCTGAGTTCAAATTTCGGCTTTGCCACTTGCTATATATGATGCTTTAGACAAATCATTTTTCTTTTATCTTAATTTCCTTAAAATGATAAAAATCACTCCCGTCTTCACCACAGCATGCTTATGCTTCCCTTAGGTGGATGTGAAGATCAAATGAGAGATGGTGTTCACAAAGTATTTTGTAATCTGCCCAGGGACATAGAAATTGTCAATTTTTATTAGTTGGCTTATTGGGTCTAAAGGATGAGTTGAGCAAGTATATGTATCCCTGACCAAGTTAAATGAAAACCATCTCTAAAATAATTAGGCAAACAAAAGGAGCCACCCCCTCCCTTTCTTTAAATCCATAATTGTCTGTGTGGTTCAGAATAATGAATTCCATACAGGCTTTACTGGTGACTTAGCAGAAGCAGAAGATTTAAGGGATGCAAATGTGGGATCAAGTAAAGACAAGCTGATTACCCAGGAAGGAAAGACAAGGAAACTCTCTGTTTGATAATGATCTATTTCATTACAGTGAAATAAAGTCCAAAATGAAGAACAGGTATTATGTCCACGTTAAGTGAAAAAACATTAGGCAGCCAGGAGGCTAACTAGGTGTGATCACTGCAAAAAGAAAGGAAGCCTGGAAACCTTGAAATTTATGTGGCAAATCACTTCAAAGTCAGGCGAATGTTCACCTCCCTTCCTCCCTAATAATTTATCTCTGCTGTTGGCGGTTTATGTGTATATGTGTGTGCACACATGAGCACATGTTTGCTTTCTGCTTCAACTCCAAAATATCCTATCAAGTTCAAAACACTCCTGATGGATGGTTCTGGTGACTCACGTCCATACTCCTGCTCCCAGGGAGCTAAGGCTGCTGGATGAGTTAAGCTTTGTAATTCTGAGCTTTAGTGCATTAGTCAAGCCAGAGTGTCCATGTTTCACACCAATAGCTATTAGGTTGGTTAAGGAAGGGATAAATTAGCACAGACTGGAGAAGGGACAGGTCAAAGATCCTCTGGCAATAAGAGCGGAATTGAGATCATAAATGGCTCCTACACTTTAAACCTGGAACAGAAAACCATGCATGTATATATATATATATATATACAAATGTGTGTGTATGTATATACACGTGTGCACAAAGCAATACATGCATGTATATGGGTACATAGACATATATACACATGATGTAATACCTATACACATAGAGTTATATATGTAATATATGTATATATGTGTGTGTGTATATATAATAGATGGAAGATTACAGTATGATTCCCATAGAATCACAGAATGTTTGAGCAGGATCCTATCTAATCCAATACACAATGAAGTGACATCTTAACAAGTAGCCATTCAGCTTCTACTTGATGAACTCCAGAGGTAGGAAGCTCACTATTTTGTGTCATTGTCAATTCACTTTAGGACAGCATTGACTGTTAGGAAGTTTTCCATATACCCAGTCAAAACTTTCCCCTCTATAACTTCCCCCATTGTTCTTTTGCCTTATGTGGCAAAATAGGGCAAGTCTATTTCCCCTTCTATGTGTGACAGCCCTTCAAGTACCTGAAGATAGCTGCCATGATATACAACCTTCCCCATCCCGAAGCCTTTTCTTTTTCCTGCTCAGCCTCTCCTTAGATACTGGATTCAGGGTGTGGGGGGAGAATGCAATAAGTAAGACATGCAATCTCAGTCAAACTGAATCCACCTTCAGAAAAGGTCCTCTGAGCCATAAAAACATGAAGGCTCCCATCACTGGAGTGACAGTGATGAGCGCGAGGATCAGACCTATTTAAGGAAATGAATAGACAAGAATTTCCTGTCACTGTTTTAAAAATAACAGTAATAATAATGATCTTGACACAGAGACAGAGACATAACATTTAAGAGCTAGGGGGACTTTTGAAATCACTGATTCCAATTCTTTTATTTTACAGATAAGGAAACTGAGAGTAGAGATGTGATGGAGCTTGTCTAAAGTCCTATCATCTTTCTTTGTTTTCTCATATTTGTACAGTGTATGACATCTGAGTTATGAAAGCTATTTTAGTGGAGCCAAGCCCTGGCGGTTTCTACCATGCTGAAAAGACTAATTGCTTTTCCAGGCCTGAACTACTGAACTACTTAAATATAGAGAAGTCCATTACTGGTAGGGTACCCATGGTAACCCATAACACAAAGAAAAATACAAACTGCCTTCTGTACTGTGTGGCTCTCTCGTGATTTTGCAGTGATGGTGGCAGAATAATGGGAAAGGGGGCAGAAAGTGTTAGGGATTACAAAACTTTTACCTTGTCTACAAATATTTATTTATCTGTTGGTAATATCAATGTGAATTCTCTAGTGACTTAGGAGTGAACACACAGAGAAATGAAATCATATTACATTGACATTCCTAACATAAATGAAAACAGAAGATAAAAGGGAACTGCAGCTAAATGGAAAGATGGCTCACTCCTTGGAGAAATAAATAAAGGAGCAGGAAGAGTTGTATTTTAATCATGTGTTGAAACACAACAAAAAACATCATTTAATTGGACATTTGGTCATTTTGTACCACAGTGATCCTGATGAATATTTGAAAAATGTCTACTACGAGAATAATTGAAATGTATGTGGCAACATCTGTTGCAGAGGATGAAGAAGGAGAAGAATTCAACAAAGAAGTTTATAAGACCTTTCAAATTAAGTCAACATATGTTTCACTACTTAGTGATGTTGGTAAAAATGGGCAAAGGGAAGGCTGATAAAAAATGCTTTTAAAATACCTTTTATATGAGAGAGAGATAATGGATTAATATAAAGAATAAGAAAGACATTTTTGTTTTTTTTATTCATTTTTTATTTTATTTTTACTTCAAAATGCTCTCCCTCACAGATTCTCCCATTGAGAAAGTAAGAAAAACATAGCCCACTAATACACACATACACACACATAGAGTCATACAAAACAAATTATCACACTAGCCTTAGAAAATGCTTAGAAGAAAAAATGCTTCAATCTGCACTCTGAGTATATCAGTTCTCTTTATGGAGGTAGATAACATGTTTCATCATAAGTTCTTTGGAAATGTGGTCATTTTAGTAATTGTGTTGATCAGAATTAATAAGTCTTTCAAAGTTTATTTTTTTACACTATTGCTCTTGTTATAAAAATTGTTCTCTTGGTTCTACTCACTTCAATTTGCATTAATTCATTCAACTCTTGCAGATTTTTCTGAAACTATCTCCTCTATCATTTCTTATTTGTCCCATTCATGTATCATAATGTGGTTCCCCCAATTTATGTTTAGCCTCTAGGTTTCCAATTCTTTGTCATTACAAAAAGAGCTGTTATAAATATTGTGTACATATGGATGCCTTTCTTCTTAGACCATTGTGAGAATTTACAGTTTTGCTTGACTGTATTTTGAAAATATAAAGGTCTTTTTCTTCCTTCCTTCCTTCCTTCCTTCCTTCCTTCCTTCCTTCCTTTCCTTCCTTCCTTCCTTCCTCCCTTCCTTCCTTCCTTCCTTCCTTCCTTCCTTCCTTCCTTCTTCCTTCCTTCCTTCCTTCCTTCCTTCCTCCCTTCTAATCCCTTCTTCCTTCTTTTCTCTCATACTTCCTTGCTTCCTCCTTTCCATCCTTTCTTCCTTTTTTCTCTCTTCATTTCTTTTTCTTATATTCTATGTTCAGAAGTTCTGGCCACCTTGCTTATATTATTTCTTGTATTATTGTGTTCAGATTTTTGGACTTATGTTCTTCTAGGAGACCTATAATCTTTAAGTTGTCTTCTAATCTCTCTCTATACAGTGTTTTTGAGATTATTATGTTTTGCTTGTATAGAGAGAATGATTTCTTTTAAGATTATTGTTTTTTGCTTCTCTTCTTCCAGACTATCCCTTACTTCTTTTTATTTGTATTACAATTCAATTATCAATCTTTTGTTGATTTATTGAGACTCATCATTGTGCATTCACGTTTTTCTATTCTCCCTAATATTTCTAATGTTTAAGTAAGCCATAAATTCTGCTATCATATTTTTATTTTTCATTAAAAGCATTATGAAACAATGTACTGTATGTAGTTCCATGCTATCCTCAAAATACACAGGATCCTCTGCCTCATATCTTGTTGAATAATTGAATATATTTGAATATTCATTTATAGATGTCTGATCTCTTTTACTAGATCTGGAAGTTGTATTTCTTCTACTATTACTGGCCTCCCTTTTGATTTATCTGCTTATTTTCAAGGTCTTTAAGTATTTTTTTTCTCTTAAGATCCTTAGTAATTTTAATCCTTCCCTACTTATACTCCCTATTACTCACTTTCTGAATCCCTAAGCAGTCTGCTTAAGAGCTGGATTTCAAAGTGTCTCAGGTTCATCCCATGCTGAACTTGGTTCACCAGCCTAGGTCTCTGCTCCAAATAACAGAACTGGTCCCAAATGAAAGCTGGGCTCTTTCCCTCAGGCTCAGTTAAGTGCCACAAAGCCCTCCTATCCCCAGATGTCCTGCCCTAATTCCTTCTGTTTCTCTGTTCTCTGGCCTAGTACTCAGAGAATTGCCACACTGCTATTGCAACTTCAGCAAATTTCTACCATTTGGAGTTTGGATCTTTATAGTACCAAGAGGAAGGAAAAGTCAGAGTATAGAGTGGAGCTCTATTACAAGCTCAGACACATGTCCTGCCGGTTCTCTTTGTTCTTTCTCTCTGGCCAAGCTCTATTTCAGCACAGATCATTGCCACTGGGCTATTGTGACATGAACAAATTTCTGCAGTTTGGAAATTGGATCTCTGAGCTACTAGGATGAAGGGGGTTGTCAGGATGTAGAGTTGAATCATATTGCAAGCCCATAGGTTGGCCTGTGCAGCATTGCTGCCAAGGAAATGATGGGTGATAGGAGTGCTAAGTGAATGATCTTTAGGAATTGAAGAATATGATTTTCATTGAGTTTTATCCTTTTTGGGTTCTTGCTATCCTAAGCACTAGAGACACTTAAAATTCCTGGTGCATAATTATATTTGGAAAGTTTTGAGAAGTTGTGAAGGTCAGAGAAAATATTTTATCTTCCATCTTATTTGTCACATGATCAGTAGATTTACTTTCTCATATAGACAATTTTTTTCTTGGAATAATCAATATTGAGAGCGTCCTTGATAAGAGTTTTAGATGTGAAAAGGCAGACTTTCACAGTATTCCATAGATTTCCCATTATAGTTGTGCCAAACTGGCCTTGTCTCTGTTCCTCATACATGGTATTCCATCTCTCATCTCTGTGTTTTTGCATGGGCAATCTTCCTTGCATAGAATGCATACCTTCTTCACCTCCTATCATATGTAAAATTCCTTCTTTTCTTCCTTTAAAATGCATCTCAAACATCACCTTCTATAAAAAGATTTCTCTTATCCCCTCAACTGCTAAGACATTTCCCTTACACCACTTTTTGTTAAACTACTTAATAGTATTTTTTATATTCATCATATGTAATTATATAATTACATAATAATCTATAAAACAGAAACTAAGGGAAACACTTAAATATGGAAACCAAACAGCTATATGAGGAGTCACAAGGTTCAGGGAGAAAAAGAAATAAGTCAGAGATTGGAAAGTCATTCTGTAGCCTTCACATTGGGTTGGGGGCCTGTGGTTCATGGCTCACACAATGAATTTGCAGTGACACAGCTTGTTGTTTATCTGCCCACTACATCCGGGCATGTTCAGCTGGGTGAAGCTGAAGGGCTAATACAAGACCAAGTATTCACAATACTTCAACATGAAGATACCCCAGTCATTGTCATTTTTTGTTTGGCTTCACTTATCCTGAAATAATTCTTCTATGCCTGGTGGAAATCTAATTGATCCTTTTAATTATTCATTATATATTATATACTTACAAATGTACTTATTTTTTCCCACACTAGAACAAACATAGGCTCTTGAGAGTATAGACTGCATCATTTGTTTCATTCGTTGCTTTTGTATCCCCAGCATTGAGCATACTGCCTAGAAAACAGTTTGCTTTGATCTGTGTTCAGACTATATCAGTTCATTCTCTGAATGTGTATAGCATTTTTCAACATGAGTCCTTTGGAATAATCTTGTATGGTTGTATTTCTGAGAAAAACTAAGTTTTTCATAATTGATTATCACACAATATTGCTGATACTGTGTACACTATTCTTGTTTTACTCACTTTGCATCAGTTCACACAAGCCTTTCCAGATTTTTCTGAAATCTGTCTGCTTATCATTTTTATGGCACAATTGTATTCCATTTTATTCATGTACCACAGCTTATTTAGGTCATAAATACTAATTGATTGAGCAAGCCACAACTTTGCCACAAGTGACCGAACAATTTAGAAAATAAAAGATTTATCTATTATTGTTTATTGACTATAAAAAGGTATTGTTCAATGTCTGTCTGATACTAACATCAAGCAAGGCATAAAATAGAGAGGTGTATGCTTGAAAAAATGTTTGCTAGCATTGTGGATGAGAGCAATCCAAGCAGAGGAGGCTTTTTCTATGAATGTTGAGATCCTCTAGATCAGTAGTTCTCAAACTCTTTTTCTCAGTATCTTTATGGTATTAACAATTATTGAGAATATGTCCAAAGTGTTTTTGTTTATATAGATTACATAATAGATATTTATCATAAATAGAAAAAAGCCTAATTTTGAATGTGTAGACCCTCTGAAAGGATTTCAGAGACCCTCTAGGATTCACTGCACCACACTTTGAGAACCACTGCTCTAGATGATCTTGTTTGTAGATACGTTGTGCTGATTGCACCAGATCTGAAAACATCACCAAATCTTATAAAGGAGATTCATCGTTACTCAAGAGTCTGGTCCAAGTGAGTTATTGTCCTTTATCCTTAGAATGGATAAAAATGGCATCCCTATGTCAGGGCCAACATACGGTGTGTCCCACTATGGCTGATCCGTCGATACAAGATTGGAGGTTGTACCACAGGTTGGGTACAAATGGTCTGTGAGAACGTTTGGAATGGAGGTATTTCTAAACTTGTATATCTCATGTTTCTCATGCACTTCTGCAATTCTGCTTTGCTCATAAAGCACAGAACCTTCTTTGATGTAGGCAATCCCGTGCAGTGTCTATCATGTCTCACAATTGATTCCAAAGTTCTTCAGAGATCTTGAGAATGTTCTTGTATTGTTTCTTCTGGATTTTGCATGAATTCTTGCCTTGTATGACTTTTCTGCAAAATAATTTTTTAAGCAAACATATATTTGGCATTTGAAAAACACAGCCATCCCATTGGTTGTATTCGCTACAGTAGAGTGTGAATGCTTGGCAGTTCAGTATGGAAAAGGACTTCAAAGCGTCTGGTACCTCATATTACTAAGTAACCTTCAGAATCTTCCTAAGAAATTCAAATGGAAGTGATTTCATTTCCTGACATGGCACTGGCATGCTGTCCAGGTTTCACAGGCGTACAGCAATGAAGTTATAATGAATACCACTGTAGACCTTCATTTTGGTAGGCAGCCTGATGTTTTCTCTCCCACACTTTCAGAATTTTCCAAACACTGAGCTAGTTCTGGCAATGCATGTGTCAACCTTATCATCTATGTGCATATCCCTGCAAAGAATACTGCCAAGGTTAAGTGCCCTTATCAAAAACATTCACATTTATTCCATTTGCTGTAACCAATGGTTCCATACATGGGAAGTCTGGTGCTGAGTGGTGGAAATCTCTTTTCTTGGTGTTAATTGTCAAGCCATAGTTATCACAACTTGATCCATACTCTGTTGCACTCAGCCTTGGAGGCTTCATGAAATACATAATTATCTGGAAACAAAAAGTCATGCACCAACTCCCCTTCCATTTTTGTCTTGGCTTATAGCCTTTTCAAGTTAATTTGCTATCAGTGTGGCAATTGACTTTGATGCCATTTTTATCCTTATTGCAGATGTCCATCAACATCACTGAAAACATCATGTTATGTATAGGACTGTTTGCCATCTAGGGGAGGGGGTGGAGGGAGGGAGGGGAAAAATCAGAACAGAAGCAAGCACAAGGGATAATGTTGTAAAAAAAAATTACCCTGGCATGGATTCTGTCAATACTAAGTTATTATTAAATAAAAAAAAAGAAAGAAAACATCATGTTAAAAAGCATGGGAGCAAGCACACAACCTTGCTTCATTCCTTTAGTGACTGGGAAAACACAAGAGTATCATTGATTATCCAATACGTTTGCAAGGATGCCATCATGGAACTGGCATGAGATGAACTTCTGCCATAATCTTCCACAAATCTCCATGACTGACAATATCAAAGATCTTGGTCGGATTGATGAGCCATATATACAGACCTCTTTTCTGCTTCTGGCATTTTTCCTGTAGTTGATGGACAGGAAATACTGTATCAACTGTTTCTTGGTCCTTTCTGAAGCACTTTCTGAAGATTCTCAGGTAGATGACCTTCCAAGTGAAGGTCCAAATGAAGACAATTAAAGAAGTCTCTGGCAAGAATTTTGCTAGAAACAATTAAAGATAGAGATGACCCCTATTCTTTCCCCCCTTATGAGTGTCACAGGACAATCCATTTCCTTTTTCTTTTACAGAGATGGACAATGGAGGCATCCTTGAACTCCTAAGGGATAATCTCCATATAGGAAAACCCAAGTATATGAAGTATGTTTAATGCACAGTATATGAAATGAATAGACAATCTAAAGAGGTCATCTATTTCTGTCTCTTCCTATATATTTATAGATATAACTAAATCTATCTATAAATATAGCTCTATATCCAAATAGCTGTATTGATATTTTCATTTACCTTCTTCTTCTTCATCATCATCATCACCATCAATCTCCTATCTATAAATCTATATCTTGGGAAGACAATGCAAATATATCATTAGCAAGGCCTAGAAATGTAAAAGAAGAGGAGAATAGGTAGTATTTTTTTAGGAAATTGCAAAAAAATTTAATGACACTAGAATTTTCTCTGAAACAAAAGTCCATTAAAATAGCAATATTCTTCTGGTGATATATGGCTGCAATTCATAGAGCACAATAGTCATCAAAGACTTAAACTTGAGAGTCATATGAAGAGCACTGGAAGGATGCATGGTGAACAGGTTATAACTCATCATAAGTAAGAAATTATATATAAAGTATAAAGCATATCATTAATGAAAGGTATAATTGAAAGAGAAAATGGGTTAGTCATATGGTAAGAATGAGGACAACTGATAAGTAATTTGGATGTCCACTATTATTTGTGATATCAAGAAAAACTTAGAGCATTCCCTAGCATGTTGGATGGATCTTGGGTGAGAAATTCATGGGAGATTATGGGCAAGAATCACACACATCAGGCAAGTATGTATAGGTTGTGATCTGGAGAAGATCTGCTGGAAGAAAGCCAACAGAATGGAATATCAAAGCAAAGAAGAAAATAGCCACATTAGTGAAAAGATTTCATGCTACTTTCTAGGAGCAGAGATAACACTGCCTACAAAGGACAGTAGCAAAAGAGTAATGAAGCATCACTGGAAGGAGAACTGCTGGTGAGAGAGTAATGATGTGCAGAACATTGGTACATAGGAATGAAGCCTGGAATTACTCTTTCCTTGGGCCTCAGCCAAAGAAGTACTATAAATCTCAGGGACTAAACAGGTGCCTAGGGGGAAAGAGTGATCTAAAGTGTAAGTTAAGTCTTTATAAGATCAGATGTGAATTCTTTATTATGTATAAAATTTCTGATTTGAGCCCTTGGTGCTTGATTGCTTATTAGGGGATTGACTTGGTGGCTATCTTGGGGGGATGCCAGATACTGAACTTACTAAGTTCCATCTGGGTGGCAACAATTAACTAGCAAGGTGAAGGGTATTCACCTTGGGTACCTGGATCCATTGTTTCAGGAGGGAGTCTGACACAATGATCTTATAATAATGATCAGGCAGTTGTTTCAGTTTTATATGTGGGGAGGCCATTGATCAGGAAAGTAGAACTCTGATTGTTATTGTTTCTTTAGGAGGGTATATTTGTGTAATATTGTTCTCCTCAGGAGTTATCTTTTTTATTTTTGTTATACTAAATTCAAAAAGTAAATAAAAGAATGTAGTATAAATAAGATTTATTTGTAAAGTGACAGCTCTTGATGTGGCTTAGTATTATTTTTCCCTGCTGCTAAGAAACGAAAGAAAGGAGAGAGGGAATGTAAGTTGGGGATGGGGATGGAATAAGTTGGGATTTTTATTCTACTCTGACTCTTCTCAGACATATGCTATCAATTAAATTTAGGAGTTCAGAGTGATATAATGACAAGATCCTTAAATTTGGAGTCATAAGATCTGATTGGATTTTGTTTGGTCACTTATTAATGATGTGTCCTTGCATTAAATCATTTCTATACCTTGAATTTCATTTATCTCATTTATAAAATGCAGGGTCTGGATCTGATGATTTGAAAAGTCCTTTCCCTGAACCCAATCATCCAATGGACTCTACTGTTCCCTTTGCAGGAAAAGTAATGGCCTGAGATCAGGATGAGGGGTAATGAAGACCTTCCTCTCACTTCATTTGTCTGAATTTTTTTTAGCTTTCAGTAATCTGCAAGCATTAATTAAGATCATTTGACATTGGCCTTTCAGATTTACAAAGTCCTTGTATATGTTATTTCATTTGATCTGCATTAAACTCTCCTGGTGAGGGAAGTATATTTGTCCCTATTTTACAGATCAGAGAGCTAAATGACTTTTTCCTGCTCACATTGCCAGGAAATGATAGAAGAGGGGAATCAGATAGAATTCAGCAAACATTATTCAATGACACCTATGTGTAGGATATTCTGCTAGGAATGGATCTAATAAGATAAAAAAGAATATAGTACCTTTCTCTAAGATCTCACATTCTATTGGGTAAACACACAAGAAGCAAATATGGAGTACATACTAAGTAATACAAAGTAAATTTAAGAGATAGTCAGTGTTTTTACCTGGGAGAATTACAAAAGACCAAATGTCTTCAGTAAAAAATGAACCAGATTTATACTTTTAAGGAAGCCTGAGATTCCAAAATTAGACATTTAAGGAAAGAAAATATTTTAGATGCACCCAAAAAGATGACTTTTGCAAAGGCTTAGGGATAGAGAATGGAATGTTATATCAGGTGAACACCTAGAAGGTCTCTTTCTAAAAATTATATTTTTTCAATTAGAAGAAATAGAAATTCTTAATGCTCTCACCTTGGGAATGAACCCTGAGGTTCCTTCAGAAGCAAAACAAATTGTTATAAACACGTAGAGTCAATCAAAACTAAGTTCCACATGAGCCAGGTCAAAAAAAAAATAACAACCTCATTCTGCAACATCAGTCATGATGGCTAGCTTGTTTCATTATTAGTCTTCTGGAATTCTTATTGATCATTATACTGATAAGAATTCCTAATTCTTTTAAAGTTATTTACCTTTACTAAATTGTTGTTTTTCTTCACTTCATTCTTCATCAGTTTGTATATGTTTTCTCAGAATTCTCTTAAATCATTTTCTCCATAATTTTTACAATATAATACAATAGTATTTCATAAAATCATAAAATTTATATGTCATAACAAGTTTGTTAATTTTTCAATTTATGGACACTTCCTCAGATTCCCATCATCTGTCATCTCAAAAAGCTTACAAATGTACCTACAAATCCCTTGAGTTTGTTTAAAGAATCTTTAAGATTCTTAACTCCTTTATCAAGTCCTTTTTCTCTTTTCTATCTTCTTTTCTGGTTGAACAAAATATATTCCTGTATGCAATGTATGTTTGTGTGTGTGTGTGTCCTTCCTTTAACCGGTTAAGATGGGTGTGAAGAATCAGTTGTTCACCGTATATTTGTATGGAATCCCACTTATTTGTATGGATGTATACTTGTGTACCCAAATTATGTGATATAATTTTCCTTAACTCTTCCTTTATTTCCCTCCTCTTTTCCTCCCTCCCAAAGTGTTCCTCTTTCCTTCTCTTCACATTTCCCCTAAAGATCATTAAGACATAATACAACCACTCTTGACTTTGTCTAGTTGATTTCCCTCTATGAATCCTGATAATAGGATTCAAAGGAAGCAAGTATATCATATCCCTAAGTTAGAACATAAATAGTTTATCCTTGTTGAGTCACTTAATGATGTTAATTACATTCATATTTACTTTTTTGTTTTTCTTAACTCTTTTGTTAAAACTTCATAGTCTTATATGTAGTCTTTAAGAATGAGATTGCAGGTTTGCAGAATGAGCTTGAATCACTTAAGATGTTAATTACATTCATATTTACTTTTTTGTTTTTCTTAACTCTTTTGTTAAAACTTCATAGTCTTATATATCTAGTCTTTTCATTAGGATTACTTGAAAATCTTCTGTTTTTCATTAAAGATTCACTTTCCCCCCATATTGCAAGGTACTCTTGGCTGTAAATCCATATCTTTTGCCTTCTGTAACATCATATTCCAAGTTCTCTGCTCCTTTCAAGTTAATGGTAGGTGAATTTGGGTGATTCTGACCATGGCTCCTTGGAACTTGAATTCTTCTTTTTTTTTTTTTTCTGGCTGCTTGCATTGTTTCTCTGACCTGGAATCTGGATTTTGTCTATGATTTTCCTGGAAATGATCATTTTGGGGTTCCTTCAGAAGCTAACCAATGGATTATTTTAATTTCCTTTTTGCCCTCTGGCTATAAGAAATATGGACAGTTTCAAGATTTTTAAAAATATAGACTTTTTGTCATAGCATTCAGATAATCCAATATTCTTAATTTTCTTTTTCTCCTTGATCTGTTTTCTATATCACTTGATTTTTCTTCTGATATATCTTATATTTTCTTCTATTTTTTTAGCCTTCTGACTTTGTTTTAGTATTATTGTCTTATGAAGTCATTGACTTCTATTTGATTCATTCTAATTTTAAAGCAGTTTGGTGCAAGGGCAAGGGTTTTTTGTTTGTTACTGTTGTTTGCTTGTTTGTTTTTTTACCTCTTAACTCAAACTGTTAATGTTCTTTCTTCCATACTCTCATTTTTTTTCATTAAGCACTCTCATTTCATTTATAAAAATATTTTAAACTTTGCTTCATCTCTTCTAAGAATTCTTGTTGAGTTTATAAACAGTCTGTTATTCTCTAAGGCTTTATTTGTAAATGTTTTAGGGGAATTTTCTTCATCTATATTTATATCTTGAGTACCCCTGATACCATAATAGCTCATTACAGTAGAGTTCTTTTTTTGGTTTGCTCATTCTTACAGCCTACTTCCCTATTTTGAATTTGATATTAGGGCTGGGCTTTGCTATACTTGAAGAGGGGCGATCTGAGCTGGACCTGTTGTTACTTTCTTTGGAATATATTTCTTGGATCTCAATACCAAACTGGAGACTTTCAAGTTTTAAGTGCTCTCAAATTGGTGTAATCCAGGGCAAAGTCTGACTGCTGCTCTCTTCGTCTGTGCTCTACAAATTTCTGACCTGCTTTTCAGTCAGAGCAACAATATAATGCTGTTGGATTCAGCCTCTATCAGCCAGCTATGATGTTATTTCTGCATGACAGAACTGCAGATTTCCCTTGTTCCTCTGAGGACTTGATTAGATCCAGTTGAGATCCTCCTCTGTTCCTATGGTCTGTTGGCTTCTGAACTTCCTTCTTTTTTTGTATATTGAGCAGGGTCTCTCATCTCAGTCATACTATCCCTGTGTATAAATTTTTGCCTGGATCTGTGATGTTGAATTGGGTAATGGGCAACAAAGCTGTTAGTTGGCATCTGTTGCATCTCAGTGTCCTGGTAAAAGTGTGGAGTGCCCTTTGATGGTCCTGGGTCCTCCTTTTGTCCTTGTATACATCCTCTTCCTGGCCACTCATGCTGTGCCCTCTAGCCATATCTTAGTCCTTAGTGTTGGTACACTTTTTTGTCTTATGCCAACCTGGGTTAGATTTTGATTTTTTCCTGTATGTGCCATCCAGATTCAATCTGGTGCACTTTCTAATACTGTTCACAGGAATTTTGTCAATGGCTGTTCAGCTACATTGCTTCTTTCCATGCCACCATTTTGGCTCTGGAGAAGACATGTGAGTGGAGAGAAGTTGTGGAAGTTAGATCAGCAAGAATTATTTGGAATTTAAGGAAGAAAAAAAAAAGTCAAGGATGATTCCCAGATTGAACACACGGGTTTTTCCTGATTCTTCACAATATCACATTGTCTCTACATTAAGCAAAACTATTTCTCTATTAAAGTATGTACTAAACACTAGTATTTAGGCTATGAAAAGTATTAACATAAATGAAATTGATCTTGTATTGATGAATTTTACAGTTCAGTAAGGAAATAATTAAATTCATTATCATCTTCCTATCCCTGGACACTATACTTCTAATAATTCAGTCTAAAGTTTATTTATTTATTTTTGCTAATGTTATGTCATTAACTCATATTTAGTTAATAAACACCCTGAGATATTTTTCACACAAATCCTCATTAGTCTAATTTTTTGCTTTTAGAATCAATTTTTTTTAATGAAGACAAATTATTTTTTTTCTCCCTCCCACTTTCACCCTCACTTGAAAACCAAAATCAAAACAAAGCCTTTGGATCAAATACTCATAGTCAAAGAAAAAAAATTCCTGTGTTGGCCATGTCCCCTTAAATTATATCTTATATTGTATCCTGAGTTCATTATCTCTCTCTCAGATGATGACTAACATGTTTCATTTTTGGTTCTTTGTTATCATTATTAATCATTTCTTTGATCTTAAATCTTTCATAGTTGTTTAATTTTGTAATGTTCTTATTATTGTATAAAATATTCTCCTGATTCTGTTCATAATCCCTTTGCATCAAGTCCATACTAGTATTTCTAGGTTTCCCTGAAATGAACTCTTTTATAAGCACTCTAGCATTCCATTACATTCAAATAGTCATTATAATTTGTTCTGCTAGTCCTACTTGAAGAAAATCTTTTTAATTTCTAGTTCTTTGTCAGTATATAAAAAGGAAACTGTTATATATATTTTTGTATATGTAGGTCCTTTTCCACTTTCTTTGATTGCTTTGGGGAACAGAATTATGAATAGTGGTAATGGGTCAAAGAATATGCAAGCTTTAGTAATTGGGGGGGGGTATAGTCCCAATCTGTTTTCTAGAATGGCTGGATCAATTCATAGCTGCTCCAGTTGTGCATTAATATGTCTATTTTCCCTACAGTCACTCCAACATTGGTCGTTTTCTCTCTCCCTTCCCTCCCTCCCTTCCTCCTTTCCTCCCTTCCTTTTTTTTCTTCCTTCCTTCTTTCCTTCCTTCCTTCCTTCCTTCCTTCCTTCTTCCTTCCTTCCTTCCTTCCGTTCTTCCTTGTCAACCTTGCCAAACCCATGGATTTACACTGGAACTTCAGAGTTGCTTTAATTTGCATTTGATTCATTTAAAGTATTTTTTTTTTCATATAGCTAATGATAATTTGAATCTCTTTCTTTGAAAATTTGTACTTTGACCATTTCTCAATAAGAAAGTAGCTCTTATTCTTTTAAATTTGAATCAATTCCTTTATTTCTTTGAAGTGAGATCTTTTTGAAATATGCAAAGACTGTTCCCCAGTTAACTGTTTCCCTCCTAATTTTAACTAAATTTAAATAAATGAAACTAAATGGTTTCATTTGTGCAAAAATCTTTAGTTTATGCAATCAAAATCAATCCTTTCTTTCATTATAAACTATTCCCCTCTCCATAGATCTGAAAGATATTTTCTTCCTCTAATTTGTTTATGTTTTAATTCTAAGTCATGTATCTATTTGGAGCTTATCTTGCTATATGGTGTAAGTTGTTGGTCCATATTTAGTTTCTGCCAAACTGCTTTCCAGTTTTCCCCAAGAAGTTTTGTTGAATAATGATTTCTTGCTCCAATATCTGGGATCTTTGAGTTAATTAAACCTTAGGCTACTATGTTTGTTTTTGTGTATTGTATACTCAATTTGTTCTACTTATTGATTTATTATTCAATACAAATCAATTTTAATGATGACTGTATAATTTGAGTATAATATAAAATCTATTGGTACTTGGCCTCTTTCATATTCTATGTTTTTCCCCCATTATTTTCCTTGAGGTTCTTGACAATTTTTTCTTTCACATAAATTTCATTATTATCTTTTCTAATTCTATAAAACAATACATATGTAGCTTAGTTAGTATGGTATTAGCAAGTTATTTTAATGGCATTATAATCGTTATCAATTTGACTCAATTTATTGTGAACAATTCCTATTTCTTCAATTATTTAGGTCTATCTTTATTTTTCTAAGAAATATTTTATAGATATAGTCATTTAGTTCCCATTTATGACCTGATAAACAGAACATTAAGTTTTTTATATCAAGTGTTGTTATCTTAAATAGAATTTTTCTTTGTCTCTCTTTTGGCTTGATTTTTATTGGGAATATGTAAAAATATTGCTGATTCATACATATTTGTTTAATATTCTGCAAATCTGCTGAAGTTATTCTTTCATTTAATTTTAAAATTTATTCTTAAGGGTCATCTAAGTAAATTATCATATCATTTACAAAAAACAATAATTTTTGTTTCCTCTTTGCCTATGCTTATTATTTCAATTTCATATAGTTAGCATTTTTGGCATGATGTAAAATAGTAGGGATGAAAATGAATATTCTTGTTGTATTACTGTAGTCAATAATATTGACAACAATAAATAGTTAATGTTAGTTTTCCTGGTACCATTTATTTAATTTTTCTTTTATTTGTATAAACTTTCCTATGCTTCTTTGAATTCCTGATATTCATCATTATTTCAAAATAATATTCCATTACATTTATATAACAGAGTTTGTTCTATTATTCCTCCAAACCAAGGACACTGACTTTGTTTTTACATCTTCATTACCAAGGAAAATGTTGCTATAAATATTTTGGTTGATATTACTCTTTTCCCATTGACTCTCTTGGAGTACATGCCTAACAGTGTGATCTCTAAATCAAAGGATGGGAACAATATAATTAGTGACTCTTCTTATGTAATTGCAAATTGTTTTCCAGAATGATAGGATTATTTTATAGTCCCACCATCATTAAGGTGTGCCTGTCCCTGAAACATTGACCATTTCTATTATATACCACTTGACTCACTTCATATGACTTAATTAGTTTGCAGTTCTTTTGAGGATTGTTTTTTTCATATCCTTTGACCACTTATGTATTAGCATTTTCTTTGTCTTCTAAGTTTTTCTTTACTGAGGCAGCATTTGGACTATCCATCTCAGTCCACTTTTTACCTGGAGTTCTGCTTAGTTCCAACTCCACAAAACAAGATGCCCCTCCTTCCCCCTACTCCAGGACAAGCTGCTCACTTAATATCTCATCGCCAAGGTACTTACTCAGTCTTGGATGCTCAATCCCTCCCTTTCTCCTTCAATTCCTCTCTCCTCTGACTGGAGGACTGGAGGGTGGAACATTAAATTCTTTCCAAAGACTTCTTTCAGAGAGCAAGAGCTGGACTTACCAACTTATTCTCCCCTTTCCATCTGTATCTTCAACTTGATTTCAACTCCATAAAACAAGACACTCCCAAACTAGGATCCATACCTCTCCCTTTCAATTTTCCATATTGTTTTCCCCTATTAGATTATTAGCTCCTTCAGAAAAGGGACGATCTTTCTTTTTCTTATTTATATCCCTAGCATCCAGCACATTAATTGAATGGAATGTTTCCTAAATTCTAAACCTAGGCAGCTAGGTTGTATGGGGGATAGAGTGCTAGATCTAAAGGGAGGAAGAATTGAATTCAAATCCTGCCTTAGATACTTCATAGCCATTTAATCCTAAGCAAATCATTTTACTTCTCTCTACTTGAGTTTCCTCATCTATAAAATGTGGATAATAATAGTACCTATCTCTCAGGATTGCTGTGAAGATAAAATTAAATAGTATTTTAAAGTGTTTAAGCTATATGTTAATGCTATTGTCCAAATTTTTATTATTTATTGTCCAAAATCTCTTGTATTCTTATATTATCATGTAGATAATGATATAAAACAGTGAGCTTTAAAAAAATTTTTAAATGTATTTTCCCCAATTTATATGTAAAAATTTTTAACATTCTTTGTCAATTTCAAATTTTGAATTCTAAATTCTTTTCTTCCCCTAATTCTTCCTCTCACCTTCCCCAAATGAAGGCAAGCAATTTGACATAGGTTATACATGTGTAGTCATGAAAAACACATTCCATGTAAGTCATGTTATGAAAGAAAACACAGACCAAAAAAGAAAGTAAAGAAAAAGTACATTTGATCTGCATAGAATGTGAGCTTCTTGAGGGAAGGGACCATATATTATGTTTATTATTATTATTTCCATCTTATAGGTTTAAGCAAAAGCAAGCACATTATTTCCTCTATTGGCTGTTCATTGATTGCTATAAAGGTCTGTGTTTTCTCTACTAAAAATGATACAATTCATTTGATTATTTATCATTTTGTTTCAAATATGAATCATGGGACTTGTTAGAACTTAAGTTTAAAAAAGCTAACATTTTCCTAAAAATGAATAAAGGAGGAAAAAGAGACTCTTTAAAATGAAAAACTTTTATATTTTGTACATCCCTCTTACCCAGAATTGTTATCCTGTTACTCAAATATACATAGGTAACATGCCTGAAAATATTTTCTTAAAATCTGTAAGAAAATCTGTAGTATGTGCTTTACTGAAATGTTATTTGTAATACTCTAATGCGTTTACTGCTCAAGGGGATCATCTAACTGACCAGCAAGCTCTCTCTCAGTCTCTGAGAAGTGGAATCACAGCATGTTAGAACTGGAAAGGCTCTTAGAAATCATTTGGAGACAGTAATATAGACAGGAGATCCTGACATACAGACTGTTGGAATTGGAAAGAACTTTTAGACCTTAGAATAGAAAATAGAGAACTTAAGTTAGAATCCTGAAACATCTGACTTAGAGCATTCTATAGCATCTGGCACAAGCATTTCTAGGAGAGAAGGGAAGGACACAGATGCTGTCAAGGATACAGCTCTACTGATTTTATGCCATTGAACTATTATTGCCCAAACTCTTTAATATATTCTATACCTTAGTATTTCTAGAAGCTTGTAGTATAGCTTATTGCACAAGGCATTCTCCAGGGGGAACACATGAGCAGGAGAAAACAAGAGAAGCACCTCATTCCTCCAAGTTATTTTGCTTTGCTACAGGGAGATCTCCCTTGGTATTACTTTTCCTCCCCTTGTTAACAGTAGACCTGCTGGCAGAGGACCAGTTTAAGAAGAATTGGCTCAAAGAGGAAATAACATACACTCAGTTGTATGAAAAAATTTATCTTACCATATATGAAAGTAAAAAATGTTGGGGATAAGAGAAGGGGGGGAGGTGGGACTGACAGAAGAGAGGGTAGACTGGGGAAGGTGGTAAGCAGAGGTAAGCAATCGCCTTGGCTTTTGGATTATGACAATGACATTGTGGCTCATCCTGTGCTCTGAGGACACAGTCCTGAGTCCTGAAGAGGACTATTGACATCAGGAGGGTGTGTCTTCACTTCCAGGTGAATTGGATTTAACTGAGGCAGAGCTGTGCAAAGATATCAGCCTCAGTCTCTCTTCCATAGTTTTAGGAGTCCAATGGCCACTCAAGATGACTGGCAACAGCCCCAAACGCAGTGGGGGATTTTGGCCTTTTCTCCCCTGGTACTGACAAAGTTTCAGAGTTAGAAGGAACTTTAAAATATAGGATGTCAGAAGTAGCGAGGACTTCATGGAACATAGAATATCAGAGATGAAAAGGGTCTAAGAGAGTATATTTCTAGACCAATATCTGGGGAATGGTATTTGCCCTTGGCATTTTCTGGTAGCAGAGTTCAGACTAGAATTCAGACTACTTAATTTCAATTCTAATACTTAACCTATCAACAAAAATAGTGCTGCTTTTCTGATGTAGTGGATGGGCAGTACATTTGGAATCAGAAAGTCTTGGGTTCAGATATCACTTCGGACACTTACTATCAGTGTGATGGGTAGATGTCACTTAACCTCTCAGGGGTAATCAGTTTACTCATTTGTGAACTGAGCATGTTATTAGTTCATATAAGCTTATATAGTTCTTTGGAAGCACAAATAAGATAGCATATGTAAAACATGTGGGAAACTTCAGTGAATTATATATGTCTTATTATTAGTGACCTATTATCAGGTCAAGGATGTTAATGGTAAGGAGTTCAGGCTTCTCAAATATTATAAACATACATGCATGAATATATCTAAACATATACACATATAAATATATATACATATACACACATATATAGTATGTGTATACTCTGCCTCTAATATATCACTTATTCTATTATGCTTGCTCTGCAAATAACACAGGGTAGACATTTATCTACTCCATCCTGTAGACCAGAATGATAATTCATAAGAGGATGCAGCCAACATGACAGAGTACCAAGGTTTCATGCCTGCAGTCAATGACTTTATATTGCTTTTACAAAGGCTATTGCTTATGAGTGATTTCTACTGCACATTACATTTTCTTCCTATTACTCTATTTAATAAGTAGATTAAATTGCAAATTATAAGCATGCTCACTTTACAATTTATTTATTTTTTGCTTTGTTATAAGAATTAGAGCTTTATAAAATGGGTTGCCTCATGAAGTGGTGAATTCCTCATTGATTGTGGTCTTCAAGCAGAGATTGGTTTTTTGTAATGTTTTTGAAGAGATTGTTGCTCAAGTCAGTATTAAAGTACCTAATCAGTGAGATCCCCTCCAATTCCAAGATTTTGAAAATAACATATTAATTAGTCAGATAAAAAAGCTGGTTCAGGGCTTTTCAATAGTAGCCTTGTATATATAGGGTCTGACTGGAAAAGATTCCAGAACAGGGCTATTTGAAAAGTTGACATGTAATTTATAGCAAGATGGGAATATTGAGCTTGAACAGGATCCTTGGTTTCCTTCCCCTTAAAAAACTATTATGGCAAAAACATACCTTCTAATATCCTTTTTTCCACAAATTCATTCTTTAAAGGATTCTAATATGTCTTTAGTATGTTCTTGGATTAAGTCAACAATTCCCCCAATAGATAAAATCAGAAAAAAGTAGTAACCCTTTGTCCAATTAGTGAGAGACTCTGGTAGCACCGATGAGGTAAGGAAGTAGGAGCATCCATCACCTGCATCAGAAAAAAAAATACCAGGGACAGCAAATTGAGTTTACATCCTCTTCCTCTGAGGGAGGGCTCATTATTGGGTTACTTGCAGAACTGTGAATGTGTGAGTCTGGCAATATGGGGATCTTGATGGAGAACATGTTGTGATGGAAAAAAATAATGAGTATTTCACATGACACTTTGTAAGAAGAAAAAAACAGAAAGGTCACATCCAAATAGATGGAAATGCTATCAAAATAACTGCTTCAGTGCTCTATGGACTTCACCCAACTTGTGGCTAACAGCACATTCTTCCTGATGAATTGTAAAAGACAATTATTGCTTTAACAAAGCTTTTTAGTATTGCCTCAGGGCACCTAAACTTGTCTCTCCATTCTTGGTTACTGAAGTCACTGCTGAGGTGAAAATGTATATTCAAGGAATAGCTGATTTTTCTTATATTAGAGGCAGGGTCAGAGAATCAAGAATGTTTACACTCCTAGGCTGACACAGTCTAATGGTTCAATTGTAGCCTGTTCTATTAGGCTAAACAGATTGAGTTAACATAGGGCACAGTATGTTGCTTTGGAGAGAAATTATTTTTGTAAGCATTTTGTGTGCGTGTGTTCTATTCAGCTTGTGCATGTGAAAAGATACTAATTGAATGGACTACAGGCAGAAAAATCTTTGTTCCATACCCAAGGACAACATGATTTTATCCTCCAAGATACCACATCCCTGGGGGTTAAACAGCAAAGGCCATCTTGGGAGAAAAGGCATTATTAAATGTTTCTCATCAGCTGGACCAGCAGCTAAGTTCTCTTGTTGGTTAAATGCTATGCAATTTATTTAAAATCTACTCCTCAGAACTATCCTGTGGATTCGTAAGTTGGGGCTATTTAAATTAAACTGATTTTCTTAAGAATAGGAAAGTACAAAAATTAAAACTAAAAAAAAATAGAACTTTGCTCACAATGAGTTTATTACAATCTATAGGAGAATGCAACATATATCAAAGTAAAGAAATCTTCCATAGATCACTTATTCCTCAAGATATATAGTAATCAGTGAAAGATTTATTTACTTTCACATGTATTAAATTCTCCAATAGAGTGTAATTTCTCATGGACAAGACTCTTTTTTTTCTTCTTTATACTAGTAGTCCTTATCACAGAGCTTTGCACAAAGAAGATGCTGGTGAAATTTAATTGAATCAAGAATTTCAGTCTGGTCTTATGATCATGAAAGAGTCTTAAAGAATCTCTCTCTACACACACACACACACACACACACACACACACACACACACACACACACACATATTTTGGTCTAGGCAATTGTGGTATAAGTGACTTGCCCAGGATTACACAGCTATTAAGTAGTAAATGTCAGAGGCTGGATTTGAACTCATCTCCTCCCGACTTTAGGGCCAGTACTGTATCCACTATTACATTAGCTGCCCCAAAAATTAATATTTTAATTCTTTACGATATTCTATGACACAAGTGTCATGGTTTAGTGGAAAGACCACTTCAGTTTAGAGACATAAATATGGATTCAAATCCTGGATCTTCTACTTGTATGACACTGGATGGGTTACTTCCTATCTCTGGATTTGTGTTACCTCATTTATTCTCCTGAAGGACTACACTTTGTTTTTCGGGGCAGGTAATTCTTGATTGTAATCTCAACTCTTTTGCCTTCTGGAAAATTCATGCCCTCTATTAATCTTGTATTATTCTGACTGAAACTACATGGTATTTGAATGGTAGCTCTCTGGTTGCTTGGAGTGTTTTCTTTTTGACTTGAGAGATTTTGGATTTGTTATAATTCTGGAAGTTTTTATTTTGGAATAGCTTTCAGGTGGTGATTGGTAGATTCTTTGACTTTCTATTTTAGTGGCTCTATCACTCCAGAATTTCATTTGAGGCATCATTTTATTCGATGCAAATATTTTATTTACCCCAATTACATGTTAAAGCACTTTTTTAATATTTTAAAAAAGTTTTGAGTTCCAAATTTATTCCTTCTTTTCCTCCCTCCCTTCCCTCCTCCCTATGGTGGTAAGGTATCTGGAGGCATTATTTTGAAGTTGTTTGGAGGGGAATGTTGGGAAGGCTCAGTTGAATACTTTCTCTACTTTGTCATCTTGGCACTACCCTCATAAGTCAATCCTTGACTTCTTTTAAAAAATTATTCACTTTGAAATTAAATACAAAAAGAAAGAGAAAGAACATTTATGTAAATAGCACAACATAAAATAAGATTCAACATAAAAACCATTAATTTCCCTTTCACAATGTCTATTTTTTAAATTTGTGATTTTCTTTCTTTTTTTAAGTATTAGCTTTTTGTTATCAAAATATATACAAAGATAGTTTCCAACATTCATTCTTGCAAAACCTTGTGTTCCAAATTTTTCTCCCTACTATCCCCTTACTCCTCCTAGAGAGTTAGCAATCCAATATATGTTAAATATGTACAATTCTTCTATACATATTTCCATATTTATCACACTGCACAAGAAAAATCAGATCAAAAAGGAAAAAAATGAGAAATAAAATAAAAAACAAGCAAGCAACAAAAAAATGAAAATACTATGTGATGATCCAAATTGAATCCTCACAGTCTTCTCTCTGGATGCAGATGGCTCTCTCTATCACAAGTCTATTGGAACTGACCTGAATCAATTTATTGTTGAAAAGAGCCATGTTCAGTGCTATTGATCTTTGCATAATCTTGTTGTTGCTGTGTACAATATTCTCTTGGTTCTACTTACTTCATTTAAGATCAGTTCATGTAAGTCTCTCCAGGCCTTTCTGAAATCATCCTGTTGGTCATTTCTTACTGAACAATAATATTCCATAACATTCATATACCACAATTTATTCAGCCATTCTCCAACTAATGGGCATCCACTCAGTTTCCTGTTCCTTGTCACTACAAAAGGGCTGCCACAAACATTTTTGCACATGTGATTGATTTTTTAATTTCATTTATTCTCAAATTGAAGTGGCTGAATGAGATAAACTCAAGTCTTTTCTCAATGTAATTTGTATATCTATTTCTTTAATGTGTGTACTTACTACATCAGTCAGTATAGATAAGAATTCGTTGAGAGAGTTCATGAAGTTTTAAAAAATGCCTTGAATAAAATGAATAAAAATGAATAAAAGCTGGGGATGTTCAAGCTCAATCTAATTTTTGATCTTTGAATTTAGCTCATTGACGCTTCTGTCCTTCCAACCCCCCCCCCCTACCCTCCACTCCTCCATCCTCCTCCCCTTTTTTTCGGCCATGCTGTTTAGCATTAGAAATGGTTGACTTCTCTTTTGCTCCAAAACACTTCACCCACCATTCTTGGCAAATGTTCTGGAATCAGCTAGATCTGGTAAGATTGTTGGTTGCCATCCTCATTTCAGTATCTCTCTCCACTTCCCACCCCAATTCCCCAAATCCCTATCCCATCTCCCTGTCTATTGGGTCATGTGATTATAGGATTTAGAGTTGGAATGGATGATAAAGAATACTTTTTTGGAAATTGGAAAACCTAAATTCTAACCCCGAGTCTGCCATTGTATGAATGGAGAAAAGTCATTTTAGATCTCCACTTGAAAACTGAATGAGATAATTTCTGTTATCTTCCACATCCAAATTAAGAACTCAGGAAAACCATTTTATTGATGGACTCAACCTGGGAGTTCTGTGAACTTGTTTTTTTTTTTTTTATTTAATATTTTAATGTAACCTGTACCTCATTGGGCATGCCCAATTCAAGTATGGAAATACCCTTGAAGGACTTTTTGAGCTTTTCCAGTTTACTTAATATGGAGCCCACTTTATCTCTTGTCATGAGTGGGAATTTCTGATTAACTGCCCATATCATTAAAATTGACCAGACTAACCATTCAACCCCTTTTTAGCAATGTTCTTTTCATCACAAAGTGAAGATCCCAGTTTATCCAAAGCAAGGATACCATGAACTGAACCCCTGAGAGGGGGAAAGACTTTTCTTTTCCTTCATCTTATTTTATCCTATTTCACTGAAATGGAATGGGGATATTTGTTTCTGTTTTGTATTGTTTTACTCTCCAGAAGTAATTCATAAAAATTCAATTGTTTGAGACATGTGGAGATAAGATTACAGGTAGGATAATATAGCTCCATCAGCATAGCAAAGAAGCTCTTAGCAGCCATGGCACTTAAGCCATGAGACTTGAACCTGAGTTTTAGACTTGAAAGGACTGTGCACTATAAGGATCGAACTAAACCATGAACCTAATTCCCTTCTCCCCCCCCCTGGCACTGAGGGCTAAAAGGGAAGGGGCACTAGATCTTCCTTTGGCTAGGAGAGTAAATTTGTATGTTTTTTATTATTCTTTTTGAAGTAAATATTCCTTTGTAAAGTGTCCTGCATGACATTAGTAACTATTTCAATATAATTGCTTTGCCATCCTATATTTTTTTAGTCATTTAAAAGCAGTATTTTAAAAGAAATCCATAGGCAATCACCAGATAACCAAAGGTGTTCATGACTCACAAAAACGTAAGCAAACCCTGATCTAATCCAACTCCTCTCAATATAAAGATGGAGAAACAGAGACCCAGAGAATGGACAAGATCAGCACCCCACCACATCAGAGGCTTTCTCTGAACACGGGTGCCAACCCCCATTACACAAAGATGAATGTTAGGAGGAAGCAAGTTGTGAAGCCCCTTAATGGAGTTACAAGCTTCATCGTAATATATCTTATTACTGTTAAATGGCTGTTAAGCCACTGGAGATATAAAACATATAATTTAACATAGAATATAATTTAATGAAAGCCCCCGTCTCTTCTCGGCAGCATGTTAAACGCTTCCTGCTTGGGTATGAGTAGCTTTGCACATTAAAGTAATTGAAAAAGACCTATAAGAACTGAAGGAAAGTTTACTCTTTCTCTTTATAGTGAAAACAAATGGTTTTTTTCTGCAGAATCTGCCAGGCCCGGGGTTTTAATGATTTAACAGATGGAGCCGGCACATGTGAACCTGGGAGATGCAGCTGTCTGATTTTTCCAGTCTGAGGGTTTTTTTCCCTCCTAAACTGTGTTAATGGTTCAGACAACAGTAAAATATCACCTCCTTGGGTGAATCTGAGCCCTAGCCCATGATGGCTTTGAAGAAAAGAAAGGGGAGGAGGTAGAGACTAGACTGAAGAAAAAGGCCAAGAAATAACAATTGGAAAAGTTTAGTTGTCTGTCTTTGATGCATAAGAATTGTAAACCTCTTTCTTCCAAGATCATCTCTTTTATCTGGGAGATGGGGAGGTGTGGAGGTGGGGACAGGTGCTTTGTAGCCTGTTTTTTCCTACAATTCTGCAACTTGCCTCCTCAATATAATACAAAACTTAAGTTAGAAGACCAGTAAGAACAAAGGTTTGGAACTTCATTCTTTTGTTTTCATTTTTGGAAATATCAAGTGATCGAAGGTTGGTTTGGTTGGATGTGAAGTTATTCCCCATCCTCCCTTCCCTTCTCCAGCCTAATTGCTTTTTTTGGTTTGAATTGAAGATGCCCAGAATTCTTAACTTCCGCTCCTTAGTCACTTAATGAGAAATGACTCCCAGCTTCTAAGTGTGTCCTCTGAGGAGTTTAGGAAAAATGGCAGCACAAAAATTTAAAATAATAATGCTATTCAAAGTGTAAATGTATGGAATGGTTTTCATTTCCTAGGGAGGCAGGTCCAAGGCTTTGAGTTTGAGAGTGTTATTATTCAATTTTTTTTCAATTGTCTCTCTCCTTGGTGAACCCATTTGGGATTTTTTTGGCAAAGACTGGAGTGGTTTGATATTTCCTTCTCTGGAGTGGTTTGATATTTCCTTCTCTAGCTCATTTTACAGATAAGAAAACTGAGGGAAACTGGTCCAGGATCACACAGCTAGTACATATCTGAGGCCAGATTTGAACTCAGAAAGATCAATTTTTCTGACTCTAGACCCTGACATTCTTATGGCACCATCTAGCTGCCCTTTCATTCTTCATTCATCCTTTCATTCTTTCTTTTATTCATCCAGAGTCTAAAGACTCTAAGAGACATAGATTTGAATATGGACTTAAGAGACATAGATTTGGATCTTGGTTCTGACATTTACTAACTGTGGATCCTCTGTAAGTGCAACCATCTTTCTGAGACTCGGTTTCCTTATTAAGATGGATGTTACCATACTCCCACAACACATCTCACAGGATTGTTGGGAGAAATTTATTGAGGAAATTTAGAGTCAGAGTATTATAATGGATAAAAAGGGACTGCAGCCAAAGCCAGACACACATAGATTTGAATTCAGTTTTACCTTCAGTTTCTTTATCTGTGCAATGGGGTCTTTATAGAGATCAAAAACTCATCATTAACTTACAGTTCAGTAAATTGCTTGGGACCCTGAGAAGTTAAGGGACTTGCCTCCAGACTCAGAAGCAGTATTATCAAACTCAGAATTTGAACTCAGGTTATGCAGAGTCAACTTGCCTATGCAAGGCTGCTAGGGGGCAAAGTGCAAATCCTTCTTCAGACACTAGATTCCAGTCTCCATCTCATTTTTTTATGTAGCCTTAATCACATCAGGGTGTTGCCCTAATCCAACTGAGACCTGTTAAAGATCTTAATATAAAAAGGCATTCTTTCATTGCACCTAGGGCCATTTCTAGTAGTCCTGATATATAGCTGACCACTGGACTCAGTGGAGGATAAATTAGCCTCTGGAAGCTAATAGCATTTACCTCCAGGAGTTGTTATGAGGATCAAATAATATAACAAAGCTAGACTATTTTGTAAACATTAAAGTGCCATATAAACAATATCTGGTAGTTTTATACCTTGTTTCCCTGAATTCTATACTGTTGTTTAGTCATGTCAAATGGGGTTAAGTGACTTAAATATATGAAGCTAGATTTGAATTCAGGAAGGTGAGTCTCTGATTCCAAGCCCAGTTCTATGCCCTGCACAATTCACTCTGATTTCTGTTATTGTTCTCATAATTTAGCACCTGTCTGTTATTTATGAACACTGTGATTGAATGAAGTTCAAAAGGAAACACAGAGCAACCGGACAGGTTTGAAAGTCATGTGTAGAGAATTATCTATTTAATAGAAAAAGAAGTGGCATGAAATTGAGATCCTAGGTTTCCTAGGACTCTCTCCTAGGAGAGTCTTCATTTTGTGTTTTACTGTGTATATAGAAATGTTCCTTTTTAAAGATGTATAAGTTAAAAAAATAATGCTCTACATAAAGGACTACAATCCTCATTTATTGTTGAATGGGAATCAGTAATTCTGTTGTTATAAAAGAATTAGGGTACAGGTTGTATAAATACTGAAAGAAGAGCTAGGATCTCCTTCTTATGGAATAGAATCTTGCAGAGCCTTGCTGCTGGCTCCACCTCAGATTTTCTTGATGACTTTAGATAATCCACTAACCCTCCATTTCTCAATTTCCATTTCTGCCTAATGGAGAATTAAATCTATCTCAGAATTCTTTTAAGAAGGTCCTCAAATAATTAATTAGATAATCTCTGATGTTTATTGCTTGAATCAAATATGTAGCATGTAAAAATATATTTATAGTTGCCATGTATTTATAATTAAATATTGATAACTAAATATTATAAATACATGTATAAAATACTTGCTGTGCATTAAACATAATAAATAAAGATCATATATGAATATAGACATATTTACCATGTATTTGGATTAAATATTAATAAATAGTTTATAAATATTTTGCATGCATAGACATAGTTTTCCTATGTTTAGAATGAAATATTTTATGTAGCATATACATACATTCTTGTCATTTATCAATAATTATACTTAATGTTTAAATATGTAATATGTTATAATAGAATATGTAATACATATATGTATAGACATCATACATTCATAATTTAATTATCAATAAGAAAATTCATGTGTATACACATTTTTACCATGCATGTATAATTAAATTAAATATCAATACTTAAATATATAAACATATGTTTAGATCTAGTTGCCATATATTTATAATTAAATTGAATGTTAATACTTAAATATATACAGCATTTATAATATAGATATATGACATATTTTAATATGCGATATATATAGACATACTACACATTTATAATTAAATTAAATATCAATAAGAAAATATATATGGACAGAGACTTGCCTCATGTTTATAATTAGATATTAATGATTAGGCATTATCTACAAATATCATACACACACACACACACACACACATATATATATATAAACATATTTCCAATATATTGATAATTAGATTGGTTTTGTTTTTTTTCTTTAGAATTATTCCCAAAGTGTTTTTTCTTTCTTTTTGCTGCCTCAGTTGTAGTGTTTAAAAGTGAAGAGGGTTTAGCCAGGGGACAAGAGTGAGTAAATCCTTCTTTCTGCTGAGTTCAGTCTTAGATTAGTCAAGGAATAGAAATCGATATGCATATTAGCATTAAGAGCCATTAACATGTAGGTTTAGTAGCTAGACTTGCTTCCCAAAGGGTCTTTTATCACTTTGCAGAGGGCTTCACTCCAGAAATAACTATCTCCTCCACTCAAAAATGCCACTTCTTTCAAATAAATATTTGTGATACTTGAATTCAGCTTTGTCTTTAGTCAATTCTGGACAGTTAAGGTCAATGAGTACTGGTAGCTGTATTTGGAATCATTCTCCACATACCTTTGCTTTGGAATTGCACTGATCAAACCCTTCAGTTCTTTGAAAAGCATGCTTTGGATTCCAACTTATTTGGCCTTTTGAGTGATTCCACTGGTTCTTTGTTTCAATATATGAATGTGTGTGGGGTAGTCAGGCAAATTCTGGGGACTGGGAAGTATCTACTTTAATTCTGTTTTTATTTAGAGCAAAGGTGTCAAATTCAAATAGAAATGGGGTCCACTAAAGCATACATAAGGATCCCTGTGGGCACATGTTAGACTTAGAAAAACACACATTCACAATATCCTTGACTTATTGCGTTTTTTAAAAAATTGCTAAATATTTCCCAATTATGTTTAATTTGGTATGGCAGTGCTCGGGAGTATTGGGGATGTGTCCAGGCATATAGTGCTCATAAACTTAGCGTTTGCACCTTTTATTTAGAGGAAGGGAGAAAAACACTTGCAGTTCAGGTCTGGTAAATGCTGTTGGATCTCTTCCCCCCAACCCAAGTGATTTGTTTCAGTGAAATCCAATCCATGCTTCTTCAGCATTTTTAACCTTTCCCTGTGAATGCTCTGGTGCAGCTCAAAAGATATAGATCTTTCGTATTCCTCAGTCACTGGGGATCACTACTCTCCCCTCTGTTTTATAGTTGGAAAAAAAGTGTCACCCAGCTCACTCAGGCAGTAGGTTCCTCTGACTCCAGACACAATGTTTTTTTCCATTGTATCAGGCAATTGTTAATCACATTCCCCGGGGTGTTGTTTTACACCAAAGTTTAAGTTCTTACATCTCTTCCAATGCCCTGGCATGTCAGAAGGTTGTATTCCCCAGCAGTGTTTCTACTGGGCTTATACCCCAAAGAGATACTAAAGAAGGGAAAGGGACCTGTATGTACCAAAATGTTTGTGGCAGCCCTGTTTGTAGTGGCTAGAAACTGGAAAATGAATGGATTCCCATCAATTGGAGAATGGCTGGGTAAATTGTGGTATATGAATGTTATGGAATATTATTGTTCTGTAAGGAATGACCAGCAGGATGAATACAGAGAGGACTGGAGAGACTTAAATGAACTGATGCTAAGTGAAATGAGCAGAACCAGGAGATCATTATATACCTCAACAACGATACTGTATGAGGATGTATTCTGATGGAAGTGAATCTCTTCAATAAAGAGAGCTAACTCAGTTCCAATTGATCAAGGATGGACAGAAGCAGCTACACCCAAAGAAAGAACACTGGGAAATGAATGCAAACTGTTTGCATTTTTGTTTTTCTTCCCAGGTTATTTATACCTTTTGAATCCAATTCTCCCTGTGCAACAAGAGAACTGTTCAGTTCTGCACACATATATTGTATCTAGGATATACTGTAACCTATTTTAGATCTAGGATATATTGTAACCTATAGGACTGCTTGCCATTTGGGGGAGGGGGTGGAGGGAGAGAGGGGGAAAATCGGAACAGAAGTGAGTGCAAGGGATAATGTTGCAAAAAATTACCCTGGCATGGGTTCTGTCAATAAAAAGTTATTTAAAAAAAAAAAAGAAGAAGATTGTATTCCACAGCCTGATCTAAGTCTCCAAATATCTGCTGATTTTGGTGAGGCTCAGAATGTGGAAATAGGAAATTGTATGTTAAACTGGAGGGGTAGTATTGTTCAGTGGAAAGAACACAGAATCCCAGAGGATTTCAAGTTCTAATTGCTAATTAACTACTTCTGTGAGGATGAGAAAACCACTTAAATGCTTCATGCCTCAGTTTCCTTACCTGTAATATGATGAAATTGGACTAAAGAATCCTATCATTCCCTAGTAGGTGCCTTTTCTGATATTCAGCTGTGTCTGATTCTTCATGATCTCATTTGGTTTTTTCTTGGCAAAGATAATAGAGTGGTTTGCCATTTCCTTCTTCAACTCATTTTACAGATAAGGACACCGAGTCTAATGGGGGTAAAATGACTTGTCCTGGCTCATATAGCTGGTAAGTGTCTGAGGCTAGAGTCCTGATTCCAAGTACATTATCCATTGTACCAACTAACTGATAGTCAATATAATAGCAGTGGGAAATGCAGCATATTTGTGTGTGTGCGCGTAGGGGGGGGTTAGAGAAGAAAACCAGAAACAGAACAAATTAAGGGAGAAAATGTGTGTGTTATGTGCGTTTGTTTGTTCCCTAATTGTGCTACTTTATCTATAAAAGATGTTAAGTCAACCCATCTGTTAAAACCCCGATGGTCCCAGCAGGTCAGTATTTCTCTTCAGAGATTCTAGAGGTGATCATTCAAATCTAAAAGTCTGATGTTCCTGGGAAATGGAACAGTTTATTTGGGTGTCATGATATTCATCTGTTTAGTAGGGATTGGAGGTAGACAATACACACACACACACACACACACACACACACACACACAGCAGGTAATATCATTCATTGAGTCTGTCTATAAGAAAATATCAAAGGCTTTCTTTTGAAACAATGCAAGTGGTTCACTAGTTTTAAAAACCATTGCTATGACTGTTTAAAAATGTGTGTGTGGAGAAAAGAGTCATCATACAAACCAAAAGAAACCTCAGAACTGCTTTGAAATTTTATAGAACCCTGGGGAAATTTTAGTATTTTTCCTATCTTGGGGCCATGTGAGTCTTGGAATTCTTTAAACTTAAATCCTATACTTGGGGTTACATGCTGGTTCTGCTTACTGAAGCTTTCTCCTATCCCCTGAATTCAAACACCCTTGGCTAACCTTAAAAAAATTCCTTTGGTCTTCTCTGTTTGATGTTGTGTTAACTCCCAGGAGACATTGTGTGCAGGAGGTTTAAGTAAATAATTGGACTTTATATGGAATGTAGGTGGCCCTTGTTAAGATGGTACCCTTACCCCTTTGTTCATTTGGATTCCACAGATATTAACCTAGTGAAGTATTATGAGTAGTGCTTTCATCTGGGAATGGGTTTGGGAAATGGTCCTCATATCCTAAAATAGAAGGTAGCACAGTTTAGGGAATAACCAAAGAATATTATTTTAGGATTTTCAAAAATCCTCTAGTCCAACTCTCTTATTTTATAAATGAGGAAACAGACCTAGAAGGAGAGGTAACTTGTCTCAGGTTATATACATAAGAGGAGGCAAAGCTGGGATTTTTGCCTTCAAATTCAGTGTTTTTGTCTATCTTGTTTGTTTAAGAAGCCTCCTCTTATTCCTTCTATGTTCTGCCTCTGTAGACTCCTGTCTCTTTATATGGAAACCTCATCTGCAGTATATATATTGTAATCACCATCTATTTGCACGAACACTATGACCAGGGCTGGAGGAGATGTAAAGATGGATAATAATAATCCACATTTATTTCATTTTTCAAAGTTTGAAAGGGCCTTTCCTAGAACAATTAAGTAAAGTAGATAGCTGGGGTTATTATTCCCACTTTATAAATGGGGGACTTATAGATGGTGTCTAAGGCAAAGGTGAGTCTAAATGTCCTGATTTTAAAGTCAATGCTGTCTTTTCTGTACTAGACTGCCTGTGAAACTTGTCTGAATCACACAGTTCAAAACTTAGTAGAGCCAGAATCAAACTACAGCCTTTTGTCTGTATGTCCTTGTATTGTTAGGTCTTCTTTCATGTAACTGATAGTGTCAATGGAGAATAAACTCCATAACCTGAAATAGTTTTAGAAAGAACTTTCTTGAATTATTTGGCTAATAAGAGCTAAAAAAAACTGTGGCTTCCCTTCTTGAATCTATTAAGCCTCACATTCTGTAGAATTCAAATTAGGGTACTAGCACATGAACTGCTGCTAGATGTAGGCGGTTTACTTGATATATATGTGTGTGTGTGTGTGTGTGTGTGTGTGTGTGTGTAGGTAAATATAAACATTCAATAAAATTGAAAGCCAAAATAAAAGCTTTGGGGAACTCAAAACGTAAGCTTTTTTGGGGTGGATCCAAGACTTTATAGGATCCCAAATAAAACTAAGCATTCATTGCAGCCAGCTTTCCTAGAGGGTCTCTGAAACCAGAGTGACTTATGGTAAGCTTTGGATTAAATGATTTCTAGCCACATAAAGCTAAGTTCAAAATAAATTAATAAATAATAAAGTATTTTCCACATAGAGAATAGGAAGTCTTTCATCTTTGTATCTTTCAGGATACTCATCACAGTTCATCATGCATTATGGATAGCTATTAATAATATTCATGGTTCTGTAACACTTATTATTTACATTTAAAAAGTTTTTGAACTTAACAAACAGTAAAATTAGTACTTCCATGTACAGAATAGGACAGAGGAGAAAGAGGATTGCATATGAAAATGAAAATCTCTCTTAAGTACATCTTGCTTTTTCTTTAAAGAATATAAATACTTCAACTTGTCACTTTCCAAGCTGTCCTGTTTCACTATGTCTCCTTCTGGTTTTCCTTCTGTTCTATTCTAGCACAAACATTTACAAAACATTTTCCTTGTACCATTACTACAAGATAGGTAATTATTATTCCTAGTTTACAAACGAGGAAACCGAGATTCTGAGACATGAATTGGCTTCCTCGTGATCACAGCAAGTTAAGTTCCAGAATTTAGTTAAGGCACAAACACTTCTTTATGGAGTTCATAGCACGTTAGGAAGATGTGGCAATGTATCAGTTATTCAAAATGGGACATGAGAAAGATATATAAAAGGTTCAAACTAAGTATGTACTGAAGTCTAAGAAAAGAGAGGTCATTGTTAGTTGGGAGGATCAAGGAAGACTTTGTATAGGAGATGATGCTTATGCTGGATTTGAAAGGATGAGTACTATTTTAGAAAGTGGAGATGGGTAAGTATAGGAAAAAGAGGACATTTAAGGTACAGAGAATAGCTCTGACAGAAGAAAAAGCATAGGACATCTATGTTTTGTGCTGCAGCATAGATAACCAACTTAAAGCTGGAGTATTACAGGCATGGTGGCAAGTGACAGAAGTAAAGCTGGAAAGGTATGATGCTGCCAGAATGTGCAGAACTTTGAGTACCACACTAGGGAATATGACCCTTATTTCATATGCAATAGGGAGTCACTGAAGGGTTTTGAGGAAAAAAAAAACAAAGAGCATGAAGCAGGAAGATTAATTCGACAGCTGGTATGTAGGATGTATTGGAGCAGAGAGAGAGTGGAAGCAGGAAGATCAATTAAGAGACTATTTCTTGGGTGAATATTAATGAAGGGAAAATGCTAGAGTTGCTTTTATCTTACTTTTATAGTTAATAAATATTTCTTAAGCACCTACTATGTACATCTTATATACCTACCATGTATCTGAGTAGATCTCTATGAACACAATGTATATACTCTGCCAAACACTGAGAATGAAAAAAAAAAAAAAAAGACAAAATGAACTCCTCCAGGAGTTCATAATGTAACTTATGGTAAAAGTGATGATAAATGTGAATTTTAATAATGAAAATTTATTACTAGTATAGGAAGGCTTCATGGTGAAAGTAACATTTGACTTAGACTTGGATATAATCATAATAGCTTTATTCTTAGAGATCTTTAAAATTGTAAAACATACTGATCTTCCTAACAATCCTGGGAAGGAGACATTATAATTATCTCCATTTAATATAAAAAGAAACTGAAACAGAGGTTGAGTAATTTGTGCATGTTCACACAGCTAGCCAAAGTCTAAAATCGCATTTGAACTCAGGTCTTGTTGACTCCAGATCCAGCCCTCTATCAATGTACTACTTAAGTGCCTCTAGATGTGGTGGGAAAAAATCTGGCTCAGAAATATCTGGAAAGCATATTCTTTTAATAGTATTATATTTTCCCATATTCATAAAGATAGCTTTCAACATTCATTTATGTAAAACTTTGTGTTCTAAATTTTTCTCCCTCCCTCTTTTACCTCTTTCCTCCTCAAGACAGCAAGCAATCTGATATAAATTAAATAGGTGTTATCCACATTTCCATATTTATCATGTTGTACAAGAAAAATTGAACCAAAAGAAAAAACAAAACCTTGAGAAAGAAAAATAAGACAATCAAAAAGGTGAAAATACTCTGCTTTGATCCCCATTCAGTCTCTAACTTTCTCTCTTTAGATGTGATTGACATTTTTCAACCAAGCCTATTGGAATTGCTTTGAATCACATTGTTGAGAAGAGCCACGTCCATCACAGATGATCATCCCATCATCTTCTTGCTGCTGTGTGAAATATTCCCCTGGTTTTGCTCACTTCACTCAGCATCAATTCATGTAAGTCTTTCCAGGTTTTTCTGAAATCAGCCTGCTCATCATTTCTTATAGAATAATATTCCATTACTTTCATATACTATAACTTATTTATCCCTTCTCCAATTGATGAACATCCACTCAATTCTTGGGAAACATATTAACAATTGTATTCACAGTTCTGATCTATTCTCTCCCATCAGTTCCCTGTTTAATGCCAGAAGATGTCTTCTCTATTGAAATATTTCAAATGACTTTATTTCTATTGATGAGTTCCCAACTATAGCTATCATTTATCACTCTTGGAGTAAGTAGAAGCAGAGAGTTATAAGTTTAGCCAACAATTATTTTGATATTGAATTTTCTTAATTTTATTGTTTATCTTCTACTAGTTGAGCTTCTTGGTGTCTTTGAGGATATTGTTTGTGATTCCTCATCGAATCATAGATTTCTAAGCTGGAGAAGATCTTAAAGAATACCTTGTCCATCCAAGTACAACTGAGACCTTGAGAGGAGAAATGAGTCACTTAAGGTAATAAAGTTAGCTGATGATCAAATTGGAAGAAGAATGAATGCAGATCTCCAGAGTCCTAATTCAGTATTCTTTCCGCTTTATGACAAGGGGGCAGGAAAAGATACAGCAGCAGGAAAGTAAGTGTTTGACAGATGATGGGGTTCTCTCCCTTTGTGATATTTGTACATTTCTGTCCAATCCCAGAAGCAATTACCACATTGTCTAGTTACATACATTTAGTGCTTTTCCTTCTTTGAATCGCTCTTTGTAGCCTCTTCTCTGAATTCTCTCTGCTTGGAGTGTCTCATTACTAGGAAATTGCAGAGCCAATGAAAAAAAGGATTCCAGGAGAAATCAACTTATTCTAGAATGGCACTGTTCTTGTCCTGCCCTGCCCTGCCCTGCCCTGCAGGACACAGAATCTAGTTTAGGGAAACTCCAAATTGCATTGTCCATCTTTGCTCTCAGATCACATCCAAATTGACAATTCTCTGACCATTCCCCATCACCTGAAGCTTTCTACTGTCCTTGCTGCACATACTACTTTTGATCATGTCACCAGAAGATCAGTATTTGGATTTATTTTTCCCAGATGCATTAGTCTACATTTTAAACAAATTGAATATCATTTTGTTATTTTCTGCCCATGTTCCTAACCTCTCTGGGGCCTTTTATATTATTACACTGTCCTCACTGCTGTCTGAAATATCTACCAATTTAGTATCATCTGTGAATTTAATTAACGTGCTGTTTTTTTAAAAGATGAGCTCAAGTGTTATTAAAAAATATCCCTCCATGGCCGCCTAATAAAGATATGTTTGTGCGATAGGGAAGAATAACTACCCTATTTCAAGTGGGGCTCTGACTTGTTAATTTATGATACTTTTAACTCTCTGTTTCTTCCTTCTTATGGCTCTGCTATATTATCTCCAGTCGCAATTACCAAGGAAGAGGCAAAGTTTCATTAACTGTGGGTGCAGATAAGAATTTTATCTATGGTTTTTAACTGGGAGCACAACTGTGACTGGTACAACTTTCTGATTCATACATTAGGAAAAAAATAGCAAATCCTTATTCTTTTATTTCCATCTCCTTGTAACAAAGTGATGGGGTAAAGAGAAAGATTTAAACAGGATTCTAATTAGGCTAGGCAAATGAAGAAATAAAAGTTTTTTTTTTCTTTCTGGGTTTTTTAAAATAACAAAACCACATTTAATAAAGTTAAATTCTTTGAGTTTTTCCTAATGAAGTTAGTCAGCAGAGCCAGTCATAATGAATTCTTAGTTTAGATGACTTATTGTCTAAGAGGAGTTATAGCCTGTCCTTGGAAACTTATTACACAAAAAAAATCTTGTGGTGCCTTTGATAATTGTAGAATTGGAAGAAGGGACAGGATGTCAGTATTGTGAAGTGTAAGCTCCCTGAGGGAGATTTTTGATTTTTGTTTTTTTATTCACAGAACATAGTACAATGAACAACACAAAGGCACTTAATAAATATTTGATTTTTTTCTTGAATGATTTTTACATTTTTTATTATGGCTTTTTATTTACAAAACATATGTATGGGTAATTTTCCAACATTGATCCTTGTAAAACCTTCTGTTCCAACTTTTCCCCTCCTTTCTCTCACCCCCTCCCCT